>NC_136496.1:107550686-107710686 GCF_053919585.1 Euprymna scolopes | reverse complement strand
ACTAATAGACGTTGGAATTCTTTTCCTGTTTTATGCTCCTCTGAATTCACTAACATACAAAAGTATTTCCGAGATAAAAACCTGGATTCCATGCAGATTCCCGAAATTGACAATAAGATTTCAAAGTTCAACAATATACACTAGAAGAAGGTCGGAGGTTACATCAGCCAAAATGTTGTGAGAATAATACACAAGATGAGAACAGTAGTCCAAATAATCCAAATAGTACAGAACAGTGAATGTTTTTTTTTTTTTTACTTTTCGACTCTGCATTGAGCAAAAACTCAAATCAGTAGTTTCTTTAACATTTCCGAATCTTGCATGTAATATTTAAACGCAAATGCAATGTTTTTTGCTCTCTTTCCTATATTTCCTTCACAATTAATACACGTACGTACGTCACAATCCAGTCAGAATTTTTGAATCCAAAAAACGCTCAGCAATAGAACCCACATTTCTGCACATCTAGCAAAGAACACACACACACCATTCACTGAACGGATATACCCTGTTCGTACATGTATTCTCTCACTAACAAAACAGGCATGCTAATACACACACACACATCTTCACATATGTATACGTATGTGGTGCCAGCCGAAATGAACAGGTGTATTTAATTTATTCTTACAGACAAAATAAATCTTTTATTCACCCAGAACGTTCCTTGAATTCTTAAACTCTCATTCATTGCCGACAAGTTATCTTGTGTCCGTTGTAATAGTTGTCAATAGAAATTAATTAACTTTTATAAAGATGTTTTGTCACTTTTTTGGGGGGGGGTCTTATTCTTGATAGGCATAGCCAGCGATAGATCCGAAGTCGATTGCAGTCAACTAATCTATAAACTGTAAATGAGCACATTAATTTATTTTTAATTTAATATGTACCCCGTTTGTACATATACGCTTTCACTAACAAAACAGGCATGCTAATACACATGCATGCATCTTCATAACTATACAATGCATACACACGTCAACACACGCGGTGCCAGCCAAAATGAACAGGTGTATTTAATTCATTCTTACAAATAAAATAACTTCTTTTTACCCAGAACCTTTCTTGGACTCTCAAACTCTCATATCTTGCTCATGCCACCCTTACTAATTAAATAACTGATTGTACTGACATGCAGAAGTTTAAGTGCAATGTGAACAGACATCTTGCTGCTCAACTCCCTACATAATATCCCTGAAAGACTGGTCCCAAATAGTAGCCAGTGATGACTTAGTAGGACTGTGCCTTGTTTGGGATGAATAACATTTAAAAAAAAAAACTCTGCTCTATCGTTATCACTGCAATGTTGCATCCCTGGACCTATTTTACAAATACTTTAATGAGATGCGCTCTGATGAACTCATAGCACTTGTGCCCCCTCGATGTAATACTCGGGATTATCTCGACAAGCAGTAAAATCCCACCCCTTCGTTATCTTGTAAAATAGTTTTCAGTAGAATTTAATTTACTTTTGTATATATATAGGCTTGTTCATTCTTTGTTTTTTTTCTTTTTTGTTTTTTTTTACATGGAAGTCACCACTTATCAAGGCCCGGAGGCCACTTGGGGATAAGGGTTATTGCGTGTACAGTAGTCAATGGGACAATGTCGTAGTAATCGTTAGTAATAGTAATGTTTTATTCTTACTAATAAGCATGGCCAGCGATAGATCTGAGGTCGATGGCAGGAAACTAATCTACAAACTTTAAATGAACATATTAATCTAATTTCAATTGAATTCTATTTTTTACAAGTTTTGATTATTTACGTGATGCACGAAAGAAATTGAAATGAAATGATGACTCACCTCTGATTTGGTAGGGTCTGCCGAAGGGTTGTGTAAGTCTGCCTCTGACACACTTGGGCTGAGTCGACCACCTGGTACAGCATAATTATGCTGCAAGATAAGAAGAATAAATAAAAGATAAAAAAATACGTTCATAAACATCCATAATCTATTACTGATGGAGATTTCGTATCTGTCTATTTAAGTCGATCAGAAGCAGAAACTATACTATTACATGCATTAATGTACTGTTATACTATCTTTTAAGCCAGTGGTTTCCAAACGTTTTTACATGGTGTCACATTATTCAGCTACCGTATATTTCGGCGTATAAGGCGACCGTCAGTTAAGACGAAGTACAAAATTGGAACAAATTTTAATAAATCTATCACATATCGGTTGTCAAAGACGACTGTTAAATCACGAGACCATGTTTGTTTAGCCTTGGCTGGAGATTGCAATATCCTGTATATTATGAAATATTGGTTTTTAAAGACGATATTTTTTTAGCTTTAAGGGTCGTCTTATACGCTGAAATATACGGTATTTAAACATTTATGGCACACCTATCACAAAAAGTATTTTACATTGCTTACATATGTCTATTCTTATGCAAATTTCCGAATATCTAACATTTTAAACAAGCGATATATTATACAATTTTATTTTTGTCTGTTTTATATTTAAGAATCAATATCACGTAAGTTATAATGTTTGGGTTAATATTTATTAATACAAACAACTCTGGTTATCTATCATATCTATATATCTATAAAAGTGAAAATCTCTGTCTGTCTGTCTGTCTGTCTGTCTGTGTGTGTACACTTCCCTACCAAATAACTATGTCAATTTTCGGTCTACAGACTCGAGATTTGAAAGAAGGGGTATTGAGATTTGGGAAAATCTTTTTAATCGATCTTCGGCCAGAAATTTGACTGTTAAAGTTCAACGATTTGATCTTTGAGAACTCTACCAAACTCCTCCGCCAATTTTGGGTCTAAGCACTTGAAATTTTAGATATAGGTTCATTGGACATGGATCTAACTTTATAATTTCATTTGAGCTCAAAACAATAAATGTTAAGGGGTCATAATTGGGGTCAAGTCAAAAAAATATTTGACCTCTGCGGTCTCAGCTTTTCTCTAAGGAAGCTTATCATATAGAAAAACATTACCATACATATTCACACTTTTCAATGTCTACATATGCAAATAAAGTTATGAACAGTACGTAGGGCTCAAGCAAAGCCGGGTGGAACTGCTAATATTCTATGAAAGTGAGAATGTGTGTGTGTGTGTGTGTGTGTGTGTGTGTGTGTGTGTGTGTGTGTGTGTGTGTGTGTGTGTGTGTGTGAGAGGACACTTCTCAACCTATATACTCAACGAATTTTTAATCTACAGACTTGAAATCTGGTATATAGGCGATTAAGATACGTGGAAAACTTTTTAATAGGGTTTCATCTGAAAAAAGGAGCTTCTAAGAAGTTCAAATTTAAAAATTGATATGTGGGAGTCGTCGGATTTTTCTACATCTGCTAATTGTTTCGCGACTGCATGAGTGAATGGTTCACATTACAGATTCCTTTTGTTAAGTTTAAGTCGGTTTAAAAACACTTGTTGAAGAGCGTGTCACGCTGGTCTAATGGTTGCCCTACTTGACTCAATGTCTTTAGGGTTTCGTTTCGATCTCAGTATTTTTTTCTTTTTTTTTTACTTACTAGAAGTGAACGGTAAATAGTACTTTCATGCACATGTCTCAGTTTCTGTATTGATTAAAATATAATATTTATGCGTATTTTACGACCGGGCAACGCCGGGCAACCTGCTAGTAATGATATAAAAGCTGTTTTCCACGTACAATAACTTGCAACTTTCACTCATAAACTATTTGTGGCACACAAGCAATCATTTTGTGGCACACCAACTTGCCAGGACACGGTGGTTGGAAACCACTGTTTTAACCTGTTGGCGTCTCTGGTGTCTTTTTTATGACCAGAAGGATAATTAACCATATTTTCTCAGCGATATCTATAATTAAGCATAAAAATTTGGGTGCATTTTTTTTTTAATATTACACTAAGTGTCTGATGAATATTGGAAACACTGATATCTTAGTTTTCGGTATCTATATTAAAACGATACAACCGATTTGATGTGTTATTCAATAAAATATAATATCAATGGATGCTCTCACTATAAAGCCAAATAAATTTTTGAAAGCAATTTTAATATCAAACTAGCAGGGGCGCCCTGCGTTGCCCAGTCGTGAAATATGCTTAGATATGATATTTTAATTTACGCAGATTTCGCATTTACTATTATAAAGTCAATTCACTATTGATCATTTCATATTATTATTGTACCAAATATATAATTATGATTTCAAAAGTTTCAAAAAAATATATTTGAGTGCAATCAGCTAGAATCGAAACCGAAACCAAAATTGATATTTCTTTTGGTATATTTGTCTGTCAGTTCTACTTTTTTTCAGAAGCTAGTGAGCCAATCTGGCTGGAATTTTGTATGAAACCTTGTTATGATAAAGTGCAGCAAACTAAGTATTATGGTATCCGTTCAATGTACAGTTAGGGATTAATAGAGATTAGCCATTACAATACAACATTTACTCTAGAAGTTTCTTAGAAATTACTGGTCCGATCTGGTCGAAATTTTGTATGAACTTTTGGCGCAATGAACTAAGTATTATTAGTGTCTGTTCGATGTAAAGTTAGGTTTAGTAAGGAATAGTCACCACCATTCCATATTTACTAGGCTTATCTGATGCACATGTAGGGATTAATAGGGATTAGTGTTTAATGCAAAAATGAACACAAATTTTACCATGAATTTGGTATAAAGCACTCATTCTAAGTCAACGGGCAATAACTTTTGCCCGTTTCAATGGGTAAAACATTTAGTGAAGAAATATTTCCCCTCACCATGTCTTCTATTATATAAATCTCACCTGTCTGTTTAAATGTATGTATGTATGTATGTCTGCCTAAAACTTTTGATAAAGGCCACAGGTTTTCTTTTTCTTTTCCTTTTTTTTTTTACATGGAGGTCACCACTTATCAAGGCCCAGAAGCCCCTCTGGGATAAGGGTTATTGTGTGTACAGTAATCAATGGGATAGTATCATAGTACTAGTTAGTATCGGAGATTTGATAAAGTGTCATTACTTAAGAGGGCAGTTCATCAGAAATTTGTTTATGTTGGACTTGAAGACATCACAGTTGAAGTTAGGAGAGAAACAGGCAAGTGGCAGAGAGTTCCACAGGTGTGCAGTTCTAAGAAAGACGCTTTGTTCATGGAATCTACGTTTTGATTTAGGCATAGATAAAGAGTGGGAAAAATTATTGACAGTGGTTTCAGCTAGACGGGTATTTTTCAAGAATGATTGGCGAGGGAGGACCAGAGATTGGAGCTCAGGCAAGCACTTGCCATTGAAATAAAGCTAAAACAAAGAGAGGCTCGCAACGTCTCTTCTGTGGAAGAGAGGTTGCAGGGAAGAGAAAAGGGCATCCCCCACTAAACCACGAAGTCTATCTTGTACTCTGTCAAGGCAGGATAGGCTGTTTTTAGCAGCTCCTGTCCAGATGTGGCAGCAGTACTCCATCCTTGGACGTACTTGGCTTTTATATAAATAGAGAATTGCATCAGTAGTGAGATATCTTCTGGAGCGGTAGAAGGATCCCACGATTTTGCCAGCGACCTTGGCTACAGACTTGATGTATGTGTTCCATTTCAGATCAGGAGTAAAGGTCAAACATAGAAGCTAGTCAAAACATGGGGCCTCCCCTAGACGAGAGCCATCAATTTCAATTGATGCCAGATGGGGATCAGAGCGTTGATGATGTAAAGATAGAAACTTGGTTTAAGATGCATTAAAGGTAACCAGCCACCTCTTACCCCATTGTACCACGCACTCAAGATCAAAGGAGAGAGAATCAGAGAAAACATTGTAATTTACAGCCTTTGATGTGTTGCCATAGTTGGTCGTGTCATCAGCATAGATGTCAACCAATGATTTAAGTATGTGTTTAGGGAGATCATTGATGTAGATCAGGAAGAGACTTGGGCCCAGGATGGACCCCTGAGGGACTCTAGCATTAATACTGTGGGCCTTTGATTTCTGCCCATCAACTACTACTCTTATGAGCCTATCAGAGAGAAATGATTTAATGATTGAGAAAACATTTCCAGCTATACCGTAGCTGGAAATCTTGTGAAGTAGGCCCTTATGCCATACCTTGTCGAAGGCCTTTGATATGTCAAGAGCAATTGCCCTAGAAAGGAAACCTTTGTCGTGAGATTACCTAATCCTGTGAGATATAACTGTTAGCACATCTGCAGTAGATCTAGCAGAACGGAAACCATATTGTGTATCACTAAGAAGGTTATTTCTGCTGAGGTGGTTGACTGCTTCTCTATTTAATATGGATTCCAGCAATTTACTCATGATACACAGGAGACTTATTGGTCTGTACTGAGAGGGAAATGGCTTATCACCTGAATTCTTAAATACAGGGCATACTGATGAGGTTTTCCAGGTTGGTGGAAAGCACTTCTCCTTAAGGCAATGCTTAAACAGTTTTGTAAGTATGTGTGCTAGTTCTGGTTGAAGCTTTTTTAACACTATAATTGGAACACCGTCAGGGTCAGTTGCTTTACTGGAATCAAGGTTCTTGATTAGCTTGGCGACCTCACGCACAGATATTTGTATGTTACTTAGTGTGTTGTGTGTTATAGGAGGAAATATGGGAGTTGATGGCCTTCATCGCATAGGGTAGAATTAGCTGCAAAGTTCTTGGCAAATAGTTTGGTCTTGTCTGATGCTGACGAGATGATCTCTGGTTCATTGATAATGGTTGGGATAGAACGCACGCTTCTATTCAGGATCCTATTTGCTATTTGCCAAAACTGGTGAGAACCAAGGCGCTGCTCATCTACTTTCGATTTAACGGATTGAGCATATAGCTCTCTTGTATTTTTTATTACTATTTTACAGTGATTGCTGGTAGTCCTGAAAGCAGCTTTAGTTGGTAAATATGGAAAAAGTGATTTCTGTGCACGATAGCAGCAGTACATTCAGGGGAGAACCATGGCTGGCTGTTAGGTTTTTTTAGGAATTTTTTGGATCGTATGAATCGGTCTATGTCTACAATTAACCATCTGGTCAGGTCTGATATTATAGAGGACACATCCTTTTTAAACATGGAATGGAGAGGTAGATCAGATATGAATGTACGGAAGCTATCCCAGTCAGCCATAGAGTATCGGTATACAGTACGATGGAAAACTTATTACATTTCATTTTTATCTTAACTGATACAACAGAGTGGTCGGAGGATCCCAGAGGAGATAGAATGGAACATGAACATAGCTCAGGAGAAGTTGAGAGAAAAAGGTCTAGAAGACTTGTGTACTGACCGGTAGTATTGGGCACACGGGTGGGCTCGCGAACAATCTGAGTGAGGTCATAGGCAATGTCAAAATCATGACAGAACCTCCCCTCATCATCTGTCTTATTTGAGTGAGTCAGCCATTCCACGTTATGGACATTGAAGTCACCGTAAATGTGAATGTTAGCTGAAGGATGAGCAGGCAGGATGAGGTAAATTTTTTCTCAGTTATACTCTTAAAAATAGTAACTACGCTGTTGTGGGGGCGATAGAGGGCAAATATAAATGCAGTGGTGTAAGCATGTGCAACCTGGAAGCACATATAATGTAAATTAGGGTATTCTCTGGAGATATCCCTGCCACATGGAAGCCATCTTTAATGTAGGCACATATACCATGCCCATGGCTATCTTGGGGGTCAGATTTAGATGTTAAGTCAGAGTATCCTTTAATTATGAACTCATCTAGGGAGGTGGTCCGCCCTATTTTCGATGGTTAGTATCATTTTAACTCAATTTCTCAGACGACAAATATCGAAAAATTGGTTAAAATCATTAATTTCTTCACCCTCAACTTGGCTGTTTTCTACAAGGAGGTGTCAATTTTTTTGCAAGCCATTTTTGCAAGTCATCATATTGGTTGGATTGACTTTGTCTAATTTTAACGTTCTGAACTTCCGGTCGCGGTAAGACGTCAGATTTTCTTTCACTTTCTATTCTGCCTTCGCGTCACAGGTCATTTTTTTTTTTTTTTTGCTCAACACACACCTTAAAACACCCGGGCAACGTCGGGCACCCATGCTAGTCTTTTATAAATGATAATAAATCTAGAGTGCAATTCCACAGAATATACAGACATGAGCCGCCATTGGCCACATTTTTACTCTATTTGTTTGATTCGCTCATTTAATTCTCACAATTCACTTTTCTCTTTTTTTTTTCTGTCTATCCATCGCTGTATTCAATTTCGCCTTTGTCTTTTATATAAATCGCCAATTTTTCTTTGCCTTGTATTCGTCTTATAATTAGTTTATTTAAATCTCTCCTGTAACCGTTGTAGACAGATTCTGGAAGGACACTCTCAAAACACAACAATTAATCTCAGCCAATGGCCTTTCTTTTTATTTCATTTTCTTTCGAATCCCATTTCCTTTGTCATCACTCCATCCCACCCCTCTCCCTTCTCTGTCCTTTGCTCACTTGTTAGCACTCTATCAATACTTGCAAACAACAAATCACTCAAACTGGCTAAAGAAACCTGTCAGTCAATTTTACACCACAACAGCTTTCAATCAAAACCTTTTGTATAGTTTGAGATGTATTATGGGATATCATATTAGTGGATTCTTTAATTAGATTAATGATATTTTCATTCTGACGTCGGCTTTGCTGTAGGCATTATTATAGCAATTTGCAGCATTATTTCTTGTCTTGTCCTCAGATATTTATTATTATTTTATTATTCTTAATTGCTTAGTGTCTGCTACTAAACTTGATGTGGAAGTGCTTACTATCTATAGAATGACATTCTTATTATTAAGTTGGTGCAAAAACAATGTTTTCTCACATATGTTACTTTTATATATGATTTCTGAATTAATTCATTGATGTATATAGTCATGTTATATATCATTTTGAAGCGCGTTTTTCGCTCTATCGAATTGTGTAATTCGATAGTGTTCTCAATCTCTTCATTCATTTTTTTGCAGGCTTTTCGACAGCATGGACAAAATTCAAATCCGCACGATTTTCTCGTTCCAGTTCAAACTAGGCCGAAAAGCTGCCGAAACAGCTCGTGATATCAATGATGTGTGTTTCCCAGGAACCACTAACGAATGTGTGGCACAATTCACAATGGTGACGAGAGCCACAAAGATGAAGGCGATTGCGGCCGGCTGACTGTGGTTGATAACGAACATTTCAAAGCCTTAATTGAAGCCGATCCTTGCAAAACCACACAAGAAGTTGCTGTTGAACTCGAGGACAATCACTCACCATTTAAAGCAAATAGGAAAGTCAAAAAGTTGAATAAACGGGTGCTGCCTGAATTGAATGATAATTAAAAAAATCATCGTTTTGAGGTGTTTTCTATGCTCCTTCTGCACAACAAAACGACCCATTTCTTGAGCGGATTGTAACGTGTGATGAGCAGTGGATCCTCTATGACAACTGGCGATGTTCGGCACAATGGTTGGATACTGGAGAAGCTCCACAACACTTCCCAAAGCCGAAATTTAACAAAAAAATGGTTATGGTGACTGTTTGGCAATCTGTGGCTGGTCTCATCCATCAAAGGCTTTTGTAATCCGGGCGAAATAACTATGGTGGAGAAGTACGGCTGACAAATTGATGAAATGCACCAGAAGCTTCAACATATGTGCCTGAGATTGGTCAATATGAAGGGGTCAATTCTCCTCCATAACAACGTTCACTCCTATGTTGCTCAACTGAGTCTGCAGAAGCTAAACGAATTGGGTGATGAGACTCTGCCTCATCTGCCATATTCACCAGACCTCTCGCCAAATGACTATCATTTTTAAAGCATCTCAACAACTTCCTACATGAAATATGTTTCAAAAACTGAGATGATGCCGAATCGGCCTTCAATGACATCATCGCTTCCAGAACTCCAGATTTCTGTGCTAATGGGATAAATAAACTTGTTTCTCGTTAGCAAAAAATGTATCTATTCTAATCGTTTGCAAATAAAGGTATAAACAAGGGAGATAACTCCATGATTACTTAGCCAAACTTCAATTCTGGAGCAATTAAATATATTAAATAAAAGATGAGGAATGAAAGTTACATATAACTTAGCTTACGTGAACGACACCTGATTTGGTCTGCTTTGCTGGCATATAGTTTTTTAACAAAGATCAAACTGGTGAGTTGGAGAGAAACACATTAGCGAACTGACGTGCAGACGAATCTTTTGGAAGCCAACAGAGAACCAGTAAATTGTAGAAAGAGATTCAGCGTGCCAAACTCTGACAAGGGAATCCATAAAACAAATAAAATCCATATAGATATAACGCGTTGTTATGGTGTTCTTTTAGGAGTATGGACCAATAAGAAGGTATGTTATTCTTTAGAGACAAGCAAACATATTGTTGTCGTATATATATGAGAGAGACAGAGAGATGTATAAATAATTTATTATATAATGGGGAGTTGTCTGTGTGTGTGTGTGTGTGTGTGTGTGTGTGTGTGTGTGTGTGTGTGTGTGTCTGTGTGTGTGTGTGTGTGTGTGTGTGTGTGTGTGTGTGTGTGTGTGTGTGTGTGTGTGTCACACTAAATGTCAAAACTACAAACACCCGAAAAGTGTGATGATCTACATTGTTCCGGATGAAAAAAATGATTTCTTGTCTTGTCTTTAGATATTTAATATTATTTTATTATTCTTAATTGCTTAGAATCTGTAATTAAACTTAGTGTTACTTTTTTTCAACTCCATGATTACCTAGCCAAACTTCAATTTTGTACTTTCTTTGATTAACATGTCAATATTCATCAAGGCTTAAGACTACTCAAGGATAGCGATAGATTGACGGTTGAATGATGATGAATTCTAATGAGAGAATTAAGAAGTCTCCCCTACCTGACAGCAGCCGATGAAGAAAGCAGCAATTCATCTTCCTTTTTCAGAAACATCAATGGAATATGAGGACTAAAGGAAAAATAGGAAGGGGGAGGGAAAGCAAATAAAGAGCAAACCCAAGGTTCACTTTCTTAATATTAGCAGAAAGACCATCTGAGATTATGCAGTAATGAATGTGTGCTCCTACTCCTAGTTTTGAACTCATTTTTATAATGTTCTGTGTTTTTAAGTTTTCCTATATTTCGTTATTTATATGACTTATTCAATTACGTAATCTTTATACTACTTCTATGTCTGCTACAACTACTATTACTGATACTACTATTAGTGCTTCTACTGTTACTACTACTACTACTACTACTACATATATTCCCCGCATATTTGTACTCGATAAAAAAGAGACTGATTCTATTTTTTTTTTCTTTGTCTTTGCCCGTATGCACTCCGACTCCATCACTTGACATTTAAATCTGAGTTTTTTTTTCTTCTTCTTTTTTATCTACATATATTTCCATTCATCCTAAACATTGTCTCTAAAGCGTCAGTGGCTACTAGGATAGTAATCATGTAATTTTTATTTTTTTTTATTTTTCGAGGGGTGCAGTAGTTTGGTTGAGAGCTACGTAACAAGATATTCGTTTACATTACATTTAAATGTATGTATGTTTGTACAGTTGGACAACATAGAGCAGGAAAGGAATTCAAAAGAGTAGAAAATCTTCCGGAAAATCTACAGTGAAGAGGTGGGTTTTTGCTGCTAGTCGGATGGTTCGGGAATATATACATTGAGATAGCCCAAGTGCAGTTGAGTTCATTCGTCCTAATTCTGTGAAAGTACCTGTAAAACAAGCAAATGAATGCAAGTCTCCAGCTTAGATTCTCTATGACTACATTTCCACATTCTGTTTTAAAAGCCAACCTCATTTGGTTCTATTTTCCGTTTGGTCTTATATGAAGCTGGATAGTCCTAAACATTCTCTTGCTTTAAAAGTTGGACCTAAGTAACATTAAAGTTTACAAATTAAACTTATATTATAGTGTGTTGTCCGAACTAAGCATGTATTTTCGAACTAAGACATTTCAGTGGAAAAATATTATCTTGTACTTAAGAGTCGAAATTAATATAATTTCTAAACATTAAGAAAAAAATGATCAAGTAGATGTACTAGAAGTGATTTTCGAAAAAAAAAAAAAAAAGCATGCAGCAGGTGGAGAGAAAGCAAGATGGCCAACCTTAAACATAATCTCATTGGATTCTGCGCAAAGCAACTTAAACTATAGAATGCAGTTATCTCCCCCGTTTTCGATTTTCTAAAAGGGTTAATTTACAGTGAAAAATCGCAACTTCAAAAAATTCTGTTTTTACTTAGACTTATTTTTTACTGGACCAGTTTTCGTAATTTTTGGAATTAGTATGTAATAATTTTTTCCTTTGAAATGCATTTTTAAAAAGAGACATTACAGTAAAGTTGCACTAAAATTCTTACATAATCATCTTAAACGAAAAATTAACTAAAGAGAAATAATTCTTATTTTTTTTCCCTTTTCATTCTTTACTTTCCACCTTCATTCTTTTCGTACTTGTAATGCGCATCATTCTTTTTTTTTTTTTACATGGAGTTCACCAGTTATCAAGGCCCAATGGCCACTCGAGGATAAGGGTTATTGTGTGTGCAGTAATCAAAGGGATAGTGTAGCAATAGTATTGGAGAATTGGGAAGGTGTCATTACTTAGGGGGACGGTTCATCAGGAATTTGTTTGTGTTGGACTTGAAGACATCCAGGTTGAAGTCGGGAGGGAAACAGGCAAGCGGAACAGAGTTCCACAGGCATGCAGTTCTAAGTTCTTATTAAAGAGAAACAGGTTCAGCGTTAGCTTAGATGCTCAATATAACAAATATGTGCATTTCTTTATACTAATGAGTCACCACCTATGAAGTGCCTTCAATAAGTCTCCAGACTTTTTTCGTATGGGCATTTTTATTGATAGTACACACATGAAGCTCTAGTTCCCTTCGAAGTAATCTCTTTTGGCTGCAATGCACTTGCTGTATCATTCCAACTACTTCTGTAAGTCCCCATGGAAGTCCTCTTATGTGAGTGTGTCAATGATCCTTGTCACAGCATCTATCTCAATTGTTTCATAACGACAACCTCTAAAGTTTTCCTTGAGCTTAGGAATTAACCAAAAGTCACAGGAAGCAAGGTCTTGACTATAGGGAGGGTGATGAACTGCTTTGATGCCCATCTTAGTCAAATAGTCTGTGACAAGAATGCAGTTGTGAACTGGCCCATTCACTCAAATCTTCCGCATCTTCAGTTCCTCATGAATCCGAAACTAACATCAAACTGTGAAAAACATTAAAACACCATTTTTTAACTGAGAAAGAACGGCAGAGTGTGACGGTTACATGTACGTTCTCCAAAATGGTGATTTTATGAGTTTTTAAGATAAATATCTGAAGAGGATGTGACTAAATATGCAGCAATTACATAATTTTGCAGACTTGTTAGTCGCAATATGAAGCAATATTGTAATGGATACCTTTTGAAAGGTAATAAATAACCACCTTAGAAAACTTGATATTTGTAACTTGAAGAATTCATTGAGCTTGGACTTTTTTTCTAAGTGTTACAAAATTATATAAAAAGATCTTTTTTATTATAAAAAACCTTTATTTATGAGAAATTTTTTAAAACCCATTACGATTGGTATATACAAACCGAGTACGTTTTAAGTAAGTGATTAACACATATATATATATATATATATATATATATATATATATATATATATATATATATATATATATATATATATATATATATATTGTTTTCACAAAATCAAGACAACAAAACTTCGATTGATAGCAACAAGCAGTGTATTTTCATTGTTCAATACAAATGTTTCGCGACCATTCAGACAATTTCAAACCTTATATCGTTTGAAAATATTCACAAGAACGGTCTCTCTTCAGACGTTGAGGAAAACACTTTTTTAATGAACAATATGGAATCCATTTCCCTTTTAAGGAAAACTATGTAATAAAAAAATTACCTAGATTTCTTTCTTCAGAAGGTTTTCCGTTTTCTGTTTGTTTTTATAAATATATTTTTTTGTTAAGGATTTTTTATATATATATTTTTTGAGATTCTCATCTAAAAAGTGCAGAAACGTAAAAGCTATTTTTATGTGCACCGACGTTTCATATTCATTCATCTTGCTAAAGTCTTTGAATGAAGACAAAACGTCGATAAACAATTTCAGCTTTCCATTTTTCATATTTCATATATTTCAATCTGTATCCGTTGCAGGTGTGTAGCAAATAAATTATTCGATTAGTTTATTTCATAATTTGTTTCATCTCTGCGAGTAATTAGTACCAATGAACGAAGTCCTTTAATTAAGGTGACGTTTTTTCTTTAATGAAATAAAACTGTAAACACAGAACTAATGAATTTTAAAAATGGTTTCAGAATAGAGTGTGTGTGTATATATGTTAATTTAGTCTTTGTGAGTACTTATGTGTAAGCATGCACGAGAGTCTATGTGTGTATGTGTTTATTTATGATCTTATGTTTATATGTTACTCTTTATATGTGTGTGTATGTGTTTGTAATCAGATGTTCGTATATGCCTGTACTTAGTCTGCATCGATGTGCTTATTACTGTGTGTATGTGTGTTTATTATTTTTGATTTATTATTATTATTTTTATTTATTAAATATTTAAATATGTTTTTAATTTAAATATTTATCAAATATTTTGACGTACATAAAAGTTATCCATGTACACGTGTTTCGGGGTATCAACCGTCGTCAGCATGGCTAAACTTATAACAGGGATCGGACTTGTAACTGCCCAATCAAACAAAATAAAAAGGCCAATGCAAATAAACAAAGGGTAGATAACTCTTTCATCGTTTAGGTAAGCGAAACAATTAAATACTACAGAATCGTTAAGAAAAAAAACAAAAAAAAAACAACAGATCTTGTATATATTTGTGTATATTTTCTCTCTCTCTTTCTCTCTCTCTCCCTCCCTCCCTCTCATCTCTACGTTCTTATCTAAACAAAACTTCCGTAAGCAAAGTTTCTTTTCTAGAACTACACATCCGTGAAACACAATACCACAGGGCTGCTTTCCGGTTAACTATGATATGGTCGTTTTCAAGTCCAGTGTAAACAAGTTCTTGTTGAGCTATCTTCTTAAATAATCAAATCATGTCCAAGCTCTATTACCGATATTCATGGTGATGCCTCGCTAACCACATGATACTCATTTAACTGTTATCCTCGAGTGATCTTTTGACCTTGATGCGTTGACTTTTCAGTAAAAAAATCATGTTTACATATAAAGTAGTACATGTAGAGGCTATAATGTGCATATGTTCATTTATGATCATATGTGTGTAATGTTTGTATGTGTGTGTGTATATGTTTGCCATCAAATGTTCATGCACGTTTATACTTATGTCCATGTGCATATTACCATGTGTTTATACGGTAAAAGTGCTGGACTGACCACAGACTTGTTATCTCCAACTAAGACTCAGCATTGTAGCCAAGCGGCGCCATCAAGAAAAAAAGATGGCCAAGTGCATTAATGTCTCCAAACTAAAAGTGGAAGCAAATGCAACCCTACTTGCGAATAACCTCAATACAAGACTAACTGAACTACAGTTTGGTCATTCTGATATTGAATACGATTGAACAGCTTTCAAGGAAGTTGTACAAACGTCATCACTGAAATGGCTTGGACCATCCCAGAAGAATCATCAGGATTGGTTTGACGAAAATGATGAGGAAATCCAGAAACTACTCACAAAAAAGTACAAGTGTCACAATGCAATACAGCAGGATCCAAATTCCACTTTAAAAAAGTAAGCATTTTCGAAAACCCGTAGAACTGTTCAAACAAAACTGCACAAAAAAACAAGATAAATGGTTCAATGACAAATCTCTGGAAAAACAGAAATATGCAGATATATATGACTCAAAGAAATCCTGTGACTCCCTCAAAACAATATATGGACCACAGGCTATCGACCCTTCCCCTCTGCTAAATGCTGATGAGACAAAACTGATAACAGAGTTAGCCAATGTTGCAGACAAGTGGGCATAGCACTTCAACTCTGTACTGAACAGGTCTTCCTTAATCACTACTGAGGCAATCGCAGAGCTTCCACAAACCGAAACAAACAAAACCCCTGATGGTTTGTCCACCAACCAGGAAGTTGAGAAAGCTGTAAAACAGCTGTCTTGTGGCAAAGCTCCAGGCTTTGATGGCATACCCTCAGAAATACATGACAGATGGTCTCACATTGACAAAAAAGCTACATGAAATAATTGTGCCTCCTCAACTTACATATCCCTGAGAAACCCGCTTAGCAACAAAATCTCACCCCTTCACTGTTGAGGTCCCCAAATGGCAGAAAGATTTCTACTCTAATAGTTTCTTCCCTCAAACAGCTAGACTTTGGAATTCACTTCCTGCTACCTGCTTCCTTTACTGTATTGATATGTAGACGTTTAAATGTAATGTAAACCAACATCTTGTTAATCTTTCTTAGGCATGGTCCCAAACTGTATATTTTAGGGCTAATAAAAACATTCCTTTTTTGAGACTATTTCATCATATTTATCCAAAATTTTCTGTGTATGGTTATTTAGCAGTTTTGTGCTGAACTCAAATTTCAATATGTTAAGAGGCCTTGGGGACTTTTGGGGCTATACATAAGTCCTGAGATATGCCACAATTACCATTGGGGCCAAAATGCATCATTGTCAGAAATGATAGTGTGTTAACTGTAGATTTGTCACAGAGAGTTCAATCCCCATTAAAATTCTAAAGTCATTTTTGCTCATACTCTTGAAATTGAAGAAAATGGGCTCTCATTACCGTGCTAGAAAGTTGCTCACACTCAAAAGTATCCTATATCTCTCCAAGGCCACCATTCGCCCATGCATAGAGTATTGCTTCCACATCTGATCTAGTGCATTTGCCTCTAGTCTCTCGCACTTAGACAGGATCCACACAAGAGTCGCTATCAATCAAACACCAACCCTTGTCCCAGCGCTGAAATGTTGTGCTACTGTGACTGTTTTGGAGATACTTTAGTGGAATGTGCTCCGACGAACTCAAGGCACTTGTACCCCTTTGGCATGAATGCTCTCGACTGTAGAGATCGCTAGACGCCGAAAAGCCTTCTACATTAATAGTTTCTTCCTGCTAGACTTTAGAATTCTCTCTCAGGTCCTTGCTTTCCTGTCTGTACTGACATGCAGAAGTTTAAGTGTAGCATGGACAGACATCTCGCTGCTCAACTCCCTACATAGTATCTATACAGAGTTAGTCCCAAATAGTAGCCCCTTTACGTTCAAGTGGAACTGTTCCTTGTTTGGGATAAAATAACTATGAAAAAAAGTATGAAATTACATCTTCTTCCACTGAGTAAAATAGCAAAAAGTAAAAAAGTCAAACTAGTAAACCTTGATAGCACAATTTATTGAATATAAGACCAGTTCTCTGCTTATTCCAACAGTACTTTGCCAATTAACTTAAATAATGCAAGAAATAGAGCAGCTATGGATTGTACAACATTTGTTTCATTATGAAACTCTCCTTTATCTCTGATATCTCCGGTTAGACCAGATTACGAACTGACATGAACATTCTTATGACAGTTTTCTAATCCTTACTACTTCCAGGCTGGCTTATAACAGATTGGAAGCAGGCTATTTGTTTTGCGACAGCATGACTAGAAGATTGCCACCAGCCATTACTAAAATAATTGAGAACCTAATTTTCCTCTCCCCGATTGACCATTTAAATGTGGTATAGTATACATTTCTTGTGGTATTTTGGTGTTACTAGATTCCAGGACAAGAATTCATATAGTTTGGTGAAATATCTAACTTTGTGCTGTTACTTGAGGTAACATCACTTGGAGAAGGTGAACAATTTCTCGTAAAAGCCAGTACGAGGAGACCTTTTTGGGGCCACAAATACTATGTAATTTTGAATATTTAGTCAGGGTTTACTTGTAAAGAAACTTATCCTCATACCACATTGCCCTGACGACCCCCGTACAGAGAGACCTTGAGGATATTGTCTAGTAAGCATTCAAGTTCTCTTCAGTAATATTATTACATATTGATATGAAAAAGTACTTTCCATTGATTGCTTTGATTGACAGTTTTCTAAGCCTTACTACTTCCGTGTTAGCCCATGATAAATTGGATAAGGATGGAATATTGTTGCCACATCTGGGCAGGAGCTGCTAGAAAGGACTTGTTCTGCCTTGATAGAGTTCAAAATAGACTTCGTAGCCTCGTAGGAGATGTCCTTTTCTCTTCCTTGCAACCTCTGTCTCACAGAAGAGATGTTGCGAGTTTGTCTCTGATGTATCGTTATTTTCATGGAAGGTGTTCGATTGAGCTTCAATCTATGGTCCCCCCTCGCCAAACTTTCACAAGAAACACTCGTCTAGCTGTACACACTATCAATAATTCCCCCCCCCGCTCTTTATCTGTGCCTAAACCTAAACGTAGATTCCATGAATAAAGCTTCTTTCTTAGAACTGCACGCCTGTGGAATTATCTTCCGTTTTCCTGCTTTCCGGCTGACTACAATATGGTTGTGTTCAAGTCTAACGTAAATAAGTTCTTGATGAGCCGTTCTATATAAGTTATCAAATTTACCAAATTTTCATTAGTAATGATTACTATATTGTCCAATGTCTACTGTACACTCTTTAACCGTTATCCTTGAGTGGCCTCTTGGCCTTGATAAGTGGTGATGCCTATGTAAAAAAAAAAATCTGGTATTGACTAAGATAAGTGGTGAGTTCTTTCATGTTATAACATCCTTTTTGTGTTACATAAATGATTAGAATAAAATTGATAATAAATTTGTATCTATATGTTGTCATGTATATGTTGTCATTTATATGTTGTTATCTATATGTTGTTATGTATATGTTGTTATTTATATGTTGTCATGTATATGTTGTCATTTATATGTTGTTATCTATATGTTGTTATGTATATTTTGTTATCTATATGTTGTTATCTACATGTTGTTATCTATATGTTGTTATCTATATGTTGTTATTTATATTGTTTATTTTTGAATATGAAACAAAAATATGTTGTTATTTATATTGTTTTTTGAATATGAAACAAAAATTGAATCTTGCGTTTTACTTAAATAAAAAATGAACAAAGTTTGCTTCTTCTTGTAAGAGAAATAGGTTTTATTTAACGATTTTAAGTTGAAATCAAGTAAATATAAGCACACACACATACGCTGGGAGTATTATTAAGTTTAATGTTGAAATGACTCAAAGCAATCTTTCTATTTTTTTTTTTTTCATTTTAATATACTTTCGCAAAAATGTTTGTTTTTCTTTTGCGTGTAGTGGGAAGAAAGAACAACGGATTTTCTACGAACGTCGAAACAGGAAAAGAAAAAGGATTGTCGTTGTTGCGTGTGACGAGAACATTGCAACCTGAAGAAAAACTTCTTTTCGCACGAACATTTAACGGTATTCGCCAGTTCAAAGGAAAACTTTAACTTCAACATTTCATTTATACACACACACACACACACACACACACACACACACACACACACACACACACACACACACACACACACACACACATATACATACATATATATATATATATATATATATATATATATATATATATGCTGGCTGTACCCTCCCGGCCACGCATTGCCGTGACTGAATCTGGTTGACGCAAGTATTAGAATGATTTTTTCCCAGACACACACACACACATAGAAGCACAAAATGTGTTCGTTACAACTCTACTTTCAACCGAGTCGTTGTTTGTTTTGTTCACCACACTCTTTTCTTCTACCTCTTCTTTTACACATGTTGTTCGCTTTAGTGACTAAAAATCGTCTGTCCTCCCGCTTTCCTTTCCTCGTTATTTATGGAACCAGGGTACGAGATTCTCCGAGATTCCCGAGATTCCACGAGACTTTTTTCCACATAAGCGCATGTGGGCGCCATCTTGATTCTCAATTTGTGCTCTGCAGGCACAAAGACGCAGCCGCTTTAATGGTAAGCCACTTCTTTCTCCAAACTCCCCCCTGATCTCATGATCACAGAGACGGCAGGAGGGTGGCGATCGCCACCGTCGGGTGCTTCTGCAAAGGGGGACAGTGCTGCTCTCGTCTTCGCGTGTGCTCTCATCCACCGCCTGATAGTCGGGGAAGGCTTCATCTCCGTGGAGGCTACTGATATCAGAGTCACTGCTTGATAGGGATGGTGCAAACCAAAGCGATGGCCCACTCGTCTCAGAGTCAGAATCACTCTCATCGTCCACTGGAGGTGGTACATGTGTCGCCGGCCGTAGGTCCCTAACATGACGGGGTACGCCATCAACCTGCTGACTCACCACATCAGTCACTGTGCCCCGTTTATACTTGTCAGTACATCAGTTTCCTGGCGACTTCACCCAGACAGCATCCCCTTGGGCATATCGATTCCATTCTATCTCAGTGGCCACAGTTGTATCAGGGAGGATTCCTTTTTCTTGGACACAGTACTGATAAATTGCGTTTGCAGGCGCCGTTCCTGGAGAGACGCCATCCTTCGGCATGAGATTATACCAGTACACAGCTTCTGCGATGGTGCACTGCTTCCTGGCTGCAATTGTTTTGATGCTACGATGGCTTCTCTCAGCTATACCATTGCCAGAAGGCACATAAGCGCATCTAAGCTGCAAATGCACACTCCATTCTTGTAAGAACTGCCTCAGGCTGGGTCGTTGTCTGTCAGCACTTCATTGGGCGCACCTCTTTCACAGAACATGAATGACAGCTGACGAATAATGTTGCAAGAGTCCTGGTGCCCGAGGTGTCTCCAGACTGCGAAACGTGTAGGCCCACAATCGATGAGGGTAAGGAAGTGGTTGCCACCATAGTGTGTGATGTCCATGCCCATTCTCTGCCACTTACCACTCACTCCCAACTCCCCTTTCTTCCATCATGCTTGAGCTGGGTCGATGGATTGGCAGGCCTCGCAACTTTCCACCACTCTTCGGATATCTTTTTTTTCTACTTCTGGATCAATCATCTTGACAAAGTACAGTGTCCGCTTGATGCCAGGATGTCCACACTGATGATGAATGTCCATGATGCGCACTGCATCCACATTACACACAACTGCTGCGCATGTGTTTTGCAGATTATCAGAATCTCTCCGAGCACCAGCCAGAAGCCATCGTAAGGGACTCTTGTCAGAGCATCTGCTCTGTTGAGCGCAGACCTGATTAACACTACGTCCACGGTCAGGTCGTACTCTGTGATGGTGTCGACCAAGGTGGCAAGCCATCTTCGAATTAAATCTCACTTGATGCTCGTGTCGTCAGCCGTGCTGTTCCACTTAATGCATCGGTTATCCATCGATGAGTGCATGCCGAGTCAGTCATGATATGTAGAACCTTGGCTTGCCATTGAAGCGCCAAGTTAACGCCCTTCAGTGTGGCATCAAGTTTGGCCAGGTTTATGTGCCTCGAATCATTCTCTGGCCGAAGCAAACAGGCATCTTCAATAATGGAATCATTAATTGCAAGGGCAACTCCAAGGGCCAGTGAACTAGCATCCACCCAGACCGTGAACTCATTCCCACTGACGCACCACTTTCCCTGAACGGGGTCATTACTGGTCACCCTGGACACAGTCTCTGTCAGCTTGCTCCTTAGGGTGACATCGTGTATTGCATCATCTCATCCCGACGACACGGCTGTTGCACGTCTTTTTATGGCCGCCACGGCCACCCTGAGCCAACCCCACACTGGGAAATGGCCTACCATCTTTCCACAAAGTGAAAACACTGTTCATCGAGTGATGTCTGATGGGACCTTGGGGACGTGACTTCCTCTTCTCCAGCAAAGTCCCTCCTTGCTACATCGCACAGACGCTCTGGTTCCTTACATGTCAGTCCAAAGCTCTAAAAGTGCATTCTAACCGATTGCGCTGACATGAGGCTCTCATTGACGAATATATCATCAATGTATGAGGATGTTGCCTGTTGCACTGCCTCATCTTGCTGTCGGATAGCATGCATGATTGCTGTCATAATGCCTGGTGCCACATTTAGACCAAACCCTAGTCTGGTTAGACAATATCGGGTTCCTCCAATTTCCACAGTCTGAAATGGCCACAATTTCTTCTCAATGCGTATTTACAGATAGGCCCTGTGTAGGTCCAGAGTTGCCCGTTCGATCCCTGCTGTCGCCACTCCCTTAATTTGAGTGCACACACATCAGCCCTTGCTGTATATGGGTCGACATGCTCATTGAGCTCACGGTAGTCTTTGTTTGGTCTCTTGGGAATCAGCCCTCGCGGGGGAGCCAAGCTCATCCTCTGGGTATGGAAGAAGCCAGCCATTGTCGATCCACGTTTGCAGTTCTTCTTCATACTGTTCCCTTAGCCACATGGGTGGGGGATATTCCGATAACCGGTTCTGCAAGGATATTGGTGGCTGATCGTTTAACCACTTCCAAGACACCGTCCATGCATTGGTGTTTCTATCATACTCTGCATGAAAGTCAGGCTCGTCGGGAGTTATGGCAGCACAAACATGTTCCTCACATCGGGAGAACTGTACCTTTCCGGTTCTGTCCACAGTAATTCCACCCAGTTGTGTAATCAAGTCCATACCCAGGAGTAGGTCGTACCCGAGAAGCTCTCCCTCCATAACCAACCAGGGCTCGCACGGGTACTGCAGGCCCGTCGTTGATGCTTGCGCAGATAAAGCTCACCCCACAAGAGGCTAGTGAAACTCCGCCTACAGTTAGTACCGGAATTCTCTCTGCTTTCCAAATGGCACAGCATATCTTGCTTACGAGAGTCTGGGTGCACCCAGTGTCCACAAGTGTGAGGCGCTCGCTTCCATTAATGTGTATGCTTACAGTGGGTAGCGCCCTGCTCAATGACGATCTGGCGCTGTAGCTTCTTCCCCTTGCCCGTTTCCCGGACAGGTGTCCGCGTTTTTTGCACTTGTAGCACTGCGGCCCGTCAGGTTTCCGAGTTGGTTGACGTGACGAAAAACAATCATGGGCCAAATGGTTGGGTCCTCCACACTTATAGCAGGTTGTAGCTGCGCCCAGGTCCTGCAATCCAACCTGTGATGGTTGTACAGCTGCCACTTGGTCTATAGTGTTAGGGCTTTTCTTTAGTATTGCTCGTGCCCACACTAATACTTCCGATATGTCCATCTCGTCCACTTGGAATGAGGCACAGAGCAGATCTTCCACAGTCTTAAGTAATCCTGCAACAAAGGCACACACCAAGCCTTTGTCTGACATCCCTCCAAAAAGGAATGATAGCTTTTTTAGTTCAGCCAGATACACATCCACCGTTTCCCCGGGATGTAATTTTTGGGCCATGAATTCCTTCTATGCAGTAACTGGATCTAATACAAATGCTGTAAAAAGGGCGCGCTTGATGCAGGGAAAATCTGTTTTCTTCTCATCAGCCAACTGCTGGTATACTGCATATGCTCCCCCAGTGAGGCGCATTGAGACCACGCATTCCATACACTTCACCCCACTGAGCTGACATATTAATTCTGCTTTTTTCACCCATTCCTGTGCTGAGTGATCAGTGCTACTGCCATCAAACAGGGGAATTAGCTTGGGGTCAAATCCTGACGTCATGCCGGAATAACTTGTGTGCGTTACAACTCTACTTTCAACCGAGTCGTTGTTTGTTTCGTTCACCACACTCTTTTCTTCTACCTCTTCTTTTACACATGTTGTTTGCTTTAGTGACTAAAAATCGTCTGTCCTCCCACTTTCCTTTCCTCCTTATTTATGGAACAAGGTTACGAGATTCTCCGAGATTCCCGAGATTCCACGAGACTTTTTTCCACATAAAAGCATGCAGGCGCCATCTTGATTCTCAATTTGTGCTCTGCAGGCACAAACGTGCAGCCGCTTTAACGGTAAGCCACTTCTTTCTCCACCCCCCCCCAAAAAAAAACACACGCAAACACAAAAAATACACACACATACACATAGAAACATACACACAGAAGGACATACCAAAAAAACATACACGCACAAAAACACACACACACATGGATGCACAAACATGCAAACAAGCATACGCACAGTAATACACATGCATACACACATGCAGAAAACACGCACATGGACACACACACACACACAATCACGCACACACACATGCACCCACACACATGCATACACTTCGAAACTAGTAAGGAGTAGACAGATTAAAGGCTATAAAATCACACATAAATTTTTTGAAGTACATAAAATGTCAATTTACAGTTATGATTAAATGTTAGAGTCAAGCATTATAGTTAATTATGTAAGAAAACCAAAGAAAATAGTATTGTTGAGTGTCTGGTAAGGAGAATCGAAGTAGGAAGCGTGTGTATTTTTGCTAGTATATGATATGATGCTGTGTTAAACAGAACGGAGAGGGGAAAGATAACAAAATACCAAGGTTTTATGCATGACAAAAGAAACTGGAATCTCTATCATTCCAGTAATTATAGGAACAGCTAGACTCATGAAAAATACATTGCACTTAGAAGGATGGTCAGAAGGACGGTCAGAATCTTAAAAAGATCTCTTGGTTGAAATATATGAGATTGCGGAACATGCACACACACACACACACACACACACACACACACATGCAAACACGCAAACAAACCCACTCATAGAAAAATATAGACACATACACATCCGCAAATGCACACACACATGCACACATAAAACGCAAATGCACACACACGCACAAAAACACACAGACACACACATGCACACGCACAAACAAACTCATGCACTCACACAAACACACACACATGCATGCAAAAACACACAGATGCGCACTAGCACAACTAAACTCATGCACACACACATAAACAAAGTTATGCACACACACATACAGGCACATGCACACACATGCACCCAGACAAACACACACACACTTTGAAAATGGTAAGAAGTAGACAGTTTAAAGACTTTAAAGTCACACATAAGTAGATTTTGAAGTACATAAAATGTCAATTTACGGTTATGGTTTAATGTTAGAGTCAAACATTATAGTTAACTGTGTAAAAAAAAGAAACAATGCTAATCGTAAATATTATTGGTTTTTCAGGGATTTTTATTTTGTTTTAGGGTGGGTACTGGAAAGAATTCAAAGAATTTTTTTTTTTTTAAACCCGGAAAAGTGAACGACAACAAAGTGAACAAAACAAACTATAAAAAAAGTAGCATCGTTCACTGTTTGGTAGAGAGAAGCAAAGAAAAACAAAAAACAAAAAAATAACGCTTACCATAAATGTTAATTAGGTTTGTGTCAGGGATGTTTTTTAAGGGGGTTAGTTTCGTAGTGATAATGTCTGTATAGGTAACGGTAAGGATATTAATACATAAAATTACGATATTCAGTAATTAAGATTTTTTTGTAGTTGTTTTAATATTTATAAAACGATTGCTTCATGTAGAGAAAGACGCCATGTTTGTGGAGGTCTGACGTGTTCGTTTTTAGAATAAGTTGTTTATTCCCATATAATAGACTTGTCTGTTCTCAGTCAATGCGAAAAGCCAGAAAATTCTAAGGGAGAAATTATTTTTTCCCCCATAACTGGAATGATAATGGTATGTATATGAGTGTATGAACTAGTTACAAAGAGTGCGGAGGGGAAATAGTTATAAGTATATAGTCCTGGTGATGACTGAAAGCAGTAGGAGCACTGTAGATTTAGAGGGGAAAATAGGAGCTACCCCATTGAAAGATGATGCGATTGTAATGATGTTGCTCCTAGGATGTAGGATTTTACTATAACGACCAAATGTGTCTAAAATGGCGTTCTAAAGTTACATAAGATAGTGGCTTATAATCTAGACATAATGAATTCATAATAAATGGTTCAGAGAGGAATTTCTGCAATCATTTTATTATATAATACAAGGTAGATATATGTGTGTATGTGGGGGGACAGGGCTCAGAGCCTAAGGAATGAGAGTGGAGAGTTGTATATTTTGGTTTTGATTCTAGCTGATGACACGCAAGTCTTATATATACTTTTTTAGTTTGGATCTCACTATTATATATTAGATTTAATATAATAATCGATAAAGAATAATCTCTATATTAATAAATACATAATCTGCATTAATGAAAATATCATATTAAAGCATATCTTACAACCAGGTAACACCAGGCGACGTTTATGGAATTATAACTAAAGCAGTAAACTAGCGTCTATGCAATGTTCACCACTTTCGCTCGTGCGAACACTCTAGATTGCCATTGCACTCACCCAAATTCGGTATTTAATAGTTCTTAATTTCCTTCCTTCCAGAGGCAATTGTCTGGTGGCCCTCAGGTAGAGGCTCGGCAGAAAGAGCAAAAGGCGGCTTCATGGCTGGGCTCGAATCTCATGACCAGTAGGAATTATTACCCTACACTGATGATTGCGTAAGCATGAAACACTAGTGTCTGTAGGTATGGGTGAATAATTATTATTAAATTATGATTATCAAGCACCTTTAAGAATACTATTATTATATTACTTTGTGTGAAAACTTTAGAGTGTCATTGTACTCACCTGAATTTGCCGATTAATAGCATTTAATTCCCTTACTTACCAGGGCAATTGTCCAGTGGCCCTGAAGTAGAGGCTCAACACATGGAGCAAAAGGCGGTGTCATAGCTGGGCTCGAATCTCATGACCGGTAGGAATTGTTACCTACACTGATGATTACGTAAGCATGAAACACTAGTGTCCGTAGGTATATGTGATTAATTATTAATTTATATATATATATATTTTTTTTTTTACATAGGCGTCACCACTTATCAAGGCCGATAGGCCACTCAAGGATAAGGGTTAAAGAGTGTAGAGTAGTCAAAAGGACAATATAGTAATCGATAGTAATGGAAGTTCGGTAAATTTCTTAACTTAAGTGGAACGGCTCATCAGAAACTTGTTCACGTTGGACTTGAAGACAACCGTATTATAGACAGCTGGAAAGCAGGAAAACAGAAGACAATTCCACAGGCGTGCAGTTCTAAAGAAGAAGCTTTGATCATGGAATCTATGTTTAGATTTAGGCACAGATAAAGAGTGGAGAAATTTATTGATAATGTTTTCAGCTAGTCTAGTGTTTCTTGTGAAAGTTTGGCGAGGGGGGACCATAGATTGAAGCTCAATCGAACACTTTCCATGAAAATAACGATAAAGTAGAGAAAAACTCGCAACATCTCTTCTGTGAGACAGAGGTTGCAGCGAAGAGAAAAGGACATCTCCCACCAGGCCACAAAGTCTATTTTGAACCCTATCAAGGCAGGACAAGTCTTTTCTAGCAGCTCCTGCCCATATGTGGCAACAGTATTCCAACCTTATATATATATATATGTATATATATATATATATATATATATATATATATATATATATATATATATATATGTAAGGCATGGTAGTATATGTTTTATGAACGTGTCTATATACATATAGATTCGTGTATTGACTTTCATGTACTGATTGAGGTATATATATATATATATATATATATATATATATATATATATATATATATAAGTATACATATCTACATACGTATATATGTAGGTATTTTTATATGTGTACATGTTCAATTGTGCATGTGTGTGCACTTATGCGCATGCTTACGTGAGAAGACGACTAAGTTTAGTCAAAACTCATTTGACTGATGAAATCTTCAGAGAAAGATAAGTTTCAAATAGCACCTGCAAACAATAAGAAAAAATTCCGTCTTTCCCCTTCATCTTCTTTTCTGTTTCCTACTTCTCTGTCATTGTAACCCGTCCTCCCTACCTCTTCCTTCTACTCTTCTCTAATTCCAACAGCAAATATCTTTGTTTTCCTTTAACTAACTCTTTCACCACTTTCTATTCTCCTCCTCGTACTACTTCTCTCAATTTCCAACCTTCTCTTTTTCTTTCCTCCCTCCGCTCCTCTCATATCGTTTTACATTCTATTCCTCCTTGAACCCCCTCCACCATTCTTATAATCAGATTAACTGGCGTTTCTTCTTTCAAGTATTTAATCAACAACTTAATTCATAGTGACAATTCGTTGATACAAATGGTTTACTTCATTACTATATATAAACTAGCAGGCCTCCCGGGATTGCCCGGTCGTAAAATATGATATTTAATTTATGCACATTCCGTATTTATTATTATAGAGCCAATTTTCCATTGATTTTTATATTGTATTCACTACTGATTCTTTTTAAATTGTACCTAATATATAGTAGTGCTTTCAAAAGTTTTAAAAGCAAAAAATGAATAAATAAATAAATAAATAAAAATATGACTTTGGAAGGAAAAATTGGTTGATTAGTGGTTATGTTTTTAAACGGCACATCAACCCATTTTTTGATCATTTATCGCCGATTCAAATTTTATAAAAGTTGAACAAAAAGTAGAGAGTATATTTAACAAATCAATACATTTGACAGATTTATATATCTAACAAATTCATATATTTTAAAAATTCATATACTTAACAAATTATAAATTTTCAATAGATACACATCTTATAAATAATTTTAATTTGGCTGTTTAGATACTATGACATATCATTCACTATGACTTATCTAAAAATCAACTGCAGCTCACAAACGTCATTTATCTATCTATCTATCTATCTATCTCTCTCTATATATATATATATATATGTATATATATATATATATATATATATATATATATATATATATATGTATATATATATATATATATATATATATATATATATATATATATATATATATATATATATCAGGAATCAGGAGAGACATCAAGGAATAGATTGATAGCAACAAATAGTGTATTTCTTCGTTAGTAGTTACAATTGTTTCAAGACTATTCGGACAAATTCAAACCTCATTTCGTTTAAAACTTTTCACAAGAACAGCCTTTCGCCAGACGTATTGAATAAAAAATACTTTAACAATGAACAGTATGATAAATCTCTAAAAAAATCTTTGGAAGGATGAGATGTCGATAAAATATTTTCTAATGTTTTTCCTTATAAGAAAAATGGAAGAATTTGTCCAAATAGTTTTGAAACAATTGTAACTAACAATGAAATTCACTATTTGTTGCTATCAATCTATTCCTTGATGTCTTGATTTTCTTAAAACAATATATGAATGCTCAATCATGAAATATGATAATTCTGTAGCTTACAGTTTAAATCGTCTCATTTTGATTTAAAACTTATTGGTATATGAACGATTATCGAATTTTCAAGTAAAATTCGGAATACTATAAATAAGACTATATATATATATATATATATATGGTAAAACTGGTAATTAGTAAAAACCTGAAGAGCGTGCTCAATACTATTGCAGAGCAAATATGTGTTTCATTTTTTATTACCGTTTTATCTGTTTGGTTACATATGTTTCGGATGTTGGACCATGTTTACGATCCAACAGCCTCGTCAGACCTTACAGACATGGTTGTTAGTATTTGGAAGAAGTGTTTATAAAAAAGGAGGCGTAGGAGATAATAAAGGGGAGGGAGACGTGTATCGACAATATTTCAGTTTTGAAGGTTAAAATACATTAGATTGTATTGTGTGTGGGAGGTAGCAGATTCAGGTAGGCGTGGGTGGAGATATATGGATATAGGGAGGGAGAGGTGAAGAGAGGATGGTAAAGAAAAAAGAGAGGGGGTAAGGAGAGAAAGGGGGAGGAGTTTCAATTTTTAAGTTTCAAGTTTTGACTTGTTCAGCAAGGTATATTAAGTAGATGAGAGAGAGAGAGGAAGAGAGAGGGAGAGAGAGAGAGAGAGAGAGGGTTAGTGTAGGTGTCATGTGTTTGAGAAGTAAAGGGTTCCATTTAAAATTTTCGTAGTCGCTATAAGTCGACTTGTTCATTTCAGTTGACAATGAGTTGTTTTTAGGTAGTTAAGGATTAATACATACGCTAACGTACGCGCAAATACACATACATACATACATACATACATACATACACATACACATGTACATTTCTACACATCCATATACAGACGCATACGCACATACACATATACATAAACAATGTATATGCAGACATACTTGCATCTATATGCAGACATACACACACATACACACAACTCTTATACACATATGCATACTCACATATATACATATACACACACACGCATATATATATATATATATATATATATATATATATATATATACATACACACCTACCTATATACATATACGTGGAGATACAGATCTCCAGTAAGAAGTAGATGTACATATACATACATGCATACATATATACACACGCATGTACCCATATACACGTATATACAATTACATAAATATGCATATTTATAAAAATATAAATATACAGACATATATATATATATATATGTATATATATATATATATACACACAGACCTGTGTATATTTATACCAAGTAAATAAAGTAAAGTCAGGATAAATAAATAATAATAAATAAATAAATACCTGGGTGTAGTTAATAATGCGGGGTTAGGTAGATGCATCATTAAGTTCGTATATATATGGAGTGGGCTCCTAACATGGTGCTTTGGCAGTGGTTATGTTTAACTTGATTTTCAGTGTTAAATGTATTTTGGATACAGGCATATACATACATACAAACACATACATGCATATAAACCCAGATATAGATATACCTGTATACATACGTTTAGCCATGCATACCCATAGATGATGATTGCAACGTCTTGTCAGACGAATGCCACTCCCTCAGACATTTAAAATCCATGAACCCAAATTCCTGAGGGAGTATCTATACAAAGATGATGTTACAGAGTCTTAGCTTTGTACGACAGCTAAGTCTCTCAGTTCAAAATATTGAGATCCAGCAACAAACAAGAGCAAGATAGCCAGCAACAAATTAAATTGCAGACCAGCTTAATGCGGGTATTGGTCTCCCGCTTTATGGTTTTTAAATCAGAGATTTGCTTCTCCTAGAAAGGTTGCCTTCACCATGGCTTACGGGAGCCCTCTCCACCCCAACACACATATACACACATACACACAAATATACACGGTGCTAGTTGGCCGTTGATCCAGGAAAAGAGTTCAGTCGCCCTTTGGAAGGTCTTGTTTTTAATCTTTCAGGGAGACTAGCCACTCTCCTCACCAAACAAGTCTGGCGGGGAACCAGTTTAGTCGCCGGTGACTCGACCATGAGGCAGGTAGTACTGGGTTACATGGTACCAGTAGCATATGACATGACCCATAGATACACACATATATACGAACATTAACACCCAGATGTACGTAAACACATACATGTGCACATAGATATAGATATACCAATATACATTCATGTATATACACACGACCCATGAGCACATACCTTCATACACGCGCACATAGAAACATATGCATAGACACATAGTGTCACTAAATAATCTCAGACTATAATTTGGAATCACATCTGACTCTGATCAGTCGAAATATGCAGTTAATCTAGGAGTTGGCCTGGGTTCAGCTGTAAATTGGGGTACGAAATCGGGTCCTATTTCGTTTAATACCGTTAAAACTCAGCTTGTCTCTTTCAATTGTAGGCTCGTCCTTTTTCTTGACTCTTAAGAAGATCAAGGCTAGAGAATAGGTAGGAGGAAAACAGTCAACAGGAAGAGTGCCCTTTTGAATTGTAGCATAATGATGGGGGACTGTTGAGGTGTTATATAGCCAGGGCGATGTATAATCGACATATGGACTAAGTCATGTTGTATTGCCGGGAGAGGATGATATAAATGTGTAAACTGAGTCATGTTGTATAGTATAGCCATGGAGATATATTACAGTTCTTATTTACATACAGGTATCATATTTTATAAGAAGAAGAATATGTGATCCATACCTTTTCTTTATCCAGGAATTTTTCTGTCTTCACGGACATGCGACAACCAACACCATAAACGATTATGAATCGTTTATGAATTTTCTTCTTTTGTGAAACCACAGAACATATTTTTAAAATATAAATTTATTTCAGCTGTCTTAATGGTATTCACAAGAGTCTGATTACGTGTCTACATTGCTTATTTCTTCTAGCCCCACTCCCGGACTTGAATACGTCTGTTCATTTTGGTGACCAAACTCGAACTCTTCAATCTAATTTTCTTGACCTCTTGATCTGTCAGTTCCGTTACGCCATCATCACAAGCACATGTCTCATAACGTACGCAACTGCTTAAGACTATTTTGTTTATTTTTAACTTAGCTCATTTCTGCAAACATTTTTAAATATTTTATTTTGTTTTCACACAGGAATCACTACTTATCAAGGCCCGGAGGCCACTCGAGGATAAGCGTTAATGGGTATGCATTAGTCAATGGGATTATAGCATAGTAAACATAATGGTGGAAATTTTATAAATCGGATTACTTAAGGGGACTGTTCATCAAGAACTTGTTTACATTGGACTTGAAGACATCAGATTGTAGTCAGCTGGAAAGCAGGCAATCGGAAGAGAGTTCCACAGGCATGCAGTTCTAAGAAAGAAGCTTTCTCCATGGAATCTACATTTAGGTTTAGGCACAGATAAAGAGTGTGGGAAATTATTGATAGTGGTTTTGGCTAGACGAGTGTTTTTCATGAAAGTTTGGCGATGGAGGACCATAGATTGAAACTCAGACGAGCACTTGCCATGAAAATAATGATAAAGCAGAGACAGGTTTGCAATGTCTCTTCTGTGGGAAAGAGATTGCAAGGAAGAGAAAAGGGCATCTGTCAAGGCAGGATAAGCTGCTTCTAGCAGCTCCTGCCCAGATGTGGCAACAGTACTCCATCATTGGCCATACCTGGCTTTTATATAGGTAGAGAATTGCATCAGGGGTGAGGTATCTACTGGAGCGGTAGAGAGATCCCACCATTTTTCCAGTGACCTTGGCAATGGATTTGATAAATGTGTTTCATTTTAGGTCGGAAGTAAAGGTCAAGCCCAGAAGCTTGTCAAAACATGAAGCCTCCCCAAGAGCCATTCATTTCATTCCAGACCAATTCTATTCTCCAAACAATAAATAACTTCCAATATAAACTATTTTAACAATATCACTGAATAGATAGATAAATAGATAGACAGATACATTGATAATAACAAATTTAACTTTTAACCATGTAATTATCTAACAGTGGTCCTACATAGAAAATAAAGAACGTGAAAAAATATATTGGAAACCAGAAACTTTATTTACATTGTCGAGTTCTTTTTCTGAGTTCTAATTGGCTACTAGCCCATAAGTTGATACTCTGTTATGTAAATATTGCTCTATTCATGTGAGAGTTTTCTTGTCAACCAGACAACAGTTGGAATCCTTATGCTGGCAAGTTGTCAACTTGATTATATACATAAAACAAAGAATGTAAAAAAAAAAATACACTTACTCTAGTCATTTTTGAGTGTCTGTTCATACGACAAGCCTTTTTGATGTCTACCTCTGTGGTATTTACACAACCAGGCTGAAAAATAAAAACACAAAAATTCATCATTTATTATGAATTTGAAAGGAAAGAGAAAAAATATATAAAAGCTTGATTTTTATAGATAACTTCTTGTCAGGATTTTTTATTAGATTGGGTTAAATTTTAGGAGAGGTAGAGTAAAATTATAGGTTAGTTGACCCATTGGTAAATATAAGAAGTTGATGTTCAAAAGTTGTGGAGAAAAAAAATGTAGGATATTTTATAGTGATAGGACGATTCCAATATTTTCCAGATTCCGATAGAATTACCGATTCTTTTCTAAATTTTTTATTTGAATACAATTACGGATGCTGATTCCTTCTAAATCTCTAAATATATATTGCTGCTATTTTCTTTTAATAACTTTTAAAACATACATATATTTTCGCAAATACAAAAATAAACTTGTGGGTGATGAAGGGGAGATATTGATTTTAATTTTACTTGTAGTTTCACCATCACCACCATAACATTGAGCTCCTGGGGAAGCATAGGCCATCCAAAACTTTGTAGATGCTTTTGTAGTGATGAGTTGATTTTTTTTCGGGATGAGGGTGCTGGCCTCACGCCCACGCTTCCCAGAACGTACATACAGTACCTAGCCTTCCCAAATGGTCACCCATCTGGTACTGGACAGGCTCAACGTTGCTTAACTTCGGTGATCTGGCGAGAACCGGTGTGTCACTGTGATTGTGCCGTACCTTGTAATTTCAAAGCCATAAATATTTATCATTAGCAAGGCCACCCGGCGTTGCTCGGGACTGTATAAGAGAATGAGAAAAACTTTGAACATGCTTGTTATTCTTAGGATAGAAGATTTTTTTATGTCTATGTATCATTTGCCATATTGAGCAAGAAAATATTTTACCTACCCTAGCACAGGTATTACACAACCCTAACCCTAACCCTAACCCTACCCTAGCACAGGTATTACACAACATATGTATGAAATAATTGTACCTTTCCTAGGACAGGAAATTTACAGCACGTACGTGGAAAAAAATTTCCTTACCTAGGACGAGTAATGTGCAACACATTTAAAATGTGCTAAATTTTCTGTATGTCACAGGTAAGAGTTTGTTTGTTTTTACATCAGAGTGCTATAGTGAAGAAGCACCTTATTTCTTATATATAAATGTCATATTACTCAAATATATTACATGATTTTCGATTTTATCATTAGTACCAGTAACAGAAAATTACGTTTTGAACAAAATCAACCAAAAAAAAAAAAGACAATTAAGAAAATGGTTTTTGGCATCAGAAAATAGGCACACATTTTCCAAAGAGCCGAATTTTCTGATTCCTGATTCCGATTATCTTAATATTATTATGGTCAAAAGTAAATTATTCTTTTGCAAAGTTTAAAGAAGAAAAGTTTAAGAAAGAAGATATTAAATATCTTTGACAAAAAAGTGCTTGCGTTATTTGGATTATTTAGAATACTATTCTCACGACATTTCGGCCGATACAACCTCCGATCTCCTTCAGCTGTATCTTGTCAAACTCGGGAATCTTCCAGTCTAACCTAAGAATCTGTGTGGGATTTCGAATTGAACCTTTCATTGAATCAATGGGAATAGTATGTTCTCATTCCGTCAGACATGAACAGGTAACAGTCTTAAGTAGTTGGAAATTAGATTCTTAGTAACACCTGCACTGAGGATTGAACCATCAACTTTCAGAAGAGTGTCCACAAGAATCTGTGGTTTAATTGTTATGGAGAAGGTCCGGGCAAGCAAAAGAATACAATGAGACAATCCCGGGAGAAAGTGGCATGTATTCATGATCCCTGGGATGCATCAATATTACATCAATCGGCCAGGAAAGCTAGCCGATATTGAAATGGGTTCGACCAAAACCATAAAAAACACAATAAACAGAGCTGGCGAAAATAAGGTAATCAGGTCAATCGACACGGGAACTCTGACCCGGAGAGTTTGCGAAATAATAAACAAAGCTGGCGAGAGAAAGGTCATGAGGTCAATCGACATAAATAAAACAGAAGAGAGAAAAGACAGGGGAAGACACAAAGCGAAATACAAGTCGAGGCAGAGTTCTGCAACTCCACCTCTCCACTAACTACCACCCCGCTCCGATGTTTGTTGTCACTTGTATTTTGCTGTGTAAATAAACAAACCTATATTGAAATCATAATAACAAACCTATATTGAAAGCATAATAACAAACCTATATTGAAATCATAATGACAAGTGTCTCGTGTTCATTTTAACATGAAATTCACTTTTAGTTTATAGAACTTGACGGTCACAGCCCATTCATATATGTAACATGATGATTAAAGTACTAAGTAAAATCCAATTCTAATTGACACTCTTCTAGAGATTGAAGGTTCACACACTAGACTACAATTATAAATCTCATTTCTGAGTTTTTTAGATAGAGATTGGTTATTCATATTATTTGGATCTATTGGACTACTGTTCTTATCTTGTGTGTCATTTTCACAATGTTTCGGTTGATGTAACCTCTGACCTTCGTCAATCCGCAAATATCTGTGGTGCAGTGGTTACAGTACTTGGAAAAAATTAATTGTAAAAATGATATTCTCCTTAAGATTGAAGGTTCAATTCTCAGTGTCGGTGACCGAAAAATACAATTGGAAATTACTTAAGACCTCTATGATGGAATGGAAGCATGTTACCTCCGTGAACTAAATAAAGTATTCCGTTGGAAATTCCGTCTAAATTTCTGAGTTCAACAGGAACATTCTTGAGTTCGACAAGATACACCTGAAGAAGGTCGGAGGTTACATCAATCGAAATGTTGTGAAAAATGGCACTCAATATGAGAACAGTAGTCCGATAAATCCAAATAATACGAATTACAAATTCTATTAAGTAGTGGCTGACGGAACATGCTACCTTAGTGCAATAAATAAAGTATTTTATTCAAGTTTCCCGAGTTCAATAAAATACACCCGAAGAAGAGCAGAGTTTACATCAGCTGAAACGTTGTATGAATAACACCGAAGATGGGAACAGAAACCCGAATAATCCAAATAAGATAAGGTGAACTAACTTTCCTCAGAGGAGGAAATTTCATGGGAATATTAAATTCATAAGCGGTTCTCAGTTGCCTGTATATTCTGATTAAAGGAGATGACAACGTTAGGTATTTGCTGTTTTTGCAAGGAGGTGTTGACGTCTTCATACACATTCCGGTATTCCCAAATTTTTACCCAGCTGGTATTGACCAGGCTCAATGTTGCTTAACTTTGGTGATCTAACGAAAATCGGTGTCGATGTGATTATTCTGTATATAATCTAAATAATGCAAATTATCAATCCTCATCTAAAAAAAAAACATAATTAAGAATGTGTTAGATTAAAAGACGAAGGTAAATGTTATTATGATTGTACATGCGCAGATTGGAGTGCGTTATCATCTTTTAGAAGTTAAGTCCCCTGGGCCTATGCCACAATTATCCAGAGGCTACGGCAGGTTTCATTTGTGCAGCAAGGAAAAAAATCTGTGTTCAGAGGGACAAAGATGCATTAGACAACTTGTCCTTTTCGATGACTCTTTTTGTATTGCAAAATGTAGAGTTGGCGATGAGTATGCAGCAGCAGTAGCATCAGCAGCATCAGCAGCAGCATCACATGTATGTTAATGATCAAGATGGTGTGCAAGGTGATATCACAGCGAAAGAAGAGAAGGGAAAGAAAAGCAGAGAGAAAAACAAAAGAACCATGTGGGCGGCGAAAGCAACTTGGAAGCACGTGGGAGTATGAGAGGAACTTTTACAAGATGCAATTCCAACTTTGAAAGAAAAATGATCAGACGACCGCGTGGCATTGGGCAAGCTGCAGATGTAGCAGCGGAAAGAAAAGCAAAGATTAAAAAAAAAAAAAAAACTTATGTGGACGTGAGCATATTTTCGTATTTTTTTTTTGTTTTTTCTTTTGCAAATATAATTATGTTTTTTAATATACTTCATTCAAATGCACCTTATTTAAATATACGTTATTTATAGCTGCACAATCTATGACGATCATCACCGATGTAAAAATAGATGCTTCGACAATATCATATACTTAATATGCTGTTTGAATGTAATGTTTTTTAACGTGTGTGATAGTCACATTTTAAAACTGTTAAACTATTTTCTGTTGATTCACATTTCTGCAACCGTTATACTGTAAAAAAATGTGACACATTCATTGTTTTCTTTTCATATTTCTATAAGTAACCATATGTTTAAACTATCTAAACACTTCGACAAAATATATAATAACTTAGTTATTCAAAACGATATGCGATAAAAACGATAAAAAATAAATTAATGAAAAAGTATACATACTTGTATATATTTTTAATGTAAGAGTTGTGTACAAATAAAGTACATTTATAAAAACGTAACTATATTTCAGAGAGAGAGAGAGAGAGGAAATAAATGTTTATTGTTTTTAAAAAGAAAAGTAAAAAGCGAGCGAGTGAGAGCAAGAACGAGAGAGAGAGATAGAGATGCGGATCGAGCGAGTTAGAGAGATAGGGAGGGAGGGAGGGAGAGAGAGAAAGTTTGAAAGAATATATACAGAAAGAGAGATAGAGAGGAAACAGAAAATTATGTCCTATAATTTAAGAAAGAAAATGCAGCAATTTACTAAAAAGGCAAAAGTAGGTATCATTGCGACACCATGTTAGAATGGCACATTAGCATTCTTTTAGCATGTGGATACCGTTAATCTGGAATATAGGAATGGTTAGAGCTCAGCCAATCAAAAGGAGCAGAATTAGTCTGGATACATCTTATTATTTTTGAATCGGAAAAGGAAAAGATTATGTTATGTGTATGAGTTTATGATCCAGTTACAAAGGGTAATACTCCATATATATTGAAAGTGCAGAATTCATCCCAGTGATGACTGGGGGCAGGAGTAGTATGTTTTATTTAGAGGGAAAAATAGGAACTATTTCCTCTAAAGATGGTAGCGATTGTGATGATGTTGCTCCTAGGATGTAATGTAGGATTTTATTGTGAGGACTAAATGTGTCTAAAATGGCGTTATAAAGTTACATAAGATAGTGACTAATAGCGTAGACATAATAAATATATGTGACATTTGTTGTTGCAAACCTAAGGTACTTTAGTCTAAAGGGGAATTTCCGCAATCAAAATATTAGATATGGAAGATATGGAGATAGGAACAGGTGCACGGCTCTTAGAGAGATTGTTCTGATTTGCTAAAGTCTGATACAATCAACCAAACGAAATTGTGTATATTGATTCAATTAGTACCAAGCATTTGAGTCAACAAAAGATCGAATTATTTAAACATAGTTTTTCTCTGGGTGTTGCTGTTATTGATAGGGCAGAGATACTACAAACTATAAAGTGTGATATTCATAAATAAGTCTCTGTAGGCAAGGCCATATTCAGGAAAAGACTGTCTGTGCTAATATTACACCTCCTTCCATTATTTCTAAAAATATATTGTAGGGAACAGAGTTATCTCCTTTTGAAGAGAAATTATTTTATAGGCTAGTGTCATTTCCCTTGTACCTAGAACCCCTGGTACCAAAAGGTAAATCCACAATTCTCGTCGCAAATGAGATCTTGCAGTGACTCTCATGAAAACACATATTCACAAACAAATATGTGTTCACGATGACGAGATAGCATCATCAGCTGTACAGTTCTGAAATTTTGAGATGAGGATTGATTGTTCGTATTCTTTGGATTTCTGACCACTGTTATCGCAGGAGCTGGTAGAATGAAGTTTCAAGTAACGCCGAACTGAATTCACTCTAGAGTTTTCCTCAATCGTTTACTCCTGAAAACTTTCTTGTAAGTGAGTATTTAGGGACGCCATTCCGGATTTTTCTTTGAGGTTCCTGAAAACTTTCCTATAGATATTCAACAAGACGTGGGTTGGGGGAGTTGAAGTTAGGGTTTTCCTTCCTCAAAACAAACTACTTTCCAGGGCTGACGAACACGTCCCCCACTCCCAAAGGAACAGCAAGACTAATACATGTTGGCACCAACACAGTCACAAGAGCTGGTGGAATGAAGTTGTAGGTAATGCCGTACGGTTTAAGCGAACATGTTTGAAAATCAAATAATCAAACATGGCGATTTAAGATGGCTTTCCGACGTATACTTTGAATTTAATTTTTTTTCTCGAGATTGGGTGTATATTAGTGATGGGACGATTCTAATATTTTCCCGATTCCGATACAATTACCGATTCCACATGAAATTTCCAATTCCAATACAATTACTGATTCCGATTCTGATTATTATAAATCTCTAAATATTTAACTTTAAAGTTGTTATTTCTCCCGATTACCTTAAAAAAAAAAAAAAACACTTGTTAAACGTGCTGATATTTTCTCAAACATAAAAACACACTTGTGTGGGGGTGATTTATCGATTTTAGTTTTACTCGTAGTTTAAAATCAACAAATCTTTATTATTTTATCGTTACTACCAGCAGTGAAAGGTTTTACTTTTAACAAAATCAAATAAAAAAAGATAATTAAAAGAATCGTTTTTGGCATCGGAAAATATGCATAAATTTTTCCGATTCCAATACCGATACCCCCCAAAATTCCGATTTTTCTGATTCCCGATTCCAATTTCAATTAATCGTCCCAATACTAGTGTTTATAAACACAGCAATAATTCAGTGTCTTTTTTCACCAAATCCTTTTTTATCCCAACAATGTACTAATAAATACTGATATTTACATCCAGAAATAAAAATCGGATTAACGTTCTTAAAATCCGTACCAGTGATTTCTACACGGTTATGGCTAATAGAATGAGAGCATGCTGCCCCGTGGATTGAATGTAGGACTCAAAATTCTGTGTAGACTCTTGATGTAACGTTACACATACGTTTGCACTCGTAGATCCAACACGTTGTAGTAGAGTACGCCACAGGGAACATAGGACAAGTAATAACTTGACTCATTTGTTTTGTGTAATATTTTTCCTCATTCTCCTGTCAAGTGTGACTTCTCGTTATGGCAGTGACGCCAACCAATGTCTCTAATGTGATCCTATCGCTTTTTTATAGTCTTTTTCTTTTTTCTTACTGTGACGTCATAACTGTAACAGCGCTCGATATTTGTATACTCGTGTCCGCATTCTGTTAAATTGAGTTTGGCAGAAAGATTCTTGAGTTGAACAAGATACACCTGAAGAATCTCAGAAGAAACGTTGTGCTAATAAAACTCAAGATGAGAACAGTAGTTCAAGGAATCCAAATAATACAAGCATCAGAGTTTATGTAACAAATAAATAAACAGATGTAATGCTTTTAAAAATCATGCCAAAATGAAAAAAAAAAAAATTCTGTCTTTTCTTTTTTACTGAATAGTGGCAGTGTGAGGAGGGCTATGACATACGGCAGTAAATGCTAAGTCATCACCCAACTCTCTCTTGCCTGACTGCAGTGGAAAATCACATCAGTCATTAGATTGATTTGCAATGTGTAATTTGACCAAAACCCAACGCATCAGGTCAGAGGACTAGCTGAAAGCACTCCATTTGTCCAGCATAAAGGTTATACTAAGGTCGGATCGGTTGTGCTGGTACGGTCATATGGAGTGATTATCCTCCTGGATAAACGTTTGCAGAAGCACAAATGTCCTTAATTGCAGAAAGGTTGTCCAATCAAAGAAAACTTGGAAGTAAGTGATCAGAGAAAACTGTACTGAATGAAATTTGGAAACAGTTGACCTCGTTGAACTGTAAAATATCAGAAAACTTTAATTGTTGATGTAACACAATTGTCGGAAAGTAAGAGTTGAAGAGCCACATTTTCCTTTAGTACTCTAGCCTGCAAAAAAATGTCTGAGCAGACCCATTCCCGGATAGAGGTGCCTCAACAGGAAAAGGCAAGTCCGGGACAGTGGACATCCTAGAACTGCAACATACCTCAGTAAATAGGGAACAGTTCATTTCAGTATTGGCTTATATTCTGTTGACTTTAGTGTCGAGGGTAAAGCAAGGATATCTCATTTTATTTTTGAGTGGCTTTTGGCCTTAATAGGTCATCACTAGGGCTATGACAAGAGAATATTCTTATCATTGTTTTGGCTTTTGAGTATATATCCAACAGAGTAAGACACTGTTAATCAATCGAGAACCACATCACTCTATCTAAAAACACGTAAGATATTAACTGAGATATACTCAAAAGTCAAAATAATGAAAAGAATATTCTCTTGTCTTAGCCTTAGTCATGACCCAAGAGTTAAAAAAAAACAAAAAACAAATAACAAAAAAAAACAATAAACAATAACGTTTCTAAATTTTTGAGATAAGGATTGATTATTTGGATTATTCAGACTACTGTTAGCATTTTGAGTAACATTTCCACAACGTTTCAGTCGATGTAAACGACCTTCTTCAGGCATATATTATTGAACTCAGGAATGTTTCTGTCAGCCTCACGAATCTGGATAGAATTTTAAATAGAACCCTTTATTTACTTCATGGGGGTAGCATGCTCTCGTTCTATCAGCCATGGCTGGATAGAGGTCCTAAGTAATTCGAAATTGTATTTTTTCAGTCGCTCACATTGAGATTGAAGCATCAGCCTTCAGGAGAATATTACTTTTCCAATTAATTTTTCCAAGTACTCTAACCAATACGCCATGGGTCCTTGCAAACAATTCTAGTACAAATTTGTGGAGAGTAAACACATTTTATTTCTAATTTACTAATTATGATTACTAGATATGACTAAAATATATGTACATACTAGCAGTTCAGCTTGACTTTGTCCGGGCCCTATGTACTTTAAAACTTTATGTGCAGATGTATATATATATATATATATATATATATATATATATATATATATATATATTAACAAGTTTGACTCATACCCAGGTAACCTACATCTAAAGTTTCAAGTGTTTAGACCAAAAAATTGGCAGAGGAGTTTGATAGAGTCTGCAAAGGTCAAATATGTCATTTTTTACCTCTTGGCAGCCAAATTTTCGCCCAAAAACCGATTAAAAAAGCTTGCTGCATGTCTGAATACCCTTTATGCAAAATTTCAAATGTTTAGACCCAAAATTTGCTGAATAGTTTGTTAGAGACCGCAAAGATAAAATCTTTTCAACTTTGACCCCTTGGAAGCTAAATTTTCAGCAAAGAAAGAAAAAAAAATGATTAAAAAGCTTGCTCTCCGTCTGAATGCACTTTATGTAAAATTTCAAATGTTTAGACTAAAAATTGGCTGAGTAATTTGGTAGAGACCGCAGAAGTTAATTTTTTTAAAACTTTGACCCCAATTATGACCCCTTAACATTTATTGTTTTAGGCTCAAATCGAATTAAGAAGTTTGATCCATGCCCAAGGAACCTATATCTAAAATTTAAAGTGTCTGGACCAAAAATTGGCAGAGGAGTTTTGTAGAGTTTTCAAAGGTCGAATCGTTGAACTTTAACCCCTTAAAACAGCCAAATTTGTGGCTAAAACCGATTAAAAAGATTTTCCCAAATCTCAATACTATTTATGTAAAATCTCAAGTCTGTAGACTGAAAATTGACAGAGCTATTGCACAGGGAAATGTACGCACACAGACAGACAAACACACACACAGACATTTTCACTTTTTTAGCTATATAGATAGATATTGATATAAATTTTAAGTTTAAATTTTATATAAAAAAATTAGGTTCATAAATTAAATTGGTTTCAATTAAAATCGTTTTATATATAAAAAAATTTTATAGAAAAAAATTTCAATCGAAATTAGATTTTAAAATTAAAATAATTCAAAATTTAATGCTAATGAAATCATCATCATCATCATCATCCGATAAATACACGGAGGAGGGGGGTAGGAAAACGAGGGTTAAACGTGAACTCGTGAGGTATATATATTTTCCACTTCTGGTTATAAAATAGATAAGTATTGGCTGAAGAGAGCTTAATATGGATATCTTAAACGGTCCTAATCATCGGGCTTCAATCGACGGTACCAATGACTTGTCTCATCTAACAACTTTCTGTACCCAAAATACAAAATATACATACGCTCTTATATTTCGGATTTTCCTTTTAATTGAGCACTCTGCTGGATTTCTTTTTCCCAAAAAACTAATCCAAGATAGATATATATTTATATTATTGTTGTTGCTTACTTTTTACTGTATATATTATCTATTTTTTATAGTTTACGGTCCTCATATCATATTAAATATATATAATCGGCCTATTTAGTGACTATGCTCCACTTCTTTCAAAAAATACAATTGAAAATTATTTAAGACCTCCATCTCGTCAGGGCTAATGGAACGTGAAGTAGATAAAAGGCTCCATTTGAAATTCCATCTAGATTCTCGAGTTCAACAGAATCATTCCTGAGTTCAATAAGATACACCTGAAGAAGGTCGGAGGTTATATCAACCAAAATGTTCTGAAAATTACACTGAAGAACTAAACAATACGAATTATAAATTACTTAAGACTTAATACAGGGGGGAAAGATAAAAATTGGGACCATAGAAAAGACGACATGATTCCATTTCTGTTTGATAAATACTAGCTGACCAGTTATGTACAAATCCCAAGAGCGATAGGAGCCTTCTTTCATGCCTTAAAGTAACACAATATTCAACGAGCAAGATCGGAAATGCTGTACAACTCATGTTCTCTACCGATCCAAGTTATCACCACAGGACCATTGCCAGCACTCTTAAAATGCATCGCTGGATTGTTATGAATAATAGGGATGTGTTCAAGGTCATGTAAACAAAGTTTATGGCCACAGTTACGATCTTAGGTGTTGTTTCAAGGAAGGGCTACATCATGCCACCTCACATCTTCAAAGTCAACTTGAAAGTCAACACCAAAATGTACTTGGATTTGCTAAAGAGTATGGTGATCCCTTGGTGCAATTAGGTGGCCGCTGGCAGACCCTGGATGTGACAGCAGGACTCGGCGCCAGCCAATAAGTCCAAAGAAACCCAGGCTTGGCTTCAGAAGGAGCGCTACCGCTTTGTACCCTTCTCTCACTTCTCTCACACCTCCCCAGACCTGAACCTGCACTACTTTGTTTGGTTATATGTCAAGAACATCACCAAAGCCTAACCCTGATCGCTACCATTCGCTAAATATTTGCCAAACTCCCACCAGCACTTGTGGAAAAAGCATGGTCCTAGTTCCAAACGCATATAAAGGCAGTGCTTGAGGCTCAAGGCGGCTACATTGAATAGATGTCAGCTCTACTACCTAATCAAGTTACTTGAATTGATTTTTTCAAGAAAAATTTAAAAATAAAGCTGCAGTGTTTTCTTTAGGGTGACAATTTTATCATTTCGCCCTGTACTGAAGACAAGAACAGAAATCTGAAAAATTAAATAAACAACATTGCAAAACTATAGTTTGCATTTTCTCTTCTTTCACATGAAAAAATTCATACAACCCACTGAACCATTCAGCAATCCAGCCAACCAATCAAAAGAAGGCTTACAGACGAATAAACCACCTGGAACATATGTCTGATATGAAGATACCAAAAGTCTTGGGTGGACTTCCTAGAACTGCACAGGACCAGAGAAATACCTCAATCAACAAAGAGAAAGCCATCTGAACATTTATCTTGTAAAAAAGCTGCTTTGTTCGTGTCAAATAAAAGCAATATATTTTTGTAGATCAGCTGTGTTGTGATTGTTACTCTTGTTACTGTTCTTTCTTTTGTCATTTCCTCTGCATCCGACCACCAGGTTTTGTCTTATTTACTCTATCTCCCATCATAATATAGTCACTGTACAAACAAGCAAGCAGGATTATCAGTGTTTTAGTGTTATTGTTTGATATTGGCAGGCAATCTCAAGAAGAAAAAACATTCGATGACTTGCACACACGACAATGGATTCAATGCCAACAATTCAGGACTTTCAGCCATTGTCTAACGGAATGCATAATTTGACCCAGAAATATGTGAGCAGCCACTCGGTCAGAGAGAGCAAGGCTGCGTCACCATTTCTTCACTCCTGACATCCGACAACCACGCCCCCTTCCCCGCATATTTCAGAAATGTCCAAACACAGAATAATAACTTATCGCCGAAAGCTGATTTCTGGGTGTGAAATAAAAGCAATATATTTTTGTAGATCAACTGTGTTGTGATTTTTACTTTGCTGTCAGTGTGTGCATATATTTTGTGCCAGCGACAAAAGGTGATATTAACATTATATAGATTGAACAAATGCATTTTGAACAACTACCAACAGTGAATACATAATATTATAAAGATTTTATTTCTCTCGAATATGTGAAATAATAAATCTTTCTACCAACATATAAATATTACAATTGCATGTATGACGACCAATGACGAAGAGATGTCCCTTTTCACTGATAAAGAAAAGGTCTAGTAGCATTTTCATCAACGGGTCTCAGTCCTACATGTAGAGTGTTGCGATAAAAAACAAGCAAAATGTTGTAATACTTACCACTGGTCTATGAACATCCCAAAAAGCTCTTTCTTGACTATCCAAAACTTTTCTTTCTAATTTGTCTCGTTTTTTATCTACTCTGAAATATACAAATAAAGAAAAAAAACTTGTTCACAAATGAAGCACTCATTTTGAACATAGAACATCTGCAATTATTATTAGTTAAAATGCTGGCATTAGCATATATATATATATATATATATATATATATATACACACACACACACACACATATATATATATATATATATATATATATATATATATATATATATATATATATATATATATATATATATATATATCGCTAGTTATCATTTCAAAACCAGAAGATACATTTATTTAACAATCGTAGTTTTATTCATATGTAAATGTAGTAGTCTTACATGTGTTCCGTTGAATAGCAGAAATTCATCAAACAATTTATTAAAGACAAATATATCTTCCCCAGAAAAACTATTGGAGGTTATATATATATATATATATATATATATATATATATATATATATATATATATATATATATATATATATAGAGAGAGAGAGAGAGAGAGAGAGAGAGAGAGATAGATAGATAGATAGATGTTTTTATTTGTTTTTGTTAGCGATACTTTTTTTTTTGGAATGAATTCAATTATTCATACGAAATTGCATTTTTACCTAAATGCGAGTTGGGAATAATTTTCCCTTTGACCAATTAAGTACCCCCTTAAATGAGAAGCGGCATATATATCATTTTTAAAATATAATTATCCACTGACATGTGTTTCGCAGTCTACGACTCACCAGAGTCGGTAGATTCAGCCACGCTAATGAGTCGTAGATGACGAAACATGTGTCAGTGGATAATTATATTTTAAAAATAATATATATATATATATGTATGTATATATATATATATATATATATATATATATATATATATATATATATATATATATATATATATATATATATATATAGCGAATAAAAAACTATATTCCAAAATTCATGATTGTTTCCATCTTATAAATTATTCACTTAATTCAGTTGACATTTATAATTTTCAACAGTATCCGTTTCGTAGTGCAAAAATCAATCACTTAATTATTATATCAGTCAGTGAACTTATTATGCCCTTAACTCATCAGAAGAAATAGCAACAATCAATCCTGCAAAAGAAAATAAAGTATGATTTGAAATGATTAAAATCTGAAAATTGGAAGAGAAGCTGCGAATACTTTTAGTATGGTTCCATTACGCCATTTTGCAATTTTAATAATAAAGTCACTAAACCCAACTATTCGTACTAACATTCTCTATTAATTTATGAATATTCTACCAAAATGTTCTATTTAATAATTAGTAAATTTATTAATTCTAATCTGTGTATACATGCTTATGAAAACAACATCAATAATAATAAACTAATATACATGTTTGCAAATACGAAACTAAACTAAATTTAAAAAAAAAAATGATTGACCTTTAGTTATATTAAATAATTTATTGATTTGAATTGAAACCATACATAATTCAGTTCACTTGACTGTTATAATCGAGTTTATTATTATTTCAATTATAATTCTTAGTATCAGTTATTTCTAAACCTATAATTTCGTTTGGTTGAGATTAAAAATTTGCTGAATACTCAATTGTTCACCTTAAGCGTAAAAAGTTAAAATTAATTTAAAGTATGATAGAGTTACCTCCCTTGCACGAAAACTATCGATATATTAACTTTTCTTATTTTTAGGTTTTAATTTTTAACATTCATGCTTTTAACATACATAAGCCATTGCCATCCATATCTCACTAATAAGTAATATTTATACGGTTCTAACGTCTTTCACTTAATATTATTCAATGATTAATTCAATGTATATTATAAATTAATTAATGTCGGAATTAGCATACCGACGAGTAGGGGGGGGCAGAAGGGAAGAAAATACGGTTTAAGTCTTGCAACGAAATGTCGATGTTGCTTATAAGCAGTCTTTCCTTGTAAAAGTAACAAATGGGTAACGATGGTCGAAGTGTACTTTGTCTAAAAGACAGCAACAACTACTGCAACAGTAGAGCGGCCACCCTTTTTTATCTACTCCAACTCTTAGTCAACGAGATTCACGCGTGACTGGAGTGTCTATTTAACTTGTAAGGAATAGGCACTCAGGTTCTTTGATTAACGGACCACCGGCCGTGTTGGTCACAGCTACCAGCACTCCTTTCTTCCCCACCGACCTACCATCAGCAAGTCAACCAATTCAAAATTCTCACATTAACTAATACGTCCAATATAAAATGTTAGTATTAAAACTATTTCAATCGATAGTCATAAGTCATTAAGTTATACTACATTTCTGCTTCATGTCAAATTATAAATTAATTGGTTCTTACATTAACCTTAATTTTTAAAAATTTATTTATTTATTTTATTTTTTATCAATATTATTATTATTATTATTATTATTATTATTTATTTATTTATTTATTTATTTGGAAAGTAATATTTTTAAATTTCACATTTCACATACTTTTACCAATTCAACATTCGACAATGTAGTGTAGTATTATATATATATATATATATATATATATATATATATATATATATATATGTATATATATATATATACACGTTTTATTTTTTATTACCGTATCTTTCTGTTAAGTTACATTATTGTTTGAACTACTCGGCCGTTTTTTTGGCCGTCTGTAGCTTCCTCAGACTTTTACAGAAATGTTCGTTATAATGTAAAAGTCGGAGGAAGCTACAGACGGCCCAAAAAACGGCCGGGTAGCTGAAACAATAATGTAACTTAACAGAAAGTAATAAAAAATAAAACGCATATTTGCTCTACAACAGTATTGAGTACTTTCTTCAGTTTTTATTAATTACCATTTCTACTATATATATATATATATATATATATATATATATATATATTTATCTAATCCATTTGCTCATTGAATATATCCTTTACCCCATTATGCAGCCCTGTCTGTTTCTGTTTTTTCTCCATTATTACCATCCTCCCCATGCTAGATTATGCCCATATTTCTCATATACCCTATTCTTTTTAAATTCAGATTTCTCTCAAGTCCTCATCTAGTTTAAATGAACCATCATTTTTTTTTTTTTTTTGCAGAATACTTATGGTTCGACAAATTGTGAGCACTTAATAAATAACCGTGTCTGTGCCTTAAATTCAATGTCGACTTGTTCTCCATTTTGAGCAGGTCATGCTTTCCCTTTCACTTGAAAATTTTAGAAACTATTTATATTAAGTCCTTGAGATCTTCTCTTTGCAAACAAAGAAACGTTTTTCAGGACTTAATGTAGTTTCTATTTGATTCTTTCCTTATTTTTCCTCACTTGTCCCCCACCATATTTCCATCTAATTTTTACCTCCATTTTTAGCTCTGCTGAGCGAGGTTCGAAACTGGTTAGCTAGCTTTTCACTTTTTATTTTTTTAATTCATCATGATTAATAACTTTGTTATTGTTAACTTGATTTATTTGTTAATTTGATTAATTTTGAGTTGTACTCACTAATTGAGCAATTTTAAAACAATATTGTCTTTTCAGTCTAGGATAACAATATACTTGAATTAATTAATCAATATATATATATATATATATATATATATATATATATATATATAGATATATATATATATATATATATATATAGATATATATGTATATATATATAGATATATATATAGATATATATGTATATATATATATAAACTTAAATAATATAAACAAAATATGAAAAATAAATTAAATTATATATATATATATATATATATATATATATATATATTTAACTTATATATAATTTAGATATACAATTTAGATATATGCATATATCTAATTTATAAGTAGAAAAAGTCAAGATATTGTATAAGTAAATTTACAATATTTTCCTCAAAACAAGGAATACGAAATAAAGGTAAAAGGTTCCTTATTCCATGGAATTTCAAAGAAAGGCTCTTCTCCTCAGAGGAAAAAGTTAGCAAAAGGTTAGTATAGATAAGTATCTATTTGTGCTGGTTAGTTCAATTTTTGAAAACATTTGAAAAGGAAAATTGAAAGAAACGTATAAGTTTATAGATATAGAAAACAAAGTCCAATACGTATGGTTGTAAATATTCAGTGATATCCAAAAGTTCACAATAGGTGGGACAAAAAAAAAAAGGGTTCTGTAAGACATTCTTGGAATCTCTTTTAAAAATATCCGGGGTTAAAGGAGAAATGAAAACTCTGTGTAGAAAAATTCTATTGTGAAATGCGTCAGTAAAATCCAATCGATGGACATAATAGTTCTTGTTTAGAGAGGTATATAAAGCCTTTTTTTTTTAAATATATGGTTCAAATGGAAAAGAGTTAAAAAGTAGAGAATAAGATTCCAAGCAGGACAGTTGACAAAATAACCTTCCATGGCTAATGTCAATCTTTACGTTTGTAACGAACATGCAGTATTTTTTTTATTCTATAGTGTTTTACAAGTGCATTGTTATATAGCGGAAGAAGTTATCCTATATCATTAAACAACTCTTCAAAGACGAATAGATAGTCCTAAAAACTACAAAATTCATAATATGAAGTTAAAAGAGAAAAAAAAAACTTGGAGGAGAAAACAAAGCAACAACTTGAAACATTTACTTGAGGCAATAATCATAGAAACCCACACTTAACATAGTAGACTTCTAAAGCAAACGTGGAGAATATCTTATGCCGCCATATTGGATTTAATATGAAAATCTGATTCATATTTTCCAGATTTCCTATTTAGAGTCGAAAAAAAAAATCCAAGTAAAAGTCTTAGATGATGTTATTTCTCAAATATTTATAAAATTATCAGCTGAAAGATTTTTTAGATTCATAAGCAGTTAGAAAAAAATTTAAACAAGTCAAGCAAATTAGTTGTTACAATCTTGAATCTGTACAGAAATATGAATAGAAGATTTCTTTTACTATGCCTGGGCAGAAGTCCTAAGCAATTGCAATTGCACGTTCAGTGTCGTCTGTAGTGAGTGTAACTTTTATAACTGAATTTAACTAAGTACTTTATCCACTACGCTACTGATGCTTGCAGACAATTCGAGTAGTTTTGTTTCTCGATGTAAAATATTATTACCCCCTTCCTCTGTTTATATTACATAATAACATTGTTAAAAGTTAAATTAGTTATTATCGATCTATCTATCTATTTATCTATCTATTAAGTGATATCGTTCAAATAGTTTATATAAAGCTGAACGTCTGTGTGTGTGTGTGTGTGTGTGTGTGTGTGTGGTCACGAATAGGCTCCTATATGGTTGACTATTTAAAAGAAAACTGATTACGTATATTGATAGAAGATGTATCGAGGATCAGGAATGGGTATGTTTGATCTGGCAGAACGGAGGTTCATAAAAATTGTGGGGTCTGCGTTGACGCCGTGCCCCCAAAGTATGGAAATAAAAAATGAAAAAAAAAAAACGTTTACAAGGGTTTTTGATATAGATGTACATAAGAATACTTTGATAAGTATACTTCAACTTCAATAGGGACGGCATAATAAAATTGTGGGGTCTGCGTTTGCGCCTGTACTCCACGGAAGTATGGCACAAACTTATCCAACGACTTTTCATATCTATTTGCGTAAGTATACTTTGGTAATTATATTTCAGTTTGAAGAAATATGGTATAATAAAATTATTGGGTGTTCGTTCTCGCCTGACCTCCACAGAATGTAAATATGTCACAAAGTTTAACAAGGTTTTTTAAAAGGTGTGAGGGTCTTAACTTTAATCTTAATTCACGTTAGCTTTTATTTATTTTTTGAGTTGAATCATATTGTGTCGAATAAATTCACCTCATAAATTTACGTTCTTATTAAAGTGAAAGCCAAAACAAAAAGTCGGAACTTTAGACAATTCTCGACACAAATTTTGCATAACTCTGTTTTTTCCTTCTCCACTTGCACGTGGCATTATTTCGAAAATAGATAAATAATAAAAAATAAGAACGTTACTTGTTATCGTGTCAAAAGAAGGAAAAAATCATGCTCATGTGATTACGTGTCTTTTAAAAACATTTACATAACCTTTTTATTTTTATTTATATATCTGTTTAAGCTTTTTTGTCAGTGTACTAGAAGGAATTCAGTTGATTACAACCCTTTCAGCGTTTTCTTTACATTACAATAGTACAACCCTGAATCCGACGGCGCAATACTACCCCGTTCAATACTGCAAAACTGAAACGAAGCTGCTCTGCTTAAAAAGGACTCTATTTTCTTCTTATTCATATTCATATCGATTCGTTGCTTTAAAAAACTAAAGTAATTACGTGTTTACTTTTTTAATATCCCATTTTGCTGTTTCGGATTATTTTACTAAAGTAAGTAAAGCGTCATTATTTTTCAAAACTGTTTTTGTTTCTTTGTTTTTCAATATTTCGTTGATATTATTTAGTAAGAGTGTTTAGCAGAAAAGCCAACAAACGACTACCCAAAAAAATAAATATACAAGAAATAAATGTTACCATAGTCAATAAAATTTCAGTTCATGTTTTTTTTTGTTTTGAAATAGTTTTTAATGCTCTTTAATTGAAATAATTTCAGCGAACCGAAATTAACACGAAATTTGAGGCGATAACTACTTAAATGAATTTTTATATAAACTACACATGCCATAATCGAATATTCCTCAAGCACAAAATAACGGAAAACATTAAAATATGTTTATAAATATTCCTTACGTTGACGGAACTCTCTTAAATTGTTAACAGAATGCTCAGGTGCCCCTCCTTCAAATTGAAAACGGGGCTCCCCATTTCAAAGTCGCTGCGATTTTGATTTTTTTTAAAACCGGTTCGTGAATTAAAAAAAAATTTTTTACAAACTACTTAAAAATACAAACCAATTAACTTTTCTACCATAAAAGTAACTTTTATTGACTATGGTAACATTTATGTCTTGTATATTTATATTATTATATATATAACATTTTCTCTTTGTAAGGAAACATCATTTTGTTGGTCACTCTTGGCTACGAATGGAAACAAAGTTGATATAAAAATATATTTTCGCGAAAATTATCTTTACTTTCATCATATTTTGCTTAGGGTAAAATTTTTGAGTATTAAACCTATTTTTTTTTTACAACCCCCTCCTTTTCATAACCTGTCATATTTTCATTAATCACAAACCATTTTCTGTAGGCTGTTTTTGAACCCAATCAACGACGGGTACTTCTGCTAGTATATATATATATATATATATATATATATATATATATATATATATATATATATATATATATTATATATATGCAATCTTGAAGATCATAGAAACTATTTTTCTTTAGAAAATCGCCCATATTTTTAAATAGTCAAGCTACACTGACGAGAGGTAGTACAGCGAAACACGTGTTCGTAGAATACTGTTTTATAAGTAAAACATGAATGAATAAATAATATTTGTTTATTTGCTTACATCCAAATATACGTGTTTGAGGTAGGTAAAATAATAGAGGAATAAAAGGCGAATCAAATGAGGTATAGGTTGTTTAAAAAGTTACATTAAATGTATCATAAATTTGCAGCTTTTGAAAAAATTACAAGTGCGCACTTTCTTTTTGCCGAGACTGTACATATATATATATATATATATGCACACACATATAAATACATACACACACACACATATATATATATATACACGCACACATAGATATATATACACATATATATATTGATGCTTGATGCGAGTAACCCGCTACCCACGCACTTTGCATGCTACTATAAAATGCAGTTCTTGTATTTTTCTGGATGAATAATTCTGTTGTAACTTCATTTTTCCGTTGCACTTAGTTTTGCATTTTGTCTGACAAGCTTTTACTCGGGTTGATGCAAAACCGCAGTTTCCACTATGTCTAATCAAATTTGACGAATGCACACGTGAAAAATGCAGTTTCTTGGTCTTCATTTTGTAGCTGCAAACAGTCTCTTTTATGGCACCGATCTAATTTGGTTTTTGGCTCTTTAGAAAAATATCTTTTTGTCCCTTTCTTCCTTCTCTTTCACGAGTTTCTGATTTTATTTCGCTTGCAGTTTTACTTTATTTCAATTCTGTTTCAAATATTGCATCCTTTTGTTTTACCACAGCAACTACTAAATCTGACTTTTACAACTTTCTTGGCTCTTTTCTGACAATTATACTTTTGTTATTCCCATAATGAGAATTTTTTGACGTCAAATTTATCATCTCTCTCTCTCTCTCTCTCTCTCTCTCTCTCTCTCTCTCTCTCTCTCTCTCTCTCTCCACACACACACACACACACACACACACACACACACACACACACACACACACACACACACACATATATATAAATCTCCGAAACAGCTACATGGTTAACAGCTGATGATCTCCGTTTTCTATTTACAAAATTTTAGTTAAGGTTTTCTCTTTTCATCCTTATGTAGTTAAATCCTGTTTTAAAATTGAAGACTTTTTCGAAATCGACTTATGCAAGTGCTAAGTCTATTTCTATTTAACAATTTTAGTTAAGGTTTTTTTTTTTTCATCCATATATAAATGAATTCTCTTTGGTCATTATAAACATTTTAGAAATCGGATTATGTAGGTGCGTAGTCTTCGATAGGTTAAAATTAATATTTGTTTCCTTCCGGGAATCTAAACCGCATTCTTTATTTTTATTTTCGCATTTTTTTTTATTCAAAGCTTTTATTAGACTATATATATATATATATATATATATATATATATATATATATATATATATATATATATATATATATATATATATACACACTAGACTACCTATGACTCGTTAGGTTAGTGTATGTTATAGCTAGCTATAGAATAGCGAGTATACAGAATGAATGTATAAAAGTGCAAGTCAGTACACAGAATTAATGTATAAACGCACAAAAATTGAATGCATGTGCGCGCATAAACAAACATGGCGACCAGTAAAAAAATACAGAATATATCTTTTTGCATCGGGCTTCTCGCATCGGTTAGATTCTGCAAAAAGTTTTCGCAAACTTCATAGATCATAATATCTTGGATTCGCAAACGGCCATCGTCTCTATCTTTTTTTGGGTCGAGTTCAACAAAATTCCCACTATGCCGTCGTCTCGGTGTTTGTTTGTTTTTTTACGTATAATGCAAAACTGTTCGAAAAAGCAGCAAAGCATTTCTTGGCCTTCGCGTGGGATTGATGCTTCACTTAAGTCAATTGGTCATTGGTCGATGTAGGAGAAACCCTTCATACTGAGACAAAAATAAATAAAATGACAGAAAGCAGGAAGCTAATCTGTCCCTTGACCAGTTTAAAAGATGCGTGGCGACTCCTGTGTTTCTTAAGTTAATTACCAACTCATTGAATTCACTATCCTCTTTGGCCTAATGATTAACGAGGAAGAATAATTACCCGATGTTTTCGAGTTCAATCCCCCTTCTCTCTCTCTCTAACTTTTTAAAAATATTTTTTTATTTCATCCTTTTGCCAATATCCTCCACCTAGGCAAAAGTTAATTTCCAACTCCCTTTTCACATTATTTTCCTCCTTCGCGGTCCGGGTTCGAGCCTGCATGTCTACTACCACTTTTTTTTTTTGCTCAACACACACCTCCAGGTAACGCCGAGCACCCAGACTAGTTGTATAATAAGGTCCTAACATCATTGCCCGTAGATTAAATGAAAAATCTTTTATATAAAAAGGGTGTAATTGTACAGAACCACCGTAGTTTATACATATATATATATATATATATATATATATATATATATATATATATATATATATATATAAAGCTGAACGTCTCTGTGTGTGTCTGGTCACGAATAGGCTCCTATATGGTTGACTATTATAGAAAATTGATCACATATAATGATAGAAGATGTATCGAGACACAGGAATTGGTATGTTTGATCTGGCATAATGACGATTCATTAAAATTGTGGGGTCTGCGTACGTGCCTGGTCCACAAAGTAGAGAAATAAAAAATTAAAAAATTAAAAAAAAAAACGTTTACAAGTGTTTTTGATATAGATGTACATAAGAATACTTTGATAAGTATGTTTTAACTTAAATAGGGATGGTATAATAAAATTGTGGGGGTCTGCGTTCGCGCCTGGCCGCCATAGACTGGAAATAGGCACAAACTTTAATAAATACTTTTCATATCTATCTGCGTTAGTATACTTTGGTAATTAGGTTTCAGTTTGAAGAAATATGGTATAATAAAATTATAGGGTGTTCGTTCGCTCCTGACCTCCATAGAATGGAAATATGTCACAAAGTTTAACAAGGTTTTTTAATATAGATCCACAGAATATTGTGATAAGTGTTTCAGTGTGAACAGGTATTATATACTAAATTATTGGGTTTATCTATTTTATTTTTACTTTAATCATATTTTGCTTTGGTTTTGCTACCCCTAAATTTGAAGCTATCTCTTTACAACCCTTACATTACATTCGTTTTTTATAAAATATATTCGGGTGTGGTTTACGCTCTGAAAGAAAATGGGGTATATACTTTGTGAATGTGAGTAGTAGAGAATCTGGAGGGAGATGTGATGAAGAGAGAGTAGGGGTGGGAAGGTATAAGGAAGAGGGGGGAGTACGATCCCGTGTGATCAAGCAGCTCACAGCAGGAAGATATTGGTATTATTTTAATTTGGCAGTTGTTTATTGGCCTAAGTTTTCGCTTTGATCTGAAGTATTATTATACCCTCATCGCTATTACTTCACTATCTTAGGTTTTATGGTTGTTTTTTCTTGTCTGGTGGCGACTTTATTATCAATCTATTTTATTTATAAGCTCTATTTTTATTATTTATTTATTTTATTCTTCTATTTTTATACGTTCATTTGTTTCTCGTTTTTAAATTATTTATTTATTTGTTTATTTATAAAATATATGTCCATATGGTCAAATTAACAGTCAATAAACGAATATATAGTTATTTATATGATTTGAATAAAAGTGGTATACTGTGTTCAAATAATTGCACTGATAGTGATTTTCATATCTATGTATAAACTTAATTTCGATGGTTGTCATTTTTTTCATTTGGGTTGTTTATCTTTTCCCCAATACAAGAATATAAATATATTTTATAAGTTTATATGTTTCGTTATAGAGATAGGTTTTCCAGACCATATACATGCAAACAGGTACACGATGTCTGTTTATATTGGAGAAGTATTCTATTCCCAAAGTGCTCTAGTTAGAGTACTTAGTTATCGTTTAGGATCAATTATGTGGTTGGTTTCCTTATGTAACGTTGCTTTACGATAATACTTTTGTGTAGGCATATATCAGCATTCTAATTACAAACGTGCTAGACCCATAGATTATTTTAGTTAATCGTTTTCGGGTGTTGAATTATTAAGTGTGGAAAGTGCCCTCACTTTCATCCAGTTAGTGACATATTGTGTTTCTGTTCATTTAGTTTGGTATTAAACGGTAGCGTTTGAGATGGTGTTGAGGGTGAATAAGAGGATGCCTCCTTCCTTATTTTCGCTAAGTTATTTATACTAGCCTAGTCTTTCCGGTGAGTATAGTTATTAATTAGAGGTGTGTCGGTTTTTTAGTCAGTATAGTTATTAATTTGTAGTGTATAGGAACTACTTTATATACTTTCAACTCTTTCCTTGGTTCATTTATTAATTAAGATAATTGGATGTGAAGGGTTATGAATTGTAGGGTTACAACTACGGGGATCGCCATTCGTTTTATACATTTATTTAAGACGTAGCCACCAAAGTGTTTGCAGCTTATAGCAGATTCTACTTCTACATTTAATAATTTTTCACGGTCCTTTAGTCTAATAATTTCATAAAATAAAATACGCATCAAGTGCACTTGAAAGCCAAATACAACGTAATATTAGGAAAATAAACTTGTTTTAAATTTATCACAAATATATTTCAGAGGTATACTCCATCTTCAGTATGTTGTTTCTTTTTATTTTTTTTCCTTTTCTTCTTCCTTGCCATGTTGTAAATTTGGAGAAAGAAGTCTGTTTGTAAAGAGCCGCGCGTTATTACTAGCGGTTGTATTTTTAAATGTTTGAACTGTGCGTATGCAACGCTAGAATATCGTCAAAGAATGAGAATGCATATGGAAACGTTGTTTTAATTTAAATAAAATAAAATACGCATCTAGTGCGCTTGATGCGTCTTTTATTTTATTCAAATTAAAACAACGTTTCTATATGAACTCTCATTCTTTGACGTAATAATTTCATGTTTTTCCACAAAACATAAATAACAGGTTGAAGTTAATGAACTACATGTTTTAGCCTTGCTATTTTTCATTCTACTAAAGGTATTTGTAGTACTTACCAACACAAGAAACGCCCTCGTGTTTGTGCCTTGTATAGGCATGCGCGACAACAAGACTTAGGTTTTTATAAGCGGAAGTCTCGAGGTTGTCAGGAATCTACAGGCGCATGCGCAAAAGAAGGGATTGAGATAGTGGTATAAAGGCAGGTCGAGTGAGAAGGTTGTTGTTGTTGTTGTTGTTGTCATTGGACGTTACAGTGACGCGTTCGTTAGCAGGTAATTAAGAGGCAGTTTATCTTTGTGTGTCAAGTCGCGCACCTCGGTGAAGGTCATATAAATCGTTCACCTCGGTGAAGGTGAAGGTCATAGTATTTTGTTTGCTTCAATATGCTTTATTATTCATTGACATTATATATATATATGTGTGTGCGTGCGTGTGTGTGTGTGTGTGTGTATATATATATATATATATATATATATATATATAGTTTGCTTGAAGCATTGTTTGCGTGTGATATTTTGTTGAAAAATATTAAAAGAAATGCAAGAAATGGTATTGAGACAAAAAAGTGATTTCCGATTTATTTATTTAAAAAAAATATTTTTCAATAGAAAAAAATTAGTCAAAACGTCTACACACTCATCTAATGTGTGCGTGAATGTTCCATAATATATTTCGAGTAAAAACTTTTTTGTCAAATGATAGATGTTTTAAAATCTGTGTGGATGAGTAATATTGTTTTATAGTTATACTGCAATAAATACCGCTCGCAGTGAATGGAATAAATTTTAAACTATTTTATTTAGCAATTTATTTTAAAAAAATAAATAAAATTTTAGTTATCAAGGAGAAAATCTACTTCATAGAACTCACTATGTCTGTCTTTCTGTCTCCATATTTTCAAACTCTATCTCTTCCGAAACTAAAAGTTGCAGAGCGGCGCTAGGACGTTCAAATGATTGGATTTTTTATGGACCCTTTTTTTATGGGTCTTTAGCCGGTTAAAATAGTTTTTAAGGGGTCAAAAAGGGGTTAAAATTGAAAAAATCGTTATACATTTTGAACATTCATCTTAGTTTATTTTTAATCAGTTCATATGCGTGTCACATTGGTACAGTGGTAACGTCACCAGCTTTGAATGCTACAGTTTCGATTCTAGATGATAGCACTCAAATACGTTTTTTTTTAACTTTTGAAATCACAACTCTATAAAATTAGATACGGAATCTGGACAGATTAAAATATCATATTTAAGCGTATTTTACGACCGCCCCCCCCCCGCGCTAGTAATATATATATATATATATATATATATATATATATATATATATATAGTAGTAGTAATTCTTCTAATGCACTCACCTCCAAAAGACAAAGTCTGCTCTGTTTGCTGTCAACACACAGGGGCTGGGAGTGGAAGAAGAGAAGGAGGAAGAAGAAGCGGTAGATGTGGTTGGTTTTATTGGAAAAAGGGTGAGATTAACCGCGAGAATTCCCGAGATTTGAGAGGAATAAAAGACCGAACTCGGATGGATAGGCGACTTTTGCTCAAGCAGAGAAAACGGTGAGAGGAGAGAAAAGTCTCTTCCTAAAGAAATTCCGGCTCGAAGTGAGGAAGAAAGCGAGTCTGAGTTATTAGCTATTAGTAATGGGACGCGTCCCATATTTTTTCTGATTTCGGTACAATTACCGATTCCATAGTAAATTCCGAATTTTGATACAATTATCGATTCCGATTCTTTATAAAGTCTTACTTTGAAATATACTAATTTTAAACAAATAAATATTGTTTATTCTTCAAACATATCTAATACATATTCATTTTGAAATTTAATCAATGCTTCTATCACGGAACCTGCAACCTTAACTGAATATTACGTAGCCAACGCTCTTCCAGCATTTCAAAAAAAAAAAAAAAAAAAAAAAAAAAACATTGCCAAGGAACAACATGTGGACTTTCTTTTAATAACTGATTTTATTTTCTAACTCAACACCCTAGCAAGAAAAAAAAGAAGAAAGTGTACAAAATTCTGAAGATGAAGTCTTACTTCGAAATATATTAATTTTAAACAAATAAATATTGCTAATCCTTCATAATATTGCGTTGTGATTTGGCTTTCAAACGTATCTAATACGTACTTATTTGTTTTACTTTTTTTTTACTTTTGAAATCACAACTCTATAATAATACAGATTAAAATATCATATTTAAGCGTATTTTACGACTGGGTAAAGCCGGGCGCCCCCTCTAGTCTTATTGCATTCTTACTCACTTATTCATCTATTTTTATCACCTATGTGCATTTCGACAGAGGGCCCAACACTCAATGCTATACAACAGCACACTATCATAGACCTTTCACCTGATAATAATAACTGTGAGACTAAATACTAAGTGCGTTATTTAAGTCATTAGTTATTTTTTTTTAATTATTATAGGAGGATGAATATACACGGAAATACTAAGTTTGTATTCTATTAATATTACGATTATTATATTTTTTATTTTAATTGCATATATGTATATACAGATAGATAACGAGAGAGTGAGGTTTATATAGAGAGAAACATAGACATATATCTATCCCCTCTCTCTTCCTTTTCTTTGTATGTATTTCTTTATTTAACCCTCCCTCTACTTCTCTTTCATACTCTATATACCAATATTTTCATGTAAATTTTTCACACTCAAACTCCTCTTTCATTTTATATACAGGGGCGCTCCTAAAGTAATGCTTCCTATTTTTTTATTCAGCTTGAATGGATCAAAAGAGATTGCAAATTGAATTGTTATGATGATTGAACTTATGCATTCATGTCATGAAAATGTTATATCTCTTGCAGATATTTCTGATGTGGGACAAAGAAAGCACTTCTTGTCATGGACGTGTATCAGAAGCAGAGATGTGTCATTGAATTCCTGGTAAAAGTTCATCGGGAATGGTGGTGACTATGTAGAAAATAAATTCTGGAGTACAAAAGGTCGCTTGTTTTAATGGTACCGCTCTCGTCTTCGTAGCTTTTCAACTTTTTTAGTTAAAAAAAATAGGAGGCTTTACTTTTGAAACTACCCTGGTTATATTTCTGGATAAGTACTTTTCTTACTCTTATCTCCTCTCACCCTCTCTCTCCCTCACACATTTTATGTCTCCCCCTCTTCTTACTCCATCTTGTTTCATCTGTTGATCCAAACTTACTTTGCTTGTGCTTCTGCTTGCATAAATATAAATTCCCATTTCCTGGAGAACATCTTTTGAAGCCTGGCCAAATTCTCGGCCTCGTAATCCGCAAGTTCCAAACGCTGCTTGTTCTGCATGGTTCTTTTGCATAAATATACAGCTACAAAATAAAGAACATTGAAAGTAAATAAATAAATATGCAGTTAAAAAGTAAAAATAGATAAAAATAAATTAATACACAGTTACAAAATAAAAACAAAAATAAATGGACATACAGTTGCAACATAAAAAATAAATAAAAATAAATAAATATACAGCCACAAAAATAAAAATAAATAAATATGCAGCTAAACAATAAAATAAATAGATATACAGTTACAAAATAAAAATAAATAGATATACAGTTACAAAATAAAATAAATAAAAATAAATAGATATACAGTTACAAAATAAAAATAAATAGATATACAGTTACAAAATAAAAATAAATAAAATAAATAGATATACAGTTACAAAATAAAAAAATAAATAGATATACAGTTACAAAATAAAAATAAATAAAATAAATAGATATACAGTTACAAAATAAAATAAATAAAAATAAATAGATATACAGTTACAAAATAAAAATAAATAAAAATAAATAGATATACAGTTACAAAATAAAATAAATAAAAATAAATAGATATACAGTTACAAAATAAAAATAAATAAAAATAAATAGATATACAGTTACAAAATAAAAATAAAAATAAATATACAGCCACATAATAAAAAATAACATAAAATAAATATGCAGCTAAACAGTAAAATAAATAAATATACAGTTACAAAATAAAAATAAATAAAAATAAATAGATATACAGCTACATAAATAAAAATCAATAAAAATAAATCCATATACAGCGATAAAAATAAAAATGAAAAACAAATAAAAAATTTAATAATAAATAGATAAAATTTAAAACTTCAGGATACACAGCTTCAAATAAAATGAAATTTCATATCTTTCTTATAAATCAATAATTATAAATCAATCAATTTCATAATTTCATACGACATAATCACGTTAACACACTATCCCTGCTGGATCACCGAAGTTAAGCAACATTGAACCTGGTTAGTATTAAATGGGTGACTATTTGGACCTTCTGGGTGCTGTACGTGTTCTCTGCTTATCTCGGCATTATTTCCAGTCATCATGGACTTCTCCTTGCTACTGGATCCAAACAGTGGCGATTCAGGAGAGGTGTGGTTAGGGATTGCGCAACCCTTGCCTCACAATTACATGTGCAGCTGCCCCTACAGAGGGTGTTCTTTGTCTTTTGAGACTAAACGGAGGCATTGCATCGAATCAATTGCAGAAAATCCATGTAAAAAAGACAAGATATTGCGTCTTTGTACCGTCTGTCTGTTTGTCCAAGGGGGGTTTGAATATGGTAGCTATCATCACGACCTTCTCTTATCCAGAAAATGCTGCTTTTCTATTTTTGTGTTTTTAGACGAAAATGATGACGGTAAATCTTCTGCAACTGTCCGTAGAGACTGTGACTAGGTGTTGTTGTGAAATACTCTTCTTAAGATAGATTTACATTCCTGTCGATGATGTTTAATGCCAGAACCAGGTCTGCTCACACCCTTCGCTTCTCAGGTGAGAACAGATTTAATCATTGAAGCTGTTTTTTTTTTTTTTGCAGGTAAGCATGGAGAATCCGCTCACCATCCCGGTTGCTATTTGTTAAACATACTCCAGATATGTGATAGTTTTTTTAAGGTATTTATTGCTTGGATGGCACAGTCAAGAAAGAGTTGTACCAGGGTAATGCACGGCGATGGGGAATAAAACCTGGGATCAGGTAAAAAACTCGCCTTTGACCGCCATCTTGAATTGTATGCATAAAATAAAACAAAAAAAACATAAAAACAGTAAAATCAACAAAAGTGACTATTTGGGCGGCGGGAGGAGGGGGGGGTCTTGATTTCTCCCACATTTAAAACCGGTGGCGATTAAGTTAGCTCGTTTAAATTTTGACAAGGGTTGCACTGAGTGCATAATACCACAGACGTGTGAAACAGAATCCTTCCCAAGGTTGAATGAAAGATGGTGGTGTAAATTTGAAGTAGAAGCAACAGGTCAAACGGTAGACAAAACAGGAGTTGAAACGATGACGAATGACGTGACGTTTTTCAAGTTGAGAGAAAACTAAGATTTTCAAATCAGTTAAACGGATAACCGATTCAAATTTGATTTCAATGTAAATACATTTTCAATTTTAACTGACCATAACTAAAATGAAAGTAAATCTAAATTCTTAAGTTGGGAAATTTTAATTGATGCTAAAAATCAAATGTAAGGCATGCTGATGATGATTGCCATTGTTGTCGGTAAGCAAATTAAACTTCTACATATAGCTCACAAAGATCGTGCCTCAGAATTTTATGGTCTGCATGAAATCCTCCTCATTGGTTGCAGCTATTTGTTAACGTGAAAGTTTGCAGAGCCTTTTTTGCTGTTAGATGTGCGGTTTTGTCCCAGAAAACAAAGTATTGCATAGAAGCAACATTGTCGCTCTTACTTCTATGAAGCCGTGCGAATGAGACACCAGCAATGATGTAGAAAATTGATAATCATATCAAATGTTACCAATATCTTTGTCCGTGTTCGTCACTCATTTTAGTAGATTAGAAAGTTAAGTCAAGAAGTAATTAATCAGCTAAGATAACATTGGTCTCTCTCTCTCTTTCTCTCTCTCTCTCTCTCTCTCTCTCTCCTAAGTCCATTCTCTAAAAAAAACCTTGAAGAAAACACCTAAGAACTTCTCCTTGTGTATTAGTTCTGCATAAAAAGAAGCTCATTTTATAGCAACTACTAAACGAAACAGCGACTGAAAAGAAGAGGAAAGCACATAAAGACGAGCATGTATAAGTATCCCCCTCCCCATGTATAAACACTTTTATTTTCTTATTGACAATGTTATATTATTACATAAGAAGGTCAAAGAACACGGCATGCAAAGTATAGTATTGCTTGAAAACGTGATGAGCAAGGAATAGATCAGTTGTTAACTTCAGAGGTGAGATCAGATGACATAAACAAAAGTTGTTTAACTTCGGCACTGTGGACATCAAATGCAGAAATGGTCCTTTCTCTTCTCCTTTGTTACAGCTGGGTTTGTGCATCTCCAACTAGTCTCTCACTCTTAGACAGGGTAATAACCCGACGAGTCTCTGCCCTATCTCAGCTATGTTACATCTCTGTGTCTGCTTTACACGTAATCTAATGGAATGTGCTCTGATGAACTCATAACACTCATGCCCCTTCAATTTACATACTTCGGACTAACTCAACAAGCAACAAAATCTCACCCCTTCAATGATGAAATTCCTAAATGCTGGAAAGCCTTCTACTTTAACAGTTTCTCCTCTCGGACTGCTAAACTTTGGAATTCCTTTCTCGTTTCCTGCTTCTCCGAATGCACTAACCTGCAGAAGTATCAATGTATTGTAAACAAACATGTCGCTGCTCCCCAAAGTCTCGTTTTATACAGTATCCAAAACAGTAGCTCGTTTAAAAATCTTATAGGTGGCCGAGACTGTTTTAAATGTGGAATAAAAACATTTGCTATAATCCAAGAAAAACTGCCTCGTTTATTTCTTTCCTGTTAGGCCAAGAGGAACATCTGGGTTCGTGCATCTCCAACTAGTCTCTCACTCTTAGACTGGGTAATATCTCTCGAGATAAACAAAATTGAATTGAATTAATTCCACTTTGTTGACGGACTGTGGCAATCAGATTACTTCGGTTGTTCCATTTCTTTTTTTAAAACATGTAGTCACAATTTTGGGGGTTACTTATTTCAACATTTTCATCAACTGACATGAAGATCGCCTGTAAAATCCTCTGCTACGTGTGATCCATGCAAATTTACTTTCCCTGTCTAACAATTTTATGAACATTAAATCGGTCGAACGATCATCATCAGCGCCCCTTTAAGGTGCAACCATTCTTCATCATGACAAAGGCAGTGGGAATGTGGTAGTGTTGAAGCTACCCGGGTAACATGGCTCTGGTGACAATCCAGGAAGAGTCAACATCAGGCTACATCGTCTTCTTTTTGTCTCTGCATGTGCAGCCATGCCAGTTAAAACTGCAAATCCGTAGAATGAACATAACAAATTTGTTTCTGTGCATATTTTTTTGCATGTTCAAAGCCAAACATACCCTGATTTTGTAGGCAATTGCTGGTTCTTTATATTCTGCATATTAGGGTTTAAATTTTCAACCTTGTATGTACAATGAATAGCTCCGTTCAGCAAGGAGGATTTCACACGAATCAGAGAATCCTGAGGCATAATTTTTGTAAGCTCAGTGCAAGAGTAAGATTCAAGCAGCGGCAGCAGCAGCAATAACAACAACAACAACAGCAGCAACAATGACAAAGTCAAAAACATCACAGGATATTAAACGGTCATATGTCCCTTCCACCTCTGGCTATCACACATTCCTAAACATACTACTATCAGACCATGTATGGAGTACTGTTTTCAATCATTGTCCCATCTAAGGGTTCTTGATAGGGTGCAAAAGTGTATCTGTAATTTGATTGCCCCCCACCCCAACCTTTCTTCTTCTCTGGTCTCTCTGTCTTTCACACACAGGCTGTTGCTAGTCTCAACCATTTCTTGTCGTTTGGTCGTTTCTGCCTCTACATGTGGCAAACAAAGATATGTCAGTTGCTGAACCACAAATTAATGAAGTGAGAGCGACAATGTTGCTTCTATGCAATTCCTTTATATTTTCTAGGCTAAAACTTCACATATAACAGTGAAAAAGGACTGCAAGCTTGCAAGTTTACAAATAGCTGTAACCAAACTATGAGGACTTCATGCAGACCAGAAAATTTTGTCTTTTTGTGTACCCAATACAGACAGGTAGAACAAAAAATTGAGATGCACGTAGGCTTTCTAACTAGTCATCACCTTGGTCTTGATAACTATTACTACTAGCATAACTTAAAATACAACTAGCAACAATATGCTATCAAAGCTTTTTAGATTAAGAATTATTATTATTACTAAGAGGAATCATGAAAACTTCCAAAAAAATTATTTTGAAAATAAAACCATTTCTCTTCTTCCGCATCGATGACTCAGACGAATTAATACTTCTGTTACATGTTATCAACACAACGAGAATAACTGAAAACTTCTGTTGAAGAGATAGATGATGACTGGAAATCTGTTGAGGTTCGAAAGCATTCCTCCCATGTAACGTAACATTTGTGCTGTAAATTTACTGAAGTCGACTATTAATTCCAGTTCTAAACACATCATCAAACAATGGTGGATGTCTACGACATTACACCTTATTTGGTTAAAACAAACCCACCTTTTCATTAATTTACCCCAAAATATTGACCTACTACTTCATAAAGAGATCTCTATTCAAATTCATAGGAAACTATTACGCTGACTATTTCATTATTTGTTTTCCAGACACACTACAGCATTGGCTTGTTTTGTGCTTCATATTCAATATATTAAATCTATGTTTTACATATTTCATATCATTCAATATATTAAATCTGTATGGCTTACACATTTCATCTACTGTATTTATTGTTTGTCATAGACAAACTATTAATAACTGAAGTATATTTATTCTCCTCCCCCCTAATTGCCTCTTATCTGTTTTTTGAGTTTCCGATACATATTTATATTACTAACAAATACATGGTGAATTTTAGCCATCCATATGCGTGTTGAAAATTAATTTAGTTTCTCTAATAACGCGTTGGTAAACTTGAGTACAAAATACATAATTCTAACTGAACAAAAGGAACTATACGCTATGAGTGGATAACGCGATCTGCTTACCATAATCAGTATTTTCGGGTTCTCCACTTCGAGAGGGCCAAAAACATGGAGTCTGCAAAACAGAAGAAAAAAAAATGCTTCAGTAAATAACATTACATAGTGAGATAGTGTAGTCATAATACATTGCGAGGCATCAATTATACACACGAATGGTGAAGGGTATCACCATTTTCCAAAAACGATAAAAACAAACAATGTAGGTTTTAAAAATCAAAGCCTTTTTGCCCACAACCTGTATACATGAATTATATGAAAACTTTTAAGAATGAAAACCTCAGGTGATAAAGAAAACGTTACTCTCTTATAACGGAAGATGTGTATAAGCTGTGTATCCCTTCCACTGCCGACGATTAGAGGTCAAGGATTATGTTGTGGTGTGGCCACCCTATGGATAATAATAAACTCTTCCACTTATTATAAAGACCAGGAGAATATATATACACACACACACACACACACACATATTGTGGAACGATGAAATTGTCGCCACAGAAAAGACGAGATAATTCCATTTCCGTTTGATAAAAACCGATTTTCTTTTTTGTTGCAGACCATCTACTAGTTGGCCAGTTGTGTACCAATCCCAAGAACAATAGGAGCCTTCGATCATGTCTGAAAGTGAGACAATGTTCAACAAGCAAGATCGGAGATGCACCACTCATGCTCTCTACCGATCCAAGACCATTGGCAGCACCCTAAAAATGCAAATCTGGACGGTTCAACACTTGAGGGCACAGCTCAACGAAGTTTCCGGGCACAGTTATGGTCTTTAGTGTGGTTTGAAGTGAGGGTCACGTCATGCCACCTCATATCTTCAAAATCGACTTGAAAGTCAACACCAAAGTGTACCTGGATGTGCTGAAGAGTGTGGTGATCCCCTAGTGAGATAAGGTGGTCGCTAGCAAACCCTGGGTTTGGCAGCAGAACTCGGCACTGGCCCACAAGTCTAAAGAGACCCAGGCTTTGTTTCAGAAGTAGTGCTCGGACTTTTTACCCTTCTCTCACTGGCAACCATCTTCCCCTCGACCTGAATCCGCTGGACTACTTCGCTTGGTCATATATCGAGAACTTCACCAACATGACCTCCCACAACACCAAAGTCAGTCTGATCGCTGCCGAGTATTTGCAGAGCTCCTACCGGCACTTGTGGAAAACGCATGCTCCCAGTTCCAGGCCCATATCGAGGCGGTGATTGAGGCTGAAAGAGGATTATATTAAATATATGTCAGCTCTACTACATAATCAAGTTACCTGAATTGATTTTTTTCAATAAAAGCTTTAAAATAAAGCTGTAGTGTCGTTTTCTTTAGGGCGACAATTTTATCGTTCCATACTGTATAAGCAAACATTGTTCGAAACAAGAGAAAACTTCTGCTTACTTATATCTTTTAATTTTTTAGATTTTTTCTTAAGATCGTTTTTGTGTCAAATTCAAAAAAATAAATATAAGTTCCATATGTGTCACGAATTGTTTGGACTATTTATTTCTCTCTGGGACGTGTTTCATTGACAATATATCACCATTTTAGAATATTTGATTTTTTTGGTCTATTTTCTATAAATGTATATATATTAAAAACAAAACTGCTGCTATTTCAGGACAGCTAGCCTCACTAACTACTATGATGCGGGCTGTCTACTTTAAAGGAAGCCAAACAAACTGCTCGCTGATATAGCTATCCTCAAAGTCATTAAAAACCTCATACAAGAGGTGAGATGAGTGAGCAAGTCAGAGCCGCAGCCACACATGCAGTGACACCAGACTCTCTTCTCATCTCCACGTTGCCTTTGTTGCCACAAAGTTGAATAAGTGGAGACACAGAGATGTAAAATGCCCAGTTTATTTTCGAACCAAGGAAACTAAGGCCTAGGAAGTCACTCTTCATGGGATATAAAGAACAACTGTGTCTATTTTATTACTGACTCCAGATCCTAAGCACGTTATTTCGTCGATACAAGAGCAGTTTTGCAGGATTTGATCACTAAAACTCCTTACCAAGAATCTGCTAGTATCGTCCATTACATTGCAAGCAGTAAATCACTCTTCTATTCCCATGCATGGCCAAATTTCTATTTTTCGTTCTATAGACTTGGAATTATTTATGTGTTTTTTTTTATCATACCTTACCCCATTCTAGACATGGACTCTCTGCACCACTTCAACCTGATAGTGGATATGCACAGACGACAGCTGATAGATACTAATACAGAACTTTTCTGTCCTGGGTTTGACATCAAACGTCTCATGTATCAGCTCAGTATTTTTCATTGCTGCTGACGACGACCCACATCAAACCTTATTACACTCGTATCTGGAGTTAACAAACTTGAATTTTGTTTTGAGCAAACCAACTCACACAACAAAGCATCACATTGAGATCACAGATGTTTCTATGTTCTCACGTCCTCACCGTCTCCAACCAGATAAACTAAAGGCAGTGAAGGTAGAGTTTAACGATATGCTGCAGCTGGGAATTATATGCTCCTCATCTAGTTCATGGGCTTCCCTTTGCATACGCTCCCAAAGCATAGATTGATGCTCGACTGGAGACTATCGACGACTTAATACCATGACCGTACATGATCGTTTCCCAATCCCACAAATCCAATAGCTTGCTTGGTTGTAAGATCTTTTCCAAAATAGATTTGGTTAAGGCTTACCATCAGATTTCAGTGAATCTGGCTGACATACCCAGAACAACGGTAACAACTCCATTTGGAGTGATGAATTTTTAATTAAGCCCTTTGCTTTGTGAAACACAGCTAATACGTTCCAACATTTCATGGAAAAATAGTGCGTGAATTGAACTTCATTTATAACTATGTAGACGACATTCTCGTGGCAAGTGCCTCATTTGAGGAACATGTAACTCACCTCTGTCTATTGTCTGAACAATTTCAGGTGAGGATTAACTTGGTGCTTTGTCACCAGTTTTCTTGGGCCACATTATCAACTCTGAAGGTATATCCCCCTTATCTGAAAAGATGAAGGCTCTACGAGAACTTCAACCACCCACTTCATTTCATCAACTAAGTCCCTTCTTCGGTCTGTTAAACTACTACAGACGCTTTATCCCATGCTCTGTGAATCTTCTGTCTCCTTTTTCTGACCTGTTACGTAACAGGAAAAAGAAAAATGGGTAGATTTCGCTGAATGGTGTTCAGCTTAAAACGTTTAACAAAATGAAGGAGAAACTAGCAACAACCTCATTACTCATACAGCCTGTACCTGATGTCCAGTTTTCACTGGTCGTTGATGCATCAGCTGTAGGTGTAGTGTTGCAACAACAGAACAAATAACAACTACAAACTCGTGCATATTTTTCAAGACAGCTGAAACCAGCAGAACAACATTACAGCACATTTGGCTGTGAACTTCTGGCTATGAAACTCACAGTGAAACACTTTCAGCAAGGGACGTAAATTTGTGATCTACACGGAGCATCATCATTTGCACTGCATTCTAAGCTGGATAAATATTCTCCTAACGAAACTTGTCACTTGGGTTTTGTTTTGCAGTTTACTAACGATATCCGACATATCTCTGATGAACAGTATGCTGTGGCAGACGCTTTGTCCTGCCTTCCTATTAATTTTCTGTCCTCACTTTCGGATATTAACTTACATCAGATGGCCTTAAACAAGCCACATCTGGAGCTTCGGATCTGTCGTCACCTGAATTTGCAACTTGTAAATTCACATACTTGCTAAGCTCATTTCAGACATGCAGATCATTTGCGATACCTCAACAGATTCATTTCAACCTTCTGTTCCAATGACTCATCATAGGATTGCCTTTGACACACTACATAATTTCGTATACCACTGACTCAAAGCTACAGTTTAGCTAATTGCAGCTAAATCTTTCTGGCCAAATATGAAGCGTAATATAACTGCCTGGACACATTCCTGTGCATCTTGCCAGAAGTCAAAGGTGCACAAGCATATCCGTGCACCTCTTAGAACATTTAGCACACCAGACACTCAGCCTAGCCATATTCGTATTGATTTGGACAATAGCCGGTCAGTCAGGGATTTACTTATTTCTTTACCTGCTTAGACTGTTTCACATGGTGACCTGAAGCCATTCCCCTGAATGACATTTCAGCTGAATCCATAGCCTAAGCCTTTATATCAGGCTGGATATAACATTACAGAGTTCCCACAATCATTACCACTGACCGTGGTGTACAGTTTGAATCTCACCTAATCCAGGAACTTTTCATGATTTTAAGGATCAAATATATTCACACAACAAGCTATCACCCACCTTCTAACGGGATGATAGAACGTTTTCACTGCCAACTGAAAGCAGTATTACACGTGTATTCTGATCAACAGTGATGGAGGGAATATGTACCTGTTGTCCTTCTTAGCTGTCGCTATCAAAGAAAACTTGGGGTATTCTCATCCAAATCAACCGATTTAGCTCAATATGTATATAGACTGCGTTCCTACTGATGTAACTTCGGGAACAGACCATAGGACATTATCTTGTGGATAAACGTGTTTAATAGAAAGGACACCGCCAAAGCCCCTCTAACTTGACCTTATACTGGTACGTATCATGTGCTTTCATGAACTTACAAACTTTTCATCCTAGACATTAGTAGTAAAAAAGAGACTGTTTCTATTGTCAGAGTAAAAAAGCTTTTCTTTACACGAAAACACAAAAAGCACACATTGCATCAATAAACACCTGAAGTGAACATTCCAGCAAAAGTTCTTGTTGAACCATATTTATGATTATAATGCTATTGTCCCAATGATTACCACAATACATTAACCTTTATCCTCGAGTGGCCGCTGGGCTTTAATAAGTGGTGACACCTTTGTTAAAAAAAAGATAATTTGTCACTACCACGCATAGTGATTGGCGAGTACATTGGCCAAGAAATTATGTAAGGCTCTCTTTATATATATATATATATATCTTTTGTACAATTTCTGTTTTGTTTGTTTCAAAAAATAAAATACTTTTTACAAAAAGGCATCTTTTGCCCCCGCCCCACAAAATATAAGAATTTTTCCCGAATTTTTTCACTGAAAAATAACATTTCTTCTTAACCAGCAAAACGCACAAAATTTCATTGAAAATTAAAAACGTTTTTCATAAAATAAAAAGAAACAAAAACAAAAAATTGTCTGTAAACTGAATTGACATGTTTATTCGCTATTTCTGTTTTTTACAACTGCTATTTTTACTGCCGGCTTTCTTCCTAAGCAGGCGGTGATGTACCTATTTACTATGCCTCCCCACGGGACAGAGTTAGACACCAGGGTCGTTTTTTAACGTGGAGAAAAGGTACAAAAATAAAAATTGTCTCAATCGTGAAGGATTTCTCCTCCACTGAAAGAGAACAAGAAAATGAAGTGCAGCATCTGAAGAACAGATAGTATTTATTTGCTCCCCCACCGAGCAAATTAGGCACAAGGCCGATTTTTAATGTGAGGAGTGAAGGGGAAATGGGGACCAACTCCCCGGGGAGTAGGGGAGCTGAATAGTGACAATTGGTATGAAGGGTTGCCCCTACATTGACCAAGGTCTTATATGTGGGGTTGCCCCCACATATGGTCTTTGCTTGCAGTATCTGTCGGAACAGATGGTATTTATTTGCTCCCTCACCGAGCAAATTAGGCACAAGGCTAATTTTTAATGTGAGGAGTGAAGGGAGGGGGAAGGGAAAAAGGGGACCAGCTCCCGAGAGGTGGGAAATGGGAGCTGGTTAAAGGTCAGGCATGTGGGGTTGCCCCCACATCTGGTCTTTGCTAGTCATAGCTAGTCATAGCTAGCCATAGCTTGCAGCATCTGTCGGAACAGATGGTATTTATTTGCTCCCCCACCGAGCAAATTAGGCACAAGGCCAATTTTTAATGTGAGGAGTGAAGGGAGGGGGAAGGGAAAGGGGGGACCAGCTCCCGAGAGGTGGGAAATGGGAGCTGGTTAAAGGTCAGACATGTGGGGTTGCCCCCACATCTGGTCTTTGCTAGTCATAGCTAGTCATAGCTAGTCATAGCTTGCAGTATCTGCCGGAACAGATGGTATTTATTTGCTCCCCCACCGAGCAAATTAGGCACAAGGCCGATTTTTAATGTGCGGAGTGAAGGGAGGGGGAAGGGAAAAAGGGGACCAGCTCCCGAGAGGTGGGAAATGGGAGCTGGTTAAAGGTCAGGCATGTGGGGTTGCCCCCACATCTGGTCCTTGCTAGTCATAGCTAGTCATAGCTAGTCATAGCCTGCAGCATCTGCCGGAACAGATGGTGTTTATTTGCTCCCCCACCGAGCAAATTAGGCACAAGGCCAATTTTTAATGTGAGGAGTGAAGGGAGGGGGAAGGGAAAAAGGGGACCAGCTCCCGAGAGGTGGGAAATGGGAGCTGGTTAATGGTCAGGCATGTGGGGTTGCCCCCACATCTGGTCTTTGCTAGTCATAGCTAGTCATAGCTTGCAGTATCTGCCGGAACAGATGGTATTTATTTGCTCCCCCACTGAGCAAATTAGGCACAAGGCCGTTTTTAATGTGAGGTAAAAACCAGCTCCCCTAAAAGTAGGCAAAAAGGGGACACTCTGGTTACCAAAAATAATAATTGTCCCAGTATAGAGGGTTTCCCCTCCATTGACTGGTACAAATTATCTTAAGTGCAGTATCTGCCGGAACAGATGGTATTTATTTGCTCCCCCACCGAGCAAATTAGGCACAAGGCCAATTTTTAATGTGAGGAGTGAAGGGAGGGGGAAGGGAAAAAGGGGACCAGCTCCCGAGAGGTGGGAAATGGGAGCTGGTTAAAGGTCAGGCATGTGGGGTTGCCCCCACATCTGGTCTTTGCTTGCAGTATCTGCCGGAACAGATACTACACTTTGATCTTGCCCAGTAGCATCTGCCGGAACAGATGGTATTTATTTGCTCCCCCACTGAGCAAATTAGGCACAAAGCCGTTTTTAATGTGAGGTAAAAACCAGCTCCCCTAAAAGTAGGCAAAAAGGGGGCACTCTGGTTACCAAAAATAATAATTGTCCCAGTATAGAAGGTTTCCCCTCCATTGACTGGTACAAATTATCTTAAGTGCAGCATCTGCCGGAACAGATGGTATTTATTTGCTCCCCCACCGAGCAAATTAGGCACAAGGCCGATTTTTAATGTGAGGAGTGAAGGGGAAATGGGGACCAACTCCCCGGGGAGTAGGGGAGCTGGATAGTGACAATTGGTATGAAGGGTTGCCCCTACATTGTCCAAGGTCTTATATGTGGGGTTGCCCCCACATATGGTCTTTGCTTGCAGTATCTGCCGGAACAGATGGTATTTATTTTCTCCCCCACTGAGCAAATTAGGCACAAGGCCGTTTTTAATGTGAGGTAAAAACCAGCTCCCCTAAAAGTAGGCAAAAAGGGGGCACTCTGGTTACCAAAAATAATAATTGTCCCAGTATAGAGGGTTTCCCCTCCATTGACTGGTACAAATTATCTTAAGTGTAGTATCTGCCGGAACAGATGGTATTTATTTTCTCCCCCACTGAGCAAATTAGGCACAAGGCCGTTTTTAATGTGAGGTAAAAACCAGCTCCCCTAAAAGTAGGCAAAAAGGGGGCACTCTGGTTACCAAAAATAATAATTGTCCCAGTATAGAGGGTTTCCCCTCCATTGACTGGTACAAACCATCTCAAGTGCAGCATCTGCCGGAACAGATGGTGTTTATTTGCTCCCCCACCGAGCAAATTAGGCACAAGGCCGATTTTTAATGTGAGGAGTGAAGGGAGGGGGAAGGGAAAAAGGGGACCAGCTCCCGAGAGGTGGGAAATGGGAGCTGGTTAATGGTCAGGCATGTGGAGTTGCCCCCACATCTGGTCTTTGCTAGTCATAGCTAGTCATAGCTTGCAGTATCTGCCGGAACAGATGGTGTTTATTTGCTCCCCCACCGAGCAAATTAGGCACAAGGCCGTTTTTAATGTGAGGTAAAAACCAGCTCCCCTAAAAGGGGTCACTCTGGTTACCAAAAATAATAATTGTCCCAGTATAGAGGGTTTCCCCTCCATTGACTGGTACAAATTATCTTAAGTGCAGTATCTGCCGGAACAGATACTACACTTTGATCTTTGACAGCAGTCAAAAATAAAGATCTATTTTCTCTTGTGAATCAATACCACCCCGCTGAGCGATTCGACCACACATTGACCAATCAGCAGACAGAGGTCATTGGTTCATCTCTCCCCTAAGGAACTTTTTTTTAGCCCTTTTGGAAACCTTGGTCAATGAACAAAGAGGTACCTGGGAATCAGTAAAAACAGACACTTCTCTCCTCTTGTCTCTATCCACTGGACACGCCAACAATTTTCACTGAAGCTAACTACTGGTCAACCTGGGATTCCGTATTCAAAGAACTTTGTATGCCTTTTTTGCAATCTGGACACAGTTCAACCTTGCATTTTCTGCAGTCAAAATAAACTTTTCTTTATTTTGTTTTAAAACAAGCTTTAGTTGTTTATCCTGTGCTTATGTTCGACGATCAATTATTTTATTAGGAGTGCTTAGGTATATATAGATATAGATATATATATAGGTATATATATACATATATATAGATATAGATATATAGGTATATATATATATATATATATATATATATATATATATATATATAGATATAGATATAGATATAGATATATAGGTATATATATATATATATATATAAAGAGAGAGAGAGAGAGATAGATATATATATATATGCTTTTGAGTGTGAAAAAAAAAATGAACAATAATACGAATAAAATGTAGAATTTAGTTTAATTTTGTTTAATATATTAGGTTGGTGCAAAAATAATGTCTATGTCTATATTAAGCTAAATCCGCCTAAGTATACACATATGAGTTGTCTTCAATAAGTCTCCAGACTATTTTTGTACGTATATAAAAATTCTCGTAGACTCTTGAAAATATCAGTATGTTATTGCTATACATCTTATGAGCTGACTGACAAATGTTTATGATTTCAGGTTCAAATGAACAGCTACAGCAGGAATTGGAATACACCCTACTAAAGCCTGATTGAAGAAGGATAAAAATCTGTTTTAAACTTGGAAAAAAATGCCACAGAAATGTATGGAATGCTTTAGACTGCTTTTGGACTATCTTGCATGAATCGAGCATCAGTTTTTGAGTGGCATAAGAGATTCAAGGAAGGCAGGGAGTCTGTGAGGGATGATGAGAGGTGTGAGAGGAGTAAGGAAGTCAGAACACCATTGATTGATCAAATAAAGAATTTCATGAATAAGAACCGTCGTATGTCTGTAGAGACAATAAGTACACAGTTTGATGTCAGTGTGGGAACTGTACACACACAATTATTTGTGAAGAACTGAAGATGCTGACTGTTTGATCAGGATGCACATCAAGACAGTTCCTCACCCTCTCTATAGCCCAAATCATGCTCCCCATGACTTTTGCTTATTCCCTAAGCTCAAGGAAAACTTTAGAGGCAGTCGGTATGAGACAACTGAGGGGATGAAAGGGGCTGTGACGAGGGTCATTGACACACTCACATAAGAGGACCTCCATGGGGCCTTCCAAAAGTTGTTGGAATGGTATTGCAGCCGGAGGAGGTTACTTTAAAGGGGACGAGAGTTTCATGTATGTACTATCAATAAAAGTGCCCATACAAAAAAAAATCTGGAAACATATTTAAGGCACATTTAAGTTTCATTTATCCAAGCATTATTTATTTCTTTTATTTACATCTATCTTCTATATATATAAAAGCGAAAATGTGTGTTTGTATGTATGTATGTGCGTTTGTATGTATGTGTGTTTGTATGTCTCGCAAAAACTTTCGGGTCACGGATTTTCGCCAGATCAGTATCATTTAAAAGTTCCAACCTTCACCCGACAAATATGGAAAAATTGGCCAAAAACGTTAATTCCTTTACCCTAAAATTAGCAGTTTTTTACAGGGAAGGGTCAGCAAAAACCGTCCTCTCATGACGAGTTCGGTTCTACGCATCCGTAAATGACGTCGGAACCTGATTTAGTTTGAAGATAAAAAAAAAACGACCTAATTTCGTCGACGTCGTCTTAGCTCAGTAGCTTAGATTGCGGCCTCATTATCCAAAGGTTTTGGATTCGAATCGTGGTGTGGGATGTCTTTTTTTTTTTTTTTTCGATTTTTAAAGGTTTTAAAATATTTACTTCGCTTATTCTTAAGCACACGCACCTCTAAACACCCGGGCAACGCCGGGTATCCCCGCTAGTATAAAAATAAAATGTAATTATATATAAGTAGCTCTACTTATTATTGAGCAGTATTGTATAAACACAGTAATTATTCTCCCAATGTTTACCTTGTGGATACAACCATAGCTGGATTACAATACTCACACACACACACACACACACACACATATATATATATATATATATATATATATATATATATATATATATATATATATATATACATATTAGCAGGGATACCCAACGTTTCCTGGGATTGAATGAGGATCAACAAATGTTTCATACTCCCATATGTTTATTGTCGGCAAAATCGGTGAAATCGCCCATTTTTCGATTAAATTGATTGTTTGTCTGCTCCAGTTGGAGAGAAAGCTTCACATGCTTCCCTGCAGTAACTTATAATACATTGTAGTCTACATTTCACTGTAGAGAAGTTACTGTTGATTTTATAAAATTAGTTTTATAAATTAATTAAATTAAAGTTTAAAATGGAAAAGTCAAATATTATGGTTCAATTGTGCTCTAAATGGAAACATTCATTTCCAATGCGCCCCTATCATACCAAAGAAGATACTGTAGATTTCATATGTCAAGCCTTTTGGCATGCGGTAATAAAACTTCTGAAATGCACTTGTGATGTTAGGCTGTGTAAGGTGTTAACTTTGGTCGAAATCGCCTGTTCCTTCTTTCATAGGATTATTTCGATTAGTGATACTTATCAAAGACATTCTGAAACAAAACCTAACTAAGAACACTGCCAGGCTCATAAAGTACATAAAGTACATTTATGTGAAATTTAAAAAAATTGGCCCAGCCATTTAGAAGTCCTGTTCTGGAACAATTACATTGAAGGCATCACCAGGGCTGCTGCAAGGAAGGTGGCGTCTCTCTACTGTGCTAGAAAACTACTAACACCCGAAAGTATCTTGTACCTCTATAAGGCCACCATTCGCCCATGTATGGAGCATTGCTGTCATATTTGGGCTGGAGCATCTGCTACTAGTCTCTCGCTCCTTGACAAGGTTCAAAAGAAAGTCACCAATCTGATAGGCCCTGAACTGGCATCTAAGCTTCAGCCTCTGTTCCATCAACGAAACGTTGCATCCCTCTGCCTGTTCTACAAGTATTTTAATGGTAAATGCTCTGACGAACTGCAAGCACTTGTGCCCCCACGATGTGAACACCCTCGACAAACCCGACAGACTGCTAAATCCCACCCCCACACTATAGAGATCCCTAGATGTAAAAGATCTTTCTACTCCAGTAGTTTCTTCCCCAGAATCGCTAGACTTTTGAATTCCATTCCAGGTCCCTGCATCCCCCAACTGTACTGACGTGTAGAAGTTCAAGTGCAACGTGAACCGACATCTTGCTGCCCAAATCCCTACATAGTACCCCAGTAGTTGTTGCCCCTGATAGTAGCCCCCTACACCAAAGTGGCAATGTGCCTTGTTTGGGGTGAAAATGTAAAAAAAAAAAAAAAAAATGAAAATAATGAGATATGAATTGACTGATTGATAAATCTATAAACCTGAAAGACGAAAGTTACAATTTAAAGGATACCTCTTTTCCTTTGTTGAGATAAATCCTTTATTATATAACTCGATATGAATTTTCTATGGCTCTTGAATAAAGACGAGAAAAATAAGACGTAGAAAGTTTTGAAGTGGATAATTACGTAATTTTACAGAACCACTTTCGTCCGTAGTCAGATGGTTTAGGTTTGTTTTATGGATTTAAAGTATCGTGGGATCGATTTCGGCATTGATAACTCTCACCCGACCCCAAATACGTAGGGAAAAACCGACTTGGAGATGGGAGTGATTTTATAAAATAAAAAAAAATCCGATAATTATTATCCATTTCTATAATATGGAAGTTGTCTATACATAAAACAGGTATTCTTTAAAAAGATATTTTGGCACTAAAGTACGCTCTTGTATTTAAAATCCATTATTTAATTAGTTCGTATATAGAAAGATATAAGCAAATTGATGGAGGGAAGAAAAACGGATAAACTGAATAAAGGAGGGAAAAGGAGACTGAGAATAAGAAAAAGAGAGCAAAATTGGCAGATAGGCGGAGCTAAGAGAGGTTGAGTTGATAGTTAAAAAGGGGGACGTAGTTGGAAAAATACCATTTTGAATGAGTGAGATAGAGAGGGAGAGGGAGAACGGGGAAAGAGAGAGACAAAGCTAACTCAGGTTGAGTTGATATATAATGACATTCTAATTGATAGTTAAAAGAAGGCTGAAGTTGGAAAATAGCATTCCGAATGAGAGAGAGAGGAGGAAAGAGTGAGAGCTGGGGAGTGAGAAAGGGGGAGAAAGTAAGACGAGGAGAGGGAGAGATAGAAACGTACATTCATTCAGACATGAGGAATGTTCATTAAGAGAAGAAAAATCAAAGCGAATCGGATGGAACCTCAAAATTGCTCTTAAACTGAACCAAAAGTGTCTGCCACAATCAATCCTAAATTAGCTGAAATTATGTTCCTATTGAATAAAATTTGTCAAGTGAACAAAGTGAAACCTGCCACCAATTACAGGGTCTTCTGCAGACTCCGTTGGCATCATCCAGTCTGAGAGACGATCATTTATCCAATCACAATTTCGTCTCAAGTTTTCTCGTTTTCAGGATGCTTTTTCTTTTTTCTTTATTCTTTTTTCAAGTTGTTCATCAGTTTTAGGCAAGTACGAAGCAACTCACTTTCCGTATCAACAACCAGATTCCCGCGCATCAAATTAAGGCAGTTGGATCAAACAGTTACATAGTACTAAGCAGTGATATGCTTTTAGAGTTAAATGTGACTTCTTGAGGGAAAAAAGACGGGGAAAAATTGTTATCACACGCGGCAATATAACTGTAATAGCCGGCGAGTCAACCGAACTATAAACGTAAACTGAATGCTTCCATATACACGACACAATATGGAAAATACTGTCCATACGACCCGACACGGTACTAAAAACTTCCGTCGACATGACCCGGCACTATCCTGAACAATTCTGTTAACATGATCTAACATGATCCTGAACACTTTTGTCGAAACAACACGATATGATCCCAAACTCCATCGAAATGATCTGATATAATCCCAAACAACTCCGTCAAAATGACATGACACGATCCCAGAACAATTCTGTCTGAACGACATGGTACCAGACCATCCTCAGCAGACACTCACTGAACGCCTCTAGTATCAGTTTTTTATAGCTCTTAGGCGAACTCATGTTCACCATAGGTAAGCCCGAATAAGACATTGACCCACAATTCTTCAATGCTTCTGCGCATGTGCGTCACATTAAATGCAGATATAGCTTAACAAATGGAAAAGAGGCACAGCAGGAATTTTCCATCCGTTGGAACGATGAAAACCATTTGATTATACTACGGATGATGGATGACACACACTGGAGTGGTGTTTAAAGTTGGTTTGCACAGAGGCAGCATCACTCTCTCGTTTCAAACAGCATGACCCAGCAGCAAGACCAAGGTTGTGACAGCTGGAGGCCAGGTGGAATGCAGGAGCTGTCGGAAGTGTCTCGACATCCTCCCACGTATTGTATGCAGGAGAAAAAGAGGCACAGCCAATATAGTGGAGAGTCATTTTTGTAATAGAAAAGTGATCCAAAAAGGTATAACGAAAGAAAATGATCCAATTGCAAATATCAAATTTGTCCCAAGCAAACATTAGCAGTGTCAATCCAGTCAGAGAAGCTTTGAATTGCAAAGAATTCCAGCTAAAGAATGGTAATATTAAGCCAGTTAGAGTCAGTAGTGGTTCTCCTGTCATGTCAAGATGAAAAGCTTTAGCTGAAAAATTCAAGGATTCAGTATATTTTATACTGTGAGTCTGGTACTTGCTTGGCTATAAATATAATCATCAAAATCCTTCTGATCATAACCAATATATTATACCAAAAGTAAGTGTGACTTAGTCGTGGGTTCAGGAAGCCTAAGCGATTGTAGCAAGAAAAGAGAATAGAAAAATCTGTTAGAAAACTATATGAAAGTTATGTTAAGATGACAGCTGGCCAGACCATGTCTGATAACCCCGAAAAGGAGAGAGAGAGAGAGAGAGAGAGAGAGAGAGAGAGAGAGAGTCGTTCTAAATTAGCTAACCGGGTAGAATTAGATTTTTTACTTAAAGAGAAAAATGAGTGTATTCTCCCGTCAGCCAGTATAACCAAAGGGGTATTATTTGGATATAATCTAAGGGAGATTACTCTGATAATTTTAAAGTCATATTATTATGCATAATGCAGGTGTGACTGGCTAGTTTGATTACGTGAAAAAAAAAAAGAATTTGAAGTTGCTGAGTAGACTTTACTGAAGAAAAATATAAGACCATATCCTGCTAGATAGGGGCGTTTTGAACTTCGTAAGGGTAATCTAGTTAAAGAAAATCTATATGCTTATACTTATAGTGAAAGGATAATAGTTTAGTTAAAATCGTTGTCTTTTTTTATGAATGTAACAGTTAGCTAAAAAAAAACAGGAGAAAATATTTTCAACTCAAAACCATGGGAAAATGAAAGGTATAATGTCCTTAATCCCCTTAAAGGGGGCATGCAGCAAAAAGGTTTGTAGATGAGTGTCTTTTTTCTGCGATTTTGATTGACAATTTAGAGATCATATGGTTCGTTTATTTTTTTTTTTTTTTTACTAATGAGTTATTATTTATAAAGATCAAAAGCAACTCAAGAAAGAAAGCAAATGAGATGGATTGTCAGTTGAATGAAGAATATTATGAGAGGATTGAAAAAATAAATGGAATGGATAAAATCGGATTTTGGTTTACAACAAGTATTTGTTGACATTGGACTTTAATACGATCTTACTGCAGAGAAGCAGTATCATGGTAATGTGTTCCACATATGGAAAGTTATTGGAACGTAATTCTATTCATGTAAATTTTGTTTTCTGCTAGCTATAAGGGAGGTGGGATTTACAGTTGTGGTAGTAATACAAGTTCTTACTGTGAATGTCTTATAGGTAGGAACCAAAAAGTGATACTCAGTCAAACTATTTCATGGAAATAACGATAGAGTAGAGAAAGACTAGTGGTGTCTTTTCCGTGTGAAATGGGTTGTATAAAATAGAGAAAAAACATTTCCTTCTAAAAACTGTGAAGTCGATTTTTTAGTGTGTTAAGGCAGGAAAGAGTGTTTTGTGTAGCACACTTCCCATGATATATTTTTTTTTTTTACATAGGCGTCACCACTTATCCAGACCGAGGGGCCACTCAAGGATAAGGGTAAAAGAGTGTACAGCAGTCAAAAGGGCAATATAGTAATCGATAGTAAAGGAAGTTCGACAAATTTGTTAACTTAAGTGGAACGGCTCATCAGAAACTTGTTTACGTTGGACTTGAAGACAATCATATTATAGACAGCTGGAAAGCAGGAAAACGGAAGACAATTCCACAGACATGCAGTTCTAAGAAAGAAGCTTTGTTCATGGAATCTACGTTTAGGTTTAGCCACAGATAAAGAGTGGAGGGAATTAATGATAGTGTTTTCAACTAGATGAGTGTTTCTTGTGAACGTTTGGCGAGGGGGGACCATAGACTGAAGCTCAATCGAACATTTTCCATGAAAATAATGATAAAGCAGACACAAACTCGCAACATCTCTTCTGTGAGATAGAGGTTGCAGCAAAGAGAAAAAGACATCTCCCACGAGGCCATGAAGTCTATTTTGAACCCTATCAAGGCAGGACCGGTTTTTTCTAGCAGCTCCTGCTCAGATGTGGCAACAGTATTCCATCCTTGGACGTACCTGGCTCTTATATAGATAGAGAATTGCATCAGCAGTGAGATATCTACTGGATCGATAGAAAAATCCGACCATTTTCCAGCGGCCTTGGCAACAGATTTGATGTACATATTCCACTTAAGGTCAGGAGTAAAGGTCAAGCCCAGAAGCTTGTCAAAACTTGAGGACTCCCCAAGACAAGAGCCATGTATTTTAATTGATGCCAGATGGGGATTAGAATGTTGATTATGTAAAGATAGAAGCTTGGTTTTAAATGCATTAAAAGTAACCAGCCATGCCTTTCCCCATTGTACAACGTGATCAAGATCAGAGGAAAGAGAATCGGAGAGAACTTGGTCGTTTACTGTCTTAGATGTGCTACCATAGATGGTAGTGTCATCAGCAAAAATGTCTATGAATGATGTAAGGATGTGATTAGGAAGATCATTAATGTAGATCAGGAAAAGAGTTGGGTCCAGAATGGACCCCTGAGGAACTCCAGCATTAATACTGTGAGCTTCTGAGTTTTGCCTATCAACTACTATTCTTATGAACCTATCAGAGGGAAATGATTTAATAATTGAGAAGACATTTCTAGCTATACCATAGCTGGAGATCTTGTGAAGTAAACCTTTATGCCATACCCTATCAAAGGCCTCCTTTGACATGTCAAGAGCAATTGCCCTAGAAAGATTACCACCGTCGAGAGATTTGCTAATCCTATGCGATATAACTGTAAGGACATCTGCTGTAGATCTAGCAGAACGGAAACCATATTGAGTGTCACTAAGAAGGTTATTTTTGTTGAGATGTTTGATTACTTCTGTATTTAACACAGATTCTAGCAACTTACTCATGACGCACAGGAGACTTATTGGCCTGTACTGAGAGGGGGATGAGCGATCACCTGAATTCTTAAATACAGGACATACTGATGAGATTTTCCAGGGAGATGGGAAACTATTCTCCTTAAGACAACGTTTAAACAGTTTTGTAAGTATGGGCGCTAGTTCAGGTTGAAGTTTTTTTGAGTACTATAATTGGAATACCATCAGGGCCAGTTGCTTTACTGGAATCAAGGTTTTTGATTAGCTTGGCAACATCACGAACATATATTGGTATATCACATAGCGTGTTTTCTGATACAGGAGGAAATATTGGGGGTTGGCGGCCTTGGTTGCAAAGGGTAGAATTAGCTGCAAAATTCTTGGTAAAGAGTTTGGCTTCGTCTGATTCTGACGAGATTACCTCAGGTCCATTGATGATAGTTGGGATAGAGCACATGTTTCTGTTCAAGATTCTGTTTGCTATTTGCCAAAACTGGTTGGAACCAAGCCGCTGCTCAGCTACTTTGGACTTGATGGACTGAGCATACAACTCTCTTGCGTTCTTTATTACTTTCTTACAATGGTTGCTGGCAATCCTGAAAGCGGCTTTTGTTTCCATACATATATTACGTTGGAAACAGTGGAAAAAGTGATTTCTGTGCACAATGGCAGCAACACATTCTAGAGTGAACGATGGCTGTCTGTTAGGTTTTTGCTGGAACTTTTTTGAGGGTATGAAACGGTCTATACCTACAATTAACTATTCCGTCAGGTCTGATACTATAGAGGACACATCCTTTTTAAACCTGGAATGCAGAGGTAGATCCACTTAAAATGTATGGAAACTATCCCAGTCAGCCATAGTGTATCGATATACTGTACGATGGAGAGGTACGCCTGAGGACTTATTACATTTCATTTTTATCTTAATTGATACAACTGAGTGGTCGGAAGATCCAAGAAGAGACAGAATGGAAACTGAACATAGTTCAGGGCAAGTTGTGAGAAAAAGGTCTAGGAGACTCGCATACTGGTCATCATTGTCGGGCACACGGGTGGGTTTGTGAACAATCTGAGTGAGGTCATAAGCAATGGAGAAATCATGACAGAATCTCCCCTCATCATCGGTCTTGTTTGAGTGGGTCAACCATTCCACATTGTGAACATTGAAGTCTCCACATACATGAATGTTAGCTGAAGGATATGCTGATAGAACTTTTCTCAGATATGCTTTTAAAGATAGTAACTCTGCTGTTGTGGGGGCGATAGAGAGTAAATATAAATGCAGTAGTGTGAGCTAGTGCAACCCGGAAGCACATATAGGGTAAGTTAGGATCTTCTCTGGAGATGTACCTACCACATGGAAAGCCATCTTTAATATAGGCACATATTCCATGCCCATGGCGATCTTGTGGGTCAGATTTAGAAGTTAAATTAGAGTATCCTTTAATTACAAACTCATTTAGGGAAATAGTCTGTCCAATGCCAGTTACACTTAAAAATAAAAGGTCTGGTTTAGTCTCCTGTAATTGGGCTTCAACCTCTGGAAGGTTAGAACGTAGACCCCTGATGTTGGAGGAGACATTGTAGTAGTGGTCACAGTACTTCATTTTAAGACATATGGAATTCTTATACAGATAGATGTCAGTGTTAAAATTCATAAAAACTATTTTTCCTTCCTTAACTCTATCACAAACTCTAAGTTAGAGTTGCAATACAAACTGAAAAAAAAAGCTCTGTCTCTCTGTCTTATATAAAAAAAAAAATATGGGCATGGATAATTTTATGTTAGACACAACGAAAACATATGTAACCATTTTAAGGCCAGCAGTTTGGTATCGCTATATTACCTGAAAGTTTTGACTTTTTTTTTTTTCTTAATTAATGTTTTTGGGGGATGGGGAGAAGGGACCTTGAGGAAACTCTACCTTATAATTGTGCGTTTTATCCTAAGGAATTTACTGAATTATCTATACACTAGCAGGGAGACCTGACGTTGCCCGGGATTGAATGACGATCAACATAATCCTATATTGTCATCTTATTGTCAGCGAAATCTCCCATTTTTCAATCAAATTGAACGATTGGCTGCTCTAGTTGAGGACCCACTGCGGTACACCAGGAGGAAGATTCACATGCCTCTACACAGTGACAGTCCACAATACATTGTAGTCTACATTGAATTGTAGAAAATCTTCTGTTGATTTTATAAAATTAGTTTTCTAAATTAATTAAATTAAACTTGAATTAAAGTTTAAAATGAAACATCAAGCATTATGGTTCAATTGTGCTCTAAACAGAAACATTCATTTTGAACGTGCGCCTATCATATCAGTTGCCTACTGTTGATTTTATATGCTGTGCCTTTCTGCTTGTGTGGTAATAAAACTTTTTAAATGCATTAGTGATGTTAGGCTGTGTAAGGTGTAAACTGATCAAAATCACATGTCCCTTCTTTCATTGGATTTTTTTTATTATTATTGATCATCGATACTTATCGAAGATATTATAATACAAAACCTATCTAAGAACACTGCCAGGGACATATACTACATTTGTGTGAAATTTCATAAAAATCGGCCCAGCTGTTTTAGAGACCACAGAGAACTCAAACACACAAAAACACACACAAACGCACACAAACACACAAAGTTCTTTTTATACAGTTGAGATTTGAAAATCGATGGCTGTGTGAGCTTGGTATGTTTCCCTATAGAAAGAAAGGTTAGAAAATCTACATAAAATCTAAAAGTGTATTCATTTGTAAAAATTATCGGGGAAGACAATGGAAGTTTCCAAAATCTCTAAATACGCCCTTAAGAGTCTATGAGGGCATAACCTGTTAAAAGCGTCCAATAAATCCTATTTTTATAAAATTTAAATCATCTATAAAAACTTTTCTATAAAAGACAATGGAAGTGGCCTCAAACCTCTACGCCACCAACAACATGCTGAATATCTACATGCCCTCAGCTCTAAGTGACTCGTGAGAACAGAACTTCCTTAAAACTTTAGATATCGGTATCTTATTTGAATGAAATTTAAACCATATGTATAAGACACACAGATTTCTCCAGCGTTTCAATTTCTTCTGACTATATTAGGTGAAATGTTAGGAACATAGTGAAAAAATGCAGAGTAGTGATTCTCATTTCATTCTGAGCAATGTTTTTCTGCTAGTTTTAAAATAAAGGCGAAATAAACTTTATCACTTACTTGGAAACGGTAATATGTGTTATCATTTTTCACTGTTAACACGTGATCGTCTATTGGGAAAAGATATCCATGGGCTGACATTAGATGAGCCAGGTGTAATGCTTCTGCTGGAAGTAGAAGAAAGGAACACAAAATGAATTGTATGGAAATGAAATAACAAAGATTTCAGATTTACATTTTTTTTTTTTTGTCTCATTTTAAGCTGGAAACGAAAATCTCTCATTCAAATTTTGTCAGAAGATAATTTTTGCTTTGGTTAATATTTGAGTTGTATTAAACCTTTTGTGTTATTATTAGATATCCCAAATTCAGTGCAACCCGCCCATACAATGGTTAATAAAAATAAAATCAAATTAATAAGTACTAGTCGGACCAGTGTCCTGGCGTTGCTTTGGGGAAAATATGAAAATACTAATTTGAATTAAAAAAAAAAAAAGAATAGTCAACAGTATCAAAAAGAAAAAAAAATCGATAAATGTGTTTTTTTTCATGAAGAATCTGGTTGGAGAAGCAGCCTAGAAGTATTATATTTGGAAAAGCAAAGGAAGTAATAGCCCTCCTACTACGATGGGTTTGATAGTACAATAGTTCTTATAAACCTCTCCACTATTCTCATTGAGAAATGAAAACAAAAGTTAGTAACACTGACTCAAAATCTCTCTCAAAACAAACCTTTTCTTTACTGCTTGTTATCATAGCAGACGCTTTGTTTCCTAACATCTTATTTTCTGAAATGAGTTTAGTTCTTGCTCGGTTTGATTTTTAGCACTTAATTTGGCTTTTGACAACATCATTACCCAGTATCATTGCTACGTCTATCATCAGTAAGCTATCAATCGTCCTTACTGTGACTTCCCTTGAGCTTTAATCCGAGTTTAAGTGGACATTGAACAGTAGGACCTTCACAGGGTTATTCCCTACGCCCTTTACTGTGATTAATTCATGTGTGGTTATTCTCACTTCTCTAAGTAGATGATTTTTTTCTTACTATGGATAAGGATACACTTGTAACCCTCAGTATGCTAATTGGTTCCCTCCGGCTTTCTTTGTATCAAGAAACATATCCTCTCGGCAATGAAGGGGTCGTATTCTTTATTTATTCCTTGACATACTGTTGTTTGTGGTTTGCCTAGAGTAACCTGTGTAGGTTCTATCACTAGCCTTGATTGGCATTTTTCAGCTGTGTGATCTGGCTTCCTGCAGTTGAAACACACTATGGGTTCAGTTTTCCGTCCGTGTAATGGTCAGTTAACTGTAAATAGCAGGTTCCTGATAGGCGCTAGCAGATTGTTACTTTTTCCATTAGAGATATAATTTTCTCTGATCTGCAAATGTTTTTATTTTTAATTTTTTTTTTTACGCATGTTCACCCCTTACAAAACATTTGAACGTAAGGGGCTACTATTTGGGGCCATGTCTAGGAAAGATTAACAAGATATTTGTTTATGTTACATTTTAACTTCTTCATATAAATACAGCCAGGGAAGCAGGCAGTAGGAAGGGAATTCCAAAGTCTAGCTGTTCAAGGGAAGAAACTATTAGAATAGAAAACTTTTAATAGTGAAAGGGTGAGATCTTATTGCTATGCGGGCTTGTCGGGGATAAGTACGTCAAGGGGGTACAAGTGAAACAAGTTCATCGGAACACATTCCATTAAAATATTTGTAAAACAGGCACAGTGGTGCAACATTGTGGCGATGGGACAGGGGTTGGAGCTTAGTTGATGTATGGGTTTTGAGCTATTTTTCTTGTAAGTTACTATATATTCTTCAGCCAAAGGGGTTATATCGATCAAGACCTCCATCTTTTGGTTGGTTATCACAGGTTTGGAACTTCTCAACTAACATAAGTTGATTCAATCCGTCACATCTGGGGCTACTATTTGGAACCATGTACAGTCAGGGAAGCAGGTAACAGTGAGGGAATTACAAAGTCTAGCAGTCCAAGGAAAGAAGCTATTAGAGTAGAAGCCTTTCCGACATCTAGGGATTTTTACAGCGAAAAAACATGTATATACATACACACATGTGCATACATATGTATACATATATAGATATATATATACACATGCCCATATATATACACACATCTACACTCGTATAATTTTTTTTTGTATGTATTGATATTTATATTAAAAATCCTTTTTTCTATTATTATTTATTTGATTTCCCATGATAGCAAAAATGTGACACAAGGTTGTTTTTAATGTCAGGGAAAACCAGCTCCCCCCCCCAAAAAAAAGGCAAAGGGAGCACTCTGGTAGGGACCAAAAATAATAATTGTCTCAGTATATAGGGTTTCCCCTCCATTGATCAAGACAAATTAACTTAAGTGTAGCATCCGAACAGATACTACACTTTGAGATATTAAATCTTTTATTCAGGCTAAAAATTAACATGAACAAAAAACTTATGTACAAGGTCAACTCAAAAAGGGGGGGGGAATGGGGTCGTTGGTGATCCTTGTCACTTCAGAACTAAACAAAAGTTTGTCTTAACTAGTATCTTCTACCATAATACCGTATTCACCCTTTCGTACTGGGGGACGTCCTACTTAGAACCCAATTGTTTAAAACATTTTTATTGGAGTGTAAAAACAAAAAAAAGATAACAACAATGGTTCAGTAATTAATTTGTGTCAACAGCGGGGGAAGAAAAAATACAAACGTGATTAGTAGGATCCTCCCAACCCTGTCTAGTTGATAGACTGCCCGTTCCACTTTGGTTTGTAAAGGAACCTGACGTCCTGTGGGACAGTCTCTAAGTGGAGATGCCCTCTAGATTGGATGAAATGGAGAAAAGAAAAATTGGTGGGTGAGGGGAGGTTGTTAGTGATTGATTTCTTTCTCTCCAAGATAGGTGTAATTTAGAGGGATGAAAAGAAAAATTGTAGTTAGGAGGGGATGGGGATCTTGGAGGCTTCCTAGTCAAGGAGGGATGGAGAACTCACTCGTCTAGCTAAGAGGCTAAAGATTTGGTTACACTTGACGGAACTGTGCATTCCACATCTAGGGGGGAAACACATATTCAAATTTGGCTCCTTTTCGTACACAAATACTTGCTACATGTATCCATCTTCTGTCAAATGCAGTGCGATGCAGCCTCTTTCTAGCATATCTGATCTTCACCTGTAGTTGGTGTTTAAAGTAAGTGATAAGATCCTGATAACAAAAGACAACACCCTCCGGCCACCTTTGCAGAATCGTAATGTAGACCATTTGTCTTTCCTGGTCCCACAGTAGCTTCACGTTGTCAACGACATTGGATATGGTAATCGGGTGAGGATGATAGGGATCGATGCGAGCCATCACCTTGCTGACATATGGCCAGTACTGACAGAGTTTGCCGCAATCAAAGAAAACATGATGAATCTTTTCTACGGCCATTGTTCCACAATGAGGACTAGCAGGCGACTCCAAAAACCGGAACTGCATTGTATGCTGTTGAAGGGAAGTGCATTTCAGGCCAATCGCCAGGTCAGAGAGAATTCCAAATTGTTCAGATGATTCGAACCTAGCGCCCAACTCCACGCGGAGCGGATCTCACTCTGCTACCAACCCAAACATGTGCATAGTGGGTCGTCGGCGGGCCCCACCCCACTAGATCCCTGTAGATTTCCCTACGGGTAGTAGTCACAATGTCGCTGGACCGTAGTAGTCATTTTAGTGCAGCTATTCACTCGTTTACAAAGGCAGAACCTCCCTGCAGCCTGTGACGGCTCTTGATAGAGGGGTTGAGAACGAGGTCAGGAAAGGCGGCAGTAACCATAGAGTGAGGAAGGCCAACCTCTCAGCATCTCAATGACATTTCAAGTCCAGCATTCCCAAGCCTCCCTTATATGGACATTGAATACTGACCTGTCTGCTCACACAATGTCTTCCTTTGCTCCAAAGAAACGAGGACAAGAATCAACAAGAGCTTTTAGATGTTGTGCAGGCAAAGGAAGTACGGCGATGGGATAATGGTTGCAGTTTGTGGAACCTACTAGATTGGAAGCTCTTTTGGATCTTGTCTAAGAATATCAGATAAATGGCATTTAGCATTATTGGATGGTTCTATAAAAATGGAATTATTTGTAAATGTACTCTAAGAATTGTAAATTGTAAAATATATTTATATAAATATATATACACACACATATAAACATATGCATACACACACATATGTATACATATATACATATATATATATATATATATATATATATATATATATATATGCACATATATATTAACAATTATGAATTCTTTACATGGGGCTCTTAAGTTCACTATGGAAAGTGAGAAGGACAATTCGCTTCCTTTCTTGGATGTTCTTGTTGAACGCTCAAGGGGGGGGGCTTTCTCACTACAATTTATAGAAAGCCGACATTTACTGGCCTATATGTGAACTGATTGTCTTTTGTACCTAAATCACGTAAGGTCGGCTTAATTAATAGTTTGGTACATAGAGCCTTCATGATTTGTTCGCCTAACAGATTAGATGTTGAACTCGATAAGATCAGGGAAATATTCATCAATAATGGTTATCCTGTTGACCTTATTGATGACTGTATTTTTAAAAAGGTTGCGGATTTTAAATCCCCTAAAATGTTTGGACCCTTGAAATGCCCGGTTTATTTGAAATTACCGTGGATTGGGGAGGGGAGTAATAGAATTTCCAAACAGATTCGAAGAAGTATTTCCGACTGCTTCAATTCGGTGTCCTTGCGTTTGGTACATACTACGAGACCTGCTTTTCCGTCTTTTCGCAAGGATAGTTTGCCTTAGATCCAAAATAGTAATATTGTATATCAGTTTAGATGCCAGTGCGATGCTGCTATGTTGGGCGAACCTTTTGACTCGTGTAAACCAGCATGTTCCATCGAAGATCAGACAAGGGAGGATGGAGTCTGGTTGTCTCCCTCCTTCTGCAACCTTGGACTCTGCTATTGGCCAGCATTTGGTTGACAACCCGTGCCGTGCCGATAGATATAAAATAGATTGGTTCGAGGTGCTACATAGAGCGGACTCCAAAAACCATTTAAAGATTTTGGAGGCCGTCTCTATTGCGGTGTATCAACCTTCTTTGTGCCGGCAAAAAGAAACATCAAACGCATTGTTTCTCTTTGGGGAACGTTTAATTTTTTCTCCCGCTTTTTTTTTTCTCCCTCGTTGTGCCAATATTTTAATCGTTTTTAAACGTTAATAAATTTATTTAAGTGTCCCCGTACGTTTGGCACATTTAATAAGTTCCCCATTAGAACTCTTTATTTTCGACACAATATTATTTAGGTTGCTATCGATTTTCTCCTGACGAAATAATAGCCGAAAGAGCTCTCGAGAAACTTCCGCCTATTACTTTTTTTAAAACACACACACACACACACACACACACACACACACATATATATATATATATATATATATATATATATATATATATAATTTAAAGGAGATTAGAACAATAGTCTAAAGAGCTGGGTGTATTTTAATGTAACAGTGAAATTACTAGTTTAATTAAAATACAAGAAATAGAAAGTGCTCGTTGTAATTTAGATATATAATAAGCTCGATAGTTAAATAAGCAGCTGATGATCCCCGTTTTCTGTTTAAATATTGTAGTTAAGGTTTTCTTTTTATTTCATTCTTATATACTTGAATCCTCTTTTATAATTATAGACTTTTTAGAAGTCGGATTATGCAAATACTAAGTCTATTTCTATTTAACAATTTTAGTTAAGTTATTTTTTCATCCATATATAATTGAATTCTGTTTTGTAATTGTAGACATTTTAGAAGTCGGATTATGCAAGTGCTAAGTCTGCGATAAATTTAGTTTTTTTTTTTTTTTTTTCAGGAATTTAAATTGGATTCTTTATTTTTATTCCTACATTTTTTTACTCAATGCTTCTTTAGACTATATATATATATATATATATATATATATATATATATATATATATTTTTTAATTACATTTTCACCCCAAACAAGGCACATTGCCACTTTGGTGTAGGGGGCTACTACTAGGGGCAGCAACTAATGGGGCACTATGTTGGGATTTGGCCAGCAAGATGTTGGTTCACGTTACACTTGAACTTCTGCATGTCAGTACAGTTAGGGAAGCAGGGACCGGGAATGGAATTCCAGAGTCTAGCGGTTCTGGGGAAGAAACTACTGGAGTAAAAAGATCTTTTACATCTAGGGATCTCTACTGTGTGGGGGTGGGATTTAGCTGCCTGTCCGGTTTGTCGAGGATGTCTACGTCGTGGGGGCACAAGTGTCTGCAGTTCGTCAGAGCATTCACCATTAAAATACTTGTAGAACAGGCAGAGGGATGCAACGTTTCGTCGATGGGACAGAGTCTAAAGCTTAGATGCCAGTTCTGGGCCTATCAGGTTTGCGACTCTCTTTTAAACCTTGTCTAGGAGCGAGAGACTAGCAGCAGATGCACCAGCCCAAATGTGACAACGATACTCCATACTTCTTCAGTCTTCTTTTAGCTCTATCTATTTATTAAATACGTGATAGATAGAGCTAAAAGAAGACTTTTAGAATCAGCACTAATATTGAATACTAATACTATTACGCAAAGAAAAGGCTTCTACCATTTAACCCCTAGCATAGGGAAAATAATAATCAAAGAGCAAGGTATCAGGGCGGATCCTGGCTAGCCGTTTTTCCTTGAATGTTTCAGGAAAATGAGTAGGTTTGCAGAAGAAAAAAAAAAATGTACATATTTATTTTAACGCATTTTTAAAAGTGTATATATAGACATCGAACAACCCAACCTTCCCATACGCACACATGTTTGTCCTTCCCGACATGGGTAGGATTAAAAAACTGTCTTTTTCGCACGATCTATGACTTTTTCTTTTCTTACATTTTTATTTCAATTATCCTGAAGATGTCCTCTGAAATAAGGACGAAACGTTGATTTTTAATAATTTCATTCGGTTTTTCTATTTTTCTTAAAACATATATATATATATATATATAAACCTTCTTCGGACATTTAAAAGCTTTAAATGATTTTACAATGGATACAACATTAGAAATGAATACTGAGAAAAAAGAAGACAGAAAAAGAGAAAAAAAGGTTTGTTTACCTTGGTCATCTACGTCCAAATTCCTCATCATCCAGCTGATAAGGTCTTGCCCTAAAAAAGAACAAAAAAGTCAAAGAAATTGATTTACAGAAAGAAAAATATTCACATAAAATGTTTAAATCATTTAACAAGAAGAAGAAAGAAAGCTGTTTTATAATATCCAAAAAAATAACTTTATAAATAAAGCAAGATGTTGGTTCACGTTACACTTGAACTTCTGCATGTCAGTACAGTTAGGGAAGCAGGGACCTGGAATAGAATTCCAGAGTCTAGCGGTTCTGGGGAAGAAACTACTGGAGTAAAAAGATCTTTTACATCTAGGGATCTCTACTGTGTGGGGGTGGGATTTAGCTGCCTGTCCGGTTTGTCGAGGGTGTCTACGTCGTGGGAGCACAAGTGTCTGCAATTCGTCAGAGCATTCACTATTAAAATACTTGTAGAACAGGCAGAGGGATGCAACGTTTCGTCGATGGGACAGAGGCTGAAGTCATATTTACCTGCCTCCCCACTAGGGCTAGGTGTGATATGAGGTCGAGCTTAATGTAGGTGCAAATATTTTTGGTTGCTCATGATCAGACTGGTGAGCTCTCAAGTAATAACAGTGTGTACGACTCCAAAAAACTATAATGATTTTATTTGGAATTTGAATTACCTCCCTTTAGCAATTAACCACATAACAAGTCCTATAAGAAATAAAGTTACTTCCCTTGAAAGTACTCTCCATAACCAAATCGACCATCTTGGATTCTATTTTTTTTTTTTTTTTTTGCTTTTAATATCTTTTTAATATTGGCCTGACTTGTACAAGTATATTTATATATTTTTGGGGAAAAAAAATCTATCTGACCGGCTTTTCATTTGGGAATATGTGCTTTTAATATACTTTTCGGTTTATTTTCTGGCAAGAAGCGTTTTTGTTTATAAATGAACTAGCAGGTGTGCCCGGCATTGCCCAGGTGTGTGTAAGTGTGTGTTTGAAAAAAAGGCAGGCTCGAACCCATGACCTGAAGGTGGAAAAGAAAGTAAAAGAAAAGCTGAGAGTTCACTGCTGTATCATGACGCAAACGAAACTGTAAAGTGTTCAAATATAGCGATGAAAAAGAAATGAATGAGAATCACGCGGGCACAGAAATGAACGTCTGGCTGTAGGCCAGTCGAGCTGTAGAGTCGAAGAAAATGAAGGGAGGAAGCGCCCACGTGTCTGCGTGTCATGCCTTACCTTGGAACGCTCCTACGGTGTGCGTACGTGCATGGCCGAAACATGAAAGAAATTCCAAAATGGCGCTGTCCTCATCTTGTAGATTGTGCGATCATCACTGGGCCCCACGTGACCGTTCTTTGGCTGCTGATTGGCCGAGGACGAACGCCGGAAGGATAAAGGGAGTGTGTTTGGAACATGGACGCGTCTTTTCTAGGATCGACGTCAGTGTGATCGTATCGGTGAACTGCTGCAGCTTTAAGAGTACTTTAGTGTGTGTGTGATTTTTTGGGACTTGCTCGTCTGCTGACTTTACAGGACTTTCTTTTCTGCTGATTCTACAGGACCTGCCCTTCTGCAGAACTTGGAACAAAACTTCAAGCCTTTTCTTTCTTTTCACATGTAGTCGCTTAAAAAGGTAGAATCCGACTTACTTGTGAAACGGCTTTACGAGCTTTCTGCTTTTTGCTATATTTGTTTCCCCACGATGTTGGGGAAAACCAGCTCCCCTCAAAAAGTAGGAACTCTAGCAGTGTCTTAATGAATAGCAACTGTCTACATTGATAAAAGCTAATTACCTTCAAGACGTTCCGGCCAGGAAAACCGAGGTGGTTGAATTTGCTTCGATCAGTTTTGCTTTATTTGTATGGAGAAGACAAACAAACACCGGAAACACAAGTTTTTTTTTGTTAAAAAAAACTCGATCAAAATAAAGATAGAGATAATGCCCGTTTTCAAATCTTAAATATAATCTAGCGAGTATAAGGAAAATAGTAACCTTGTTGAGAAGGCCGGCAAAAAAAGCCTTTCGCGGACATACACAAACGCGTGCGCCCATTTTGTCTCTTTATCTTTATATAATAGTATGCTTGGCAAGTATTAGTGCACTTGGCATATAGTTGTACACTTTGCATGTAGTAATACACTTGGCATTTAGTAGTACATTTAGCATGTAACACTTGGAATTTAGTAATAGATTTGGCATTTAGTAGTATACTTGGTATTTAGTAATACACTTGGCTTACTAAATATATCATAGTGTGGTGATGAGTCATGTTTTTAATAGTATTATTTCTACTATTACTATTAATAACAATAATCGAGGTAAATGGCTGTTGAGGTAATGTGAGTCACCCACGTTGGCTGTTGAGAGAGGTGGAGAGCACTAGATATCTGGGGAGACTTGTTGTTACTCAGCCTCCAGAAAACACCACAGGTTATTGCCATCGTCAGTGATGGCTTGTGTGAGATCCTTAGTGAGTGAATAATAATAAAATTAATAATAATATCTAAGAGATTTGAAATGGAAAAAAAGAACAAACAAATAAAAAGAACATCACACGGGAAATTAAACTCCAAAAAATCTCATAAACTGACACCTCACCCTTGAAAAACACACACAAATATCTGCTGGCACAGCTGATACTACACAAAATGGTTCTGAAAGGTAAAGGAGGATGTAAAGACTGAGTTCAGTGTAACAATCAAACGTCCAGTTATATATGTGATTAAATGCCTTAAAATATATACAAACCTTTGATTCTCTGCTACATGTAGTGTCCTATGACAGAAAAAAAAATGGCTACCGTGTCTATTATATGCTCGTGGGTCTTGTTAAATGATAAGATTTCTTGTTACCTCGTATGCAAATGAGATGCTACTGGTTTGAATAAAAATATGTTTTTCAGAGGCTGAGTGAATTTAGAGACATAAGCTTTGATAACAGCATATTGAATTTAGAGCAGTAAGCTCTAACAGCAGTATCCTAAATTTGAAGTCGTAAGTTTTGTCAGCAGTATGTTGAGTTTGGAGTAGTAAGATTTAAATGCATTGTGTGGAATTTGGATAAGTGAGCTTTTACAGCAATGTGTTGAATTTGGATAAGTGAGCTTTTACAGCAATGTGTTGAATTTGGATAAGTGAGCTTTTACAGCAATGTGTTGAATTTGGATAAGTGAGCTTTTACAGCAATGTGTTGATATAAAATATATATAGAAATAAGCTTTGACTGCAGTGTAATGAATATGGATTAGTGAGCTTTGACAGCAGTGTGTTTAATTTGAAATAGTAAGTAGTGTGTTTAATTTGGATTAGTGAGCTTTGGCAACAGTTTGTTGAATTTGAAGTAATAAACTTTGACAGGAGTTTTCCAATTTAACCTGGGAAATTGTTAGTTGTAACTAGAATACCTAAGAATCCAATTGTGAAATTGCAGACTATTCAACAAATGATCATTTTACTACTATATATATATATATATATATATATATATATATATATATATATATATATAGATATATAAATTCCCGTTCCCATACACCTTTCAGAATAAAGTTAGAACCCAGAACTAGATAGAATCGAGCAATTACATCGACAACGGACAACGCCAGACCCAAAGTGGGTTTCGATGTACTGCATCTCATCATAGTAGTAGAATGTAGAACTGGATGAAAATATAAGAATTTAAAAAATCGAGGCATAGTCAATAGATTGCGCCTTGGCCCATTTCGTTAGGTCGTCAGTATTGCACACTTCATGAGTGCGACGACCTGGGTTCGCACCTATGTCGGAGCATGTCACTGATGAGATGCAGTACATCGAAACCCACTTTGGGTCTGGCGTTGTCCGTTGTCGATGCAATTGCTCGATTGGTTCTAACTTTATTCTGAAAGGTGTATGGGAACGGGAATTTATATATCTATCTATAATCTCCTCTTAATGTCTAATATATATATATAGAGAGTGAGATATAGATATAGATATAGATATATACATGCATATAATTAAAAGGGATTTAGATTATCTGAAAAGATATTTATGTGTGTTGGGTTTGTTCAAATGGTGAAAAGTTGGTTTCCACGCTATGTTTTCTCTTTTTAAAAGAAAATCCAATCAAACATCTTAAAAGAACAAAAAACAAGCAAAACGAGTCATCTAAATCGTAAGCATTTTACGTCTAAAGTAATGAAAAGACTTATTCGTGACAGGAATCGGTTTGCGCAGAAAGATCCATGAACAGTAAATTAAGGAAATGGTGAGAAAGTTGAAAAAAAGCACAAATCAACGAAAAAAAAAAAAAATTAAGGAAATGGTGAGAAAGTTGAAAAAAAGCACAAATCAACGAAAAAAAAAAATTAAGGAAATGGTGAGAAAGTTGAAAAAAAGCACAAATCAACGAAAAAAAAAAAAAATTAAGGAAATGGTGAGAAAGTTGAAAAAAAGCACAAATCAACGAAAAAAAAAAAATTAAGGAAATGGTGAGAAAGTTGAAAAAAAGCACAAATCAACGAAAAAAAAAAAAATTAAGGAAATGGTGAGAAAGTTGAAAAAAACCACAAATCAACGAAAAAAAAAAAAATTAAGGAAATGGTGAGAAAGTTGAAAAAAAGCACAAATCAACGAAAAAAAAAAAAATTAAGGAAATGGTGAGAAAGTTGAAAAAAAGCACAAATCAACGAAAAAAAAAAAAATTAAGGAAATGGTGAGAAAGTTGAAAAAAAGCACAAATCAACGAAAAAAAAAAAATTAAGGAAATGGTGAGAAAGTTGAAAAAAAGCACAAATCAACGAAAAAAAAAAAAATTAAGGAAATGGTGAGAAAGTTGAAAAAAAGCACAAATCAACGAAAAAAAAAAAATTAAGGAAATGGTGAGAAAGTTGAAAAAAAGCACAAATCAACGAAAAAAAAAAAATTAAGGAAATGGTGAGAAAGTTGAAAAAAAGCACAAATCAACGAAAAAAAAAAAAATTAAGGAAATGGTGAGAAAGTTGAAAAAAACCACAAATCAACGAAAAAAAAAAAATTAAGGAAATGGTGAGAAAGTTGAAAAAAAGCACAAATCAACGAAAAAAAAAAATTAAGGAAATGGTGAGAAAGTTGAAAAAAAGCACAAATCAACGAAAAAAAAAAAATTAAGGAAATGGTGAGAAAGTTGAAAAAAAGCACAAATCAACGAAAAAAAAAAAATTAAGGAAATGGTGAGAAAGTTGAAAAAAAGCACAAATCAACGAAAAAAAAAAAAATTAAGGAAATGGTGAGAAAGTTGAAAAAAAGCACAAATCAACGAAAAAAAAAAATTAAGGAAATGGTGAGAAAGTTGAAAAAAAGCACAAATCAACGAAAAAAAAAAAATTAAGGAAATGGTGAGAAAGTTGAAAAAAAGCACAAATCAACGAAAAAAAAAAAAATTAAGGAAATGGTGAGAAAGTTGAAAAAAAGCACAAATCAACGAAAAAAAAAAAAATTAAGGAAATGGTGAGAAAGTTGAAAAAAAGCACAAATCAACGAAAAAAAAAAAAATTAAGGAAATGGTGAGAAAGTTGAAAAAAAGCACAAATCAACGAAAAAAAAAAAAAATTAAGGAAATGGTGAGAAAGTTGAAAAAAAGCACAAATCAACGAAAAAAAAAAATTAAGGAAATGGTGAGAAAGTTGAAAAAAAGCACAAATCAACGAAAAAAAAAAAAATTAAGGAAATGGTGAGAAAGTTGAAAAAAAGCACAAATCAACGAAAAAAAAAAAATTAAGGAAATGGTGAGAAAGTTGAAAAAAAGCACAAATCAACGAAAAAAAAAAAATTAAGGAAATGGTGAGAAAGTTGAAAAAAAGCACAAATCAACGAAAAAAAAAAAAATTAAGGAAATGGTGAGAAAGTTGAAAAAAAGCACAAATCAACGAAAAAAAAAAAAATTAAGGAAATGGTGAGAAAGTTGAAAAAAAGCACAAATCAACGAAAAAAAAAAAAATTAAGGAAATGGTGAGAAAGTTGAAAAAAAAGCACAAATCAACGAAAAAAAAAAAATTAAGGAAATGGTGAGAAAGTTGAAAAAAAGCACAAATCAACGAAAAAAAAAAAAATTAAGGAAATGGTGAGAAAGTTGAAAAAAAGCACAAATCAACGAAAAAAAAAAAATTAAGGAAATGGTGAGAAAGTTGAAAAAAAGCACAAATCAACGAAAAAAAAAAAATTAAGGAAATGGTGAGAAAGTTGAAAAAAAGCACAAATCAACGAAAAAAAAAAATTAAGGAAATGGTGAGAAAGTTGAAAAAAAGCACAAATCAACGAAAAAAAAAAAAATTAAGGAAATGGTGAGAAAGTTGAAAAAAAGCACAAATCAACGAAAAAAAAAAAAATTAAGGAAATGGTGAGAAAGTTGAAAAAAAGCACAAATCAACGAAAAAAAAAAAATTAAGGAAATGGTGAGAAAGTTGAAAAAAAGCACAAATCAACGAAAAAAAAAAAATTAAGGAAATGGTGAAAAAGTTGAAAAAAAGCACAAATCAACGAAAAAAAAAAAATTAAGGAAATGGTGAGAAAGTTGAAAAAAAGCACAAATCAACGAAAAACAAAAAAAAGGTAATAAAGGTTAAAGACACAGATTTTCTCTTATGCCTTCTCTATTGGCAACTTGATTCTGATGGAGACAAAGAACCTCCTATTTCGGTCTTTAATACGATCGTTTCCTTAATACACGGTGTGATCAGTCAGCCATTACTCCTAGAACTTAAACAGCGCACCTGACAAGCAAGCTACTTTAACTTTTAATCTCTGCAAGTCGAGTAAACTTAATAACACATTTGTAGTCCCAAGAGTAGGTGCTTGCTGAAGTCGTGTTTGGGAAGCTTCGTTTTTTTTTTTTTTGTTTTTGTTTATTTTAATAAACTAGCTAGATGCCCTGCATTTCCCGGTCGTAAAATGCATTAAATATGATATTTTAATTGTTTATTATTATTAATATTATTATTATTGGTTCCTCATTCATGGGTACGTGAACACTATTGATGATGAAGGTTGCTGAGAATGTGGTACGGCTTTTGTAGATAAGTATGGCTCAATGGTAAACGATGCTGACAGCAAACAGAGAAGTGATGGGGCAGGTGGGCCTTATACGTGGAATATTCCAAGGAGATTCGTTATCTCCACTTCTATTTGTAATGATAATGATGCCACTGAGCATCTTCTTGAAGAGAGAAAAACTGGGATATAACTTTGGATCTGGTGATAGACGCCTCAACCATCTACTGTTTATGGATGATTTGAAAATATTCGGTAGAAATGAAAAGGAAATGGAGAGACTGGTAGAACTTGTGGGGACATACTCAGAAGACATTGGGATGGAGTTTGGGATTAGTAAATATGTGGTGCTGGCGATGAAAAGAGAATTAAAGGTTCATTTGAATGGAATAGTGCTGCCAAATAGAGAAATCATGAAAGAAATAGAAGACACAGGATATAAGTATTTGGGAGTGTTAGAGGGTGTAGGCATCATGAATAGAGAAATGAAGAAGATTAGGAAGGAGTATTTTAGAAGAGTGAAACTAATTGCAAAATCGAAACTGTATGGAGGAAGCATAATGAAAGCAGTGAATGCATGGGCAGTCAGTGTTTTGGGATACAGTGCGGGAATTTTAGAATGGTCTAACAAGGAGTTGCATGCCATGGATATCAAAACAAGAAAATGTTTAGCAATGTTTGGTATATTCCACATTCGAAGAAGCGTAGCGAGGCTGTATCAAAAGAGGAAAGACGGTGGGAGAGAATTGAAAAGTGTAAAAGATTGTGTGAGAACAGAGGAGATGTCGTTGAAGGAGCATGTGGTTAGAAGTGAGGAGTGGATGTTTAAGGTTGTGGCCAATGAAGTGGAGGTATGTGAGACCAAGGCTGATTATGTGAAACGTATGGATAGAGAAAGGGCAGAGGAACTGGCTAGGAAGAACAGGCACGAAAAGTTCTTCCAGGATGTAGCAGAAGTGGCTGATGAAAGATCATGGCAATGGCTTAAAGCTGGGTATCTGGCTGAGAGTACTGAAGCGTTTGTTTGTGCAGCACAAGAGCAGACATTAAGAACACGATTGATTCAAAAAAGTAGTTCTAGGAGAGGAAGTTGCTACAGAATGCCGGATTTGTGGTAAGACCTCAGAGTCAATTGCGCACCTTGCAGCAGGGTGTAGTGAACTGGCCCAGAGAGTGTACCGCAAATGACACGATCGCATAGGACTCCGGATATAGGGAGGTGTGTAAGAAGGTTGGGGTGAAGTGTGCTGGAAAATGGTTTGAGGAGGTGCCTCATGAAGTGAGAACATGTGAGGATGGCAAGGTAGAGGTATGGTGGAACAAAAGGAACAAAAGTGTCAGAACTGTTAAGACACTTGTAGTCTGTCTAAACTGTACGAACGAACTGACTAAACCAAGATGGCCGACTCCTATTTATATCACCACAAGCAAGGGGGGTAACCATGTAACTGAAGCAAGGGAGGTAACCAATGTCTACATTAACATTGCTGCTGTCCTCAAGTGAATAATTTATTTCTGATTTAACAAGTCCCTTAGAAGCTCAGACGAAGCTCCTGCCTTGGTCAAACAATCAGAGACCTGATCACAACCCTTGATCCATTCTATCTGTATCTCTCCTCTACTCTTCATTTCCTTCAGCCTTGCTACATCTATTCTCAATCGTCGATCGCTTACCAGATTGTTGGAATTCAATGTCTCCACAAGTGATGCATTATCTGTCTTGCAGAGAACGTCTGGCAATTTAGATAACTGAAATACCTCTTGTATCATAACCGCAGTCAAAACACCAGCATCAGCTCCCTCATTCAGAGCAAGAGTCTCTGAGGCCAATGGGCTTTTTGTCACTCTGTCCAATTTCTTTGACGCCCAACACATGGGGGCCATTTTGTCAGTACTTCCTCCAATAAAGACAACAAAACCACCCTGTGAAGATCCATCTTCCAGACTGGCATAAGAGGCATCAGTATAACACAAAATGTGTAAATCTGAGGGCTTTCCCAATTTTGGAAATGTTATAGAACCCTTCTTGGATTTCAATTTTGATAAGGCTTTATTCGCCTCAAATAAGGCTTTTACTTTGGGATGCTTTCCAGTGTTGCTCATTTTACACACATCAAAAGCTATATCAGGGCGTGTTTGAGTTGAAACCCACATCATCTGACCTGCAAGTCTCTTCAACTCATGCTTTTCTTCTTCATTCAGTTCATCATTTTTCCTCAGTATCCTCCCTTTGCTTATTTCTAGGACACTCTCTAATTAGATGGTTCGGAGACTGACATTTGTAACACAACAACACGTTTCCACTTCGGTCACATGGATTAGATTGTCCTCGACGAAAACGCCTTTTGTTGTTACCCGGTTTAGAATAATTATAGTTGACGATTTCGGGCTCTGATTTCACTGCCGGTACATTTTCATCACGATAAATGTCACCAAATACTTTCTTTATCGATTCCTTCATGTTTTGATACGTCAAAACAGAACACGTTGTCCGCGCTAATTTTTCGTTCTCTTCCGATATGTTAACCGCGTTCAAAACAAGAAAAGCTTGCACTCCTTCCGGTAGAATAATGTGGAATTTTTTTAATCTTTGGTACAAAAACTCATAACGAACAAGAAAGTCATTTATACTGGTACCTGACGATCTTTTATAAGTGTAAAATTCCTTAAAAGTCATGTAAGCGCGCGTGTGTTCATCCTTTAAATATATGTCATCCAGTTTCTTTATTAAGATCTTCAAGCCATCTCGTCCGCTGATGTCACTTGTTGGCAATTCACGGACACATTCTCTAATATTCGGTGGTAGCGTCAAAAACACTGCTGGCCCTTTTTTTTCCTCAGAAAGATCCGTGAACAACGACCACATTTCAACGTCTTGTTTCCAGTTCTCGTAAACATCCTCCCCCTCCAACAATGGAGGTTGTTTGTTCGAAGTTGCCATATCCGATATCCGATCTGTCTAGTGCTACAGACAAGCTGTACAAAAAAAAAAATTTTTTTTTTTTTTTTTTTTCGTTTTGTCGCACACAGAGGGATATCTCTGCTACCATTTGTTAAGACACTTGTAGTCTGTCTAAACTGTACGAACGAACTGACTAAACCAAGATGGCCGACTCCTATTTATATCACCACAAGCAAGGGAGGTAACCATGTAACTGAAGCAAGGGAGGTAACCAATGTCTACATTAACAAGAACAACCAAACAATTGGAACATAATCGTCCGGATTTGGTCGTCATTGACAAAGTCTAAAAAAAACTGGCAGATTGTAGACTTTTTAATAACCTGGGACAGGAATGTGAACCAGAAGGAGAATGAGAAGTGAAACAATTATCCTCCATTGGCCGTAGAGATAAGGCGTATACACGGGGTTATAACACAAATAATCCCGGTTGTAGTTGGTACACTAAGAGTAGTATCAAGTCGTCTGGAAGGACAATTGAAAAAACTACAAATCCCCGATGTTTTAACCCTAACCCTAACCTGATATTGTAGCTACCATCAACATCCTTAGAAAAACCCTTGATCTTTGAAACTGCTGGTTTGGAGCCGAGATTGAGGGAAATCTTCTGGAAATGACTATCATCCCTTTCCGGAGAGACGTTGATAAACGAAATCAGAATTATTATTATTATTATTATCATTATTATTATTATTATTATTATTATTATTATTATTATTATTATTTTGTGTCTGGCTGTTGGTATTGCCGATTTTATAGCGATAGGCGGATCATAACAAATGAACATAAGCTATCAGCATCTTGTCTTCAAGCACTTTTCAGAAAATTCTGGCGTTTGCAATTTTCTCACTTTACTTGTCACATCCTTTTGTTCACTCTCTAGGGTTCCCACCACAAAAGGTACTTCTACCTTCTTCAACCTCCGCAATCTTTTTATCTCCCTTTTCAAGTATTGATAGTTCTCGACCTTCTCCTTTTCTTTTTCCTCCAGTTGCGTTCCTTTTTATCCAACAAGAATACATCTGTTTCCTTTGCTTCAATCAAATCATCACATTTGATATTCATCTTCCACAATAATTTCACATTATCACTATCCACCACCCCTTTTGGAACATGCTTGTACCATTTTTCACTGCATTCCAACCCTCTTTACTTGCATATATCCCAATGGGCCTTTCTCGCAATATTGTCATGCCGTCTCTTGTATTCCTTTTAAGCTAATTTCTCACAACTACTGACAAGGTGTTGTACATTCTCATCTTTCTGTCCACACAGTCGACCATTACCAGTGTGATACTTCACGTAATTTGTTCCGAGCACTCGCTCCTGCGCAGCACATATTAGGGCCTCTGTCCCAATCTTCAAGTCACATTTTGACAACCATCGCCAGGTTTTTCCCTTGTCCACTACCTCTGATGGATTTCTACTGGACTCAATTAACTTGTCTTTCATTTTTTGTTCCTTTATTGCCTTAAATTCCTTGCTTCTTACCAGTTCTCTCACTTGAAATTTGCTTTACAGTTGGAGACGTAAACTTTCAGACTATTTTCTTCTTGTTTTACACATCGTTCTACACTTGTTAGTTCTCGTCCTCCTTCTTTTCTTTCCACATATAACCTATCGACATCACTCTTTGGGTAAAGAGCTCCATTCATTATCATCGTTTTCCTTGTATTCCTGTCCATATCTTTCAGCTCATTTCATTTCCATCGAATAATATCCAGCCCATATCAAAATATAGCTGCTGACCATCTGTTTACTGCGGATATTTGGTCTCTCTCAATCAATCTTCTCTTGTATTCTTTTCCTATCATTTCCTTCATTTCAGCTTCTTTTATTTTATCTACTTCTACAATTCCTACGTAGGTATCCCTTTTCGCAATCTTTAATCATTTCCCTATTTAAAAGTTTTATTCCTTTATTTTCGACAATTTTCCCCTTTTTCAATTTCAAGGCAATGCACTTAATCATCCCAAATTCCATACTTACGTCATTACTAAAAATTTGAATAGTTTTTATAAGCATATTTAGCTGGGATTTGTTCTTTGCATACAACTTTAAAGCATCCATAAATTATAAATGATTTACCCGGTACTCTTTCTTTTTCAATTCATAACATGCATTTAACTTTCATAATATTAACGACAAGGGTACCATACTCAAATTATTATTATTATTATTATTATTATTATTATTATTATTATTATTGCTAGCGGGACCTGTGGAAATTCCAAATCCATACATAATATATTGATGTTGGCATTCTGTGGCAGTTCAGCATAAATGGAGATGCTCTGATATTATTGTAGCTCTTTTGTTAAAACTACAAAAGTATTTATCTAAGTTACCAGGGACGTCCGGTCTACCCCGGCCATAAAGTACGCTTAAATATGATATTTTAATTTTTGCAGATTTCGTATTTATTATTATAGAGTTAATCTTCTATTGATTTTTATGTATTATAAAGTTGTGATTTCAAAAATAAAAAATATATCCATATGACTTCGGTGCATCAGCTTGAATCGAAACCGAAAGTGAAACCAAACCTTATGAAATATATATATATATATATATATATATATATATATATATATATATATATATATATATATATAACTTTGAGTTCCTTTAATCGAAACTGAAACCAAAACTTATGAAGAATTCTTGATAAAATTATTTTAAAAAATATAGATTACTTGAGTGTCATCAGCTATTATCGAAACCGAAACCAAAACTTATGAAGAGCTCTTGGTAAAAATTATTTATAAAAAAATAAATGACTTGAGTGCTATCAGTTATAATCGAAACCGAAACCAAAATTTATGAAGAATTCTTGGTAAAATTATTCATTACAAGAAATGGAAGCCCATAACAAGTAAACGACAGTCACTCGGATGTAAACGTGACACACAAAATAAATAACACACATGCTATTCATATATAGATTATTATTGAACGAACATCAATTGATGAATGATAAGACAAGAGTATAGCTAGCAAAATTTACTTCGGTGTTCAAAACGAAAGTGATTGAAGTCGTTCCTGCACAACTGGTTCGATGCATAGATTTCCCTGAATTAATTTAAAAACAAACAAACAAACAAACAAACAAAAAAGCATTCTAGGCCAATCCGATACATTTCTCTGAATTTATAAACAATTGCTGTTTTGATTCGCCTTGAATGCATAAAAAAGCTAGATTTTTCTTTGAACTCAAATCCATAGCATCTACTCTGACAGTCTCTCTCTCCCCCCCCCCTCTCTCTCTCTCTCTCTCTCTCTCTCTCTCTCTCTCTCTCTCTCACACACACACACAGGCTCAGGTTGCTATTTCAACTCATACATATGCACTCTAACACTAATGCACATATATACACACAAATCATTAACTTTTTTTTCATTATCGTCCGCTCATCAAAAACAAATGTATAAATTTATACATTTTAAGTACTCCTAACTTTTCTCACTGAACTTTCTTTCTTCAATGAAAACAAATGAACGTCGACTTTTATTAATAACTTTAAATCAAATATAATTTTTGTAATTGAATGGGATAGTTTTGATTAATTACGATTTTTCAAACCCATGAATAATTCACGACAATTAAATTGATGACTCAGCTAATGAATTCATTTTTATTCTACAAGAACTTAAAAAATATGAGCAATCCTTCTATGTTTTTCTATCTATGTAAACTTCCATTTTAAAACATATATATGTATTCTATGACAAAGCACACTGGACGCCCATGCACAGCCATCGTTCATCGCTGGCAAAACTGCATTGAGTACCTATTTACTATGCCTCCCCACGGGACAGAGTTAGACACCAGGGTCGTTTTTTAACGTGGAGAAAAGGTACAAAAATAAAAATTGTCTCAGTCGTGAAGGATCTCTCCTCCACCGAAAGAGAACAAGAAATAGAAGTGCAGCATCTGAAGAACAGATACTACACTTTGATCTTGCATTGAGTATGGTGGTAACTATGTAGAAAACTAATTTTTGGAACACAAAAACTGGCTCGTTTTAATGGTACCACTCCCGTCTTCATAGCTCTTCAACTTTTTAAATTAAAAAATGGGAGGTTTTATTTTTGGATGATACTCATAAAATATCTCTTTTGTGAATTTTGAACTTATTTTTCTTGTGTCTATGATGTAACATTTCTCATGCTCCCACATTAAAGAATTCTCTAAAAACATTTTTCATTGCAAGTGCTCGTCTGAGCTTCAATCTATGGTCTCCCCTGGCCAAACGTTCACAAAAGAACACTCATCTAACTACAACAATCACTCTCTGTCTGTCCTTAAATTTAAACGCAAATTCCATGAACAGAGTTTCTTTCCTAGAACTACCCGCCTGTGCAAATCTGTTCCGCAGGTCTGCTTTCCAGCTGACTACAAAATGGTTGTCCTCAAGTCCAATGTAAACAAGTTCTTGTTGAGCCGCCAACCCCCTCAAATAATCCATTTCTACCCCTCCCCTTTCCACCACTAACTATTAATACGCTGTTGTCTCAGTTACTACCGTTCACTCATTAACACATATCTTCGAGTGGCTTTCAGACCTTGATACGTGGTGACTCTCATGTAAAAAATTTTTTAAAATTCTTCCCTAAAATTGGCTCTCCTCCAAAATCTCCTCACAAATTGGTAACCCTAAAAAGAGGACCTCCAAAAGAGTATTATAAAATATTTTTTTAAATAACTGCATAATTTTTATGGCCATTTTAGTTAATCTTTAATTTGTATAAATATGGTAATATCCTTGTTTTATCTCCAATTATTTATTATTGAAATAGCTGGACGCCCGGCGTTGCCCGGTCGTACAATATGCTTAAACATCTTATTTAAATTATGCAGATTGCGTATGTATTGTTACAGAATCATTCCTCTATTGAATATGATATATTACGAGGAATAATTTGCCCAATGGACTAATTCGCAAAAAAAAAAAAAAAAAAAAATGATAATATCGTTCATTAAATTCTGTCTGTGTTTGTTTACTATATTACGTCAGCTGATATTTGGGCTTGACGATTTTAAAAGTAGTCTTTCCTCTCTTATAGATAAAAAGAAGGATTTTAACAGGGGAATATTTTACGTAACATTGGTCAAGATTACACCAGTGTAACGTAAAATATTCCACTGTAAAATCTTTTTTATGTATAAGAGAAAACAGACTGTTTGTAAGATCGGATTTTTGGGGGGGGGGATCGATACTTATCTGATGAATTTCTGTACAAAATATATCTAAGAACACTGCCAGAAATAAAATTACCTTTGTGTGAAATTTGCAAAAGATAGGCCAGCCGTTTCGGAATATATAAGGAAGGAATACACACACACACACAAAAATGAATTTTATATAGAAATCATTGTATATTAATTTAAAACGATTCATATTACGTGTTTTTTAATCAAATATAACTTCAGAATGTTGCTGCGAGCAGAAAATTGTATAGCCTTATTGATTTTTTTGGTGAGTAAAGCCGATAGAAAGTATACAAGAAATTCCTTTTCCTGAAATCAATATGTGTCCAAAAAAAAAATGCATATAACAAAAAAAAAAAAAAATGCATATAACAAAAAAAAAAAAAAATCAGTTCTACAAGGTTGAAATCCTATTTCGCTAAATATCTTGAGATTATCTACGTTCTCTGTGCGTAACTATTCTGCCGATAAGAATGGATGCCTGGCATTGAGCATAAATTAACCTTGTAAAAATATGAGGTATAATATCGTGCAACTATCAAGCCATTTTAAAAGATCATTTTAATAAACAATCAGACAAACAAATTATCATCTTCATCATTATTCTTGGTCTTCTTCTTCTTCTTCTTCTTCTTCTTCTTCTCCTCCTTCTTCTTCGTCTTCTTAATAATAATAATAACTAAGAGGATAACCCGACGTTGCTCGGGATTGTATAAGGATTACTACTTTTTTTACTCTTTTTGGACGTGAGGGGCTACTAATTTGGATCATGTATAGAGTGGACTATGTGGGGAGTGAAGTATCAAGATGTCTATTCACATTGCATTCAAACTTCTGTATGTAAGTACAGTCAGGAAAGCAACAATTAGGGAGAGAATTCCAAAGTCTCACAGTTCAAGGAACTAAAGCTATTGAAGTAGACGGCTTTCTATCATTTACGAACCTTAACTATGAAAAGATGTGATTTTGCTTCGAGTTGGGTCATGTGTCGGTATGTACATCAAGCGGGCAGGAGTGATATGAGTTATTCCATTAAAGTACTCGTGAAATAGACACAGGGATACAACATTGCACCGACAGAACAGAAGTTGGAATTTGGCTGATAGTATGGGACCTATCAGATTTGAGACTCTTTTTTGGACCCTATCTGTGAGAGAGATTAGTGGTAGATTCACCAGCCTAGATGTGGCTACAGTATTTTATGGGTGGGCGAATTGCGGTTTTGTAAAGATATAGGATACGCTATATAAATGCAGCACGGTAGAGAGAACCCACTTTTTTTGCAGCAGCCTTCACAGTGTCCTCAATGTATTTATTCCAATTTATGTTGCCTCTATATGTTAAGCTGAAAAGCTTGATAAGCAAACTTTCAGGTAAAGTGGTATTTGTTATGAAAATTGGTGGGTTTTATCATTTTATTTTATTAGTTTTGCCAATCAGTGGTTGACAAGGTTTCTTTTATTTTTTAAAGAAAAGAAACTTAGTCTTAGTAGAATTAAGGGTTATCATTCATTTACAACCCCATTCCACTACAGACTAAATATTTTTAGTTATTGTTTGATTTATGGGTAACAAATTTGTTAGGAATAAATATTCAGCAATTAATTAATTTTTACATCTTTTGCTGCTTTATTTTTTTTATGGACTCTGGATCAACTCTGAAAAAGTGAACATAAAATTATTAAAGTCAAGCAAATGAAGAAACTATATTTAATATTGACCTTTTTTATGTTCTTGCATGGACTATGGTTCCACGCAAAAGAGTAAAAAAGGACAAATTTGGCCTCAAGAAGGCCAATCTGGCAAGCCTCAGAAAGGACAAAATTTCCAAACAAGATGGCGGCCTCCGTTGTTGTAAATAAATAAAAAATGTCTAATAAAAAATTGTAAATAAATAAAAAAAAAATAAAATGTTGAAAAAAATAATTAAATTTTTTTTGCAGGTTTTATTTCAGCCTTAGGGTCTAATAATATTGACGTTAAATTTGAACTCAACTCCAACTCCAAAATCCAACTCCAAAATCCAACTCCAAAATCCAACTCCAAAATCCAACTGTTCTCTTCTCACTGCACTTTCCACACTGACCGCACGATGCATGAGGTAAGATTCTTTACTTTTAACCACATGCCCCCTTGATCTCTAAGATCAATAATTAGTATCATAGTCCGCCATCCACGCTGGGCGTCTTTGTTCACAGTGCGATCGTCGAAGAGGCTCTTCTTCAGACACTTCAACATCAGCATCAACCTCCTCTTCCTCTGATGGCAAGGAGGCTCTCCGTATATCTAAAATGTGACGAGGCATTCCGTCAATTGCTACCTTGTTTTTGGAGAGTACTTCAGTCACTGTACCTTTTCCCCAGCGAGTCGTGCAACGAGAATTGGGTGGTTTCACTCACACCTCTTCACCAACTGTGATGTCCACGCAGGCCTGTTCTTCTCTCTGTGTTACAGCCAATGGATGTCGTCATTCATAAGAGAAAATAGACCAGTGCGGCACTGAATTTTCGTCTTGACCAGCCTTCGGCGTCATATTGTACCAAAAAACTGCTTCTTGGGGCGAAATCTGGCTTCTTGATTCCACAGCTTTTATAGTGCGATGGTGCCTCTCTATAATTCCATTTCCACTTGGACGGTATGCAGCTCTAAAATATAGCCCCACATTCCACTTCGCACATAAGTCTCTAAAAACTTCCGAGCGGAAAGACGTACCATTATCCACCAACACCTCTTCTACTGGCCCCCTTTCCATAAAAACCTCCTCGACAACTTTCTTTACCTCTTCTGTTGTTTCATTCTTGATTTTCCGCTATATCGCTACTCTCCAAGGCCCACAATCAATCATAGTTACATGCGGTTCATGTTGATAATGTGTGATGTCAATGGCCAATCTCTGCCAATTCTCTTCAACATGCAGTTCCCCTTTTTCATGTCTAGCCGGTGCAGGGTCGATTGATTGGCATTCCCTATATTGTTCCACCACCTTTTGGACGTCTTGCATTGTGACGTGCGGGTTTACTTTTCTTGCCAGGTAAAGGGGCCATTCCTTTCCAAAATGATGCAGGTTATGCAGGTCTTTTAAATTCTCTACTGCACAACATGCTGGAGCCCTGTCTCTTTCCTTGTGTAGCCAGGCTTTCTTGACTCTTGTCAGCCCATCTGCTTTATTTTTTTGTGACGGAACTAAGGTAATAGTTACCTTTAGTTCGAATTCTCAAACCAAGTCTCCCAGCGCTCCAAGTCTACGCTTAATAAGCATCTCCGCTGCTCCTTTTGTTTTGATCCGCTTATCACCAGACAGCTCCGATTTAATCCACGACACCACTGTTGCAGAGTCTGTTTTAACGTTCACTATCTGTAGCCCCCATTTTAGAGCCAGATTGATACCTTTCATCACAGCATCGAGTTCCGCAATATTGATATGGGCACTATCCAAGCAGCATCTTCAACAGCCACTTCTCCTATTTCCAATAATACCCCTAATGCTACACTGCTAGCATCAGTCCATATCACCCCTTCATGGCCCTCCTTCACATGCCATTCTCCTCTTAGAGGGTCCATTTTTTTCACTTCTGCAATGACTTCTTGTATCATGAGAAGCACTTTTTGATCAACTACATCTTCCGGACTGTCTGTCCCAGTCTGCCTTTTAATAAAACTGCACACAGTTCGCAGCCATCCAGCTATTGGGTAGTGGCCAACCAGCTTTCCACATATAGAGAAAAGCTCTCTCTTGGCTAGGTCAACCTTGGCTTCAGGGATCTCATTTCCTCACCCAAACATCAATTTTCCTGCCTTATTGTTCTGTAGTCGAAATCCCAAAGCCATTCCATTTTCCAGTGACTCAGACGGTTTTGTCGTCAGTCCATATGCTTTGATATGCTCTCTCACCCTTTCCGTAGTCACCTCCGTTTCGTCCACTAGTACATCGTCGATGTAAGAGCAGGTGCCTCTCTTCACTGCATCGTCTTTGGCCAACACTGTCTTAAGAACTGCCGTCATTATCTTTGGTGCGGAGTTCAGACCAAATCCTAATCTGGTCAGACAATAAACTTGACCTTTGTACTCTACCAATTGATACTTCCACAATTTCTCATCCACATGAAGTTGGAGGTAGGCTGATTTCAGGTCCACAATTTTAGTTGCCTGCTTCATCCTCCTCCATTTCCTTACGACTTCTTCACACACGTTGATTCCGTCCTTTGTGTGACAAGCGACAAACTTGTTCAGCTCACGGAAATCCAACATGGGCCTAACTTTCTTCTTAATAGGTTGGACCACAGCTATGAGTGGCAAAATTCCTTCAACTTTCCCTGACCACAGCATTAATATTCCTTCATCTATCCATCTCTCAACTTCTTTTTCAAACTGCGGCTCCGCAGCTCCTTTCAGTGTGCTTTTGTAGCAGCTGGCACGATTCATCAATACAGGTGGCTCCGCGGTCCATCGCCATTCTAGCATCCATTTTTCGTCATCGAAGCAGGCTCAAAAGTCATCATCCTCAATCAGACATGGTCGGGGTTTCGATTGTTGGTTGGTATCACCCCTGGTTATACTTCCTGTTATTCCCGGTGCACTCTGATTGCCAAATTTCACCTGGCCTTTAGCAATAGTAGCTCCTCCCAGTTGGTCTATCACGTCCAGGCCCAGCACCACATCAATTCCTGCAATCAGTCTATCCAGCACGATCACTCTTAGCTGCAATGGCATATTCCTTACTACAATCTCCGCATCGGCCTCTCCACACCATTCCACTTCTCTGCCATCCACCGCTCTAACATTGCTGATTCCATTCCAAGAGTTGGTGACGCTCGTAGCAATGAGTGTTGCTGTACATCCAGTATCAACAAGAGCTCTAGCCCTTTTTCCATTGATTGTGATCACTAACTGTGGCAACAAACTCTCATACGCCTGTTCAGTATAAAAGGGGTAACTACTGACGCAATAGCACCCCTTTACTCATTTCCTGGAAGCGAAGGGCAATTCCTGCTAATGTGCCCTACTTGGCCACATCGAAAACAGATAATGTCTGGCCGTGGCTCCCTACAGTCTCTCATCAGATGTGGTCCTTGACATCGAAAGCATTTACCAGTAAATCCACGGCCTTGCTTCATCACTGGTCGCTCCTTTCCGCTTGCCACAGCAGCCGCGACCGCCCCCAGCTCACCGGACTGTTTCGCCAAAACTCTAGCATGCCTTAGAATCTCCTCCACCTCCATGGTTTCAATATCAGTAAGTCGTTGCAGTCCCATGGAGATGCGATCAGGGAAACCAGTTACAAGCGCCAGCTTTACAGTCTTCTCAAGGCTGCGTCCCCCATATCCAGCCAATCCTGCTAGTTGCCTTATCTCTGCCACGTACACGTTCACAGACTCCCCAATCCAGGTGACTCTTTTGAGCTTGTTGTAAGCCTCAAACGCGCTCTCAGAAAATGCGGTCTTTAACCGGTTCTCGATGCTCTCAGCAATGGCCTGATCTGTCTCTCCCATTTCTAGATAGACCGCTAGAGCACTTCCTTCCAAATACATAGGTATTAATGTGGCTACATCCTCGATCTTCTGCCACCAACTTCAGCTTGTTAAGCCCCACAACCACGTCACCTTCTCCAGTAAATGGCCTCAGGATATCGCTGCTCAATCTTACTCGGTCACCCATTTTTGTCACTGCGCCGAAATAGCTTGACGTTAAATTTGAACTCAACTCCAACTCCAAAATCCAACTCCAAAATCCAACTGTTCTCTTCTCACTGCACTTTCCACACTGACCGCATGATGCATGAGGTAAGGTTCTTTACTTTTAACCACAAATATGTTTTATATAAAAATAAATAATTTTTATAAATTTTTGTTTGTCAAATAATTTACGCCCATTTTTCCTACAACTAATAAAATATGTGACTTTACTTTAAATAATAAAACTCTAAACAGATATATTGCACAGATTTTGGAAAGGAAATACTTTTTATCACTGTTTGATACAGTATTAAAGTATTGTAATGATTAGGGCTATGCATATTCTTATTATTTTGACTCTCGAGTGTATATCCGTTGATATCTAATATGCTTTTATATAGAGTGATATAGTTCTTGGCTGATTAACTGTGTCGGATATATAGTCGAAAGTCAAAACAATGAAAAGAATATGCTGTTGTCACGGCCCCAGTAATGATATGTGAGCTGGATCTTCTCCCAACAATTACCAGTCCTGGATATGATCTTAAACTATATCCGATAGTGAGGCCCTTGCTTGCGGGCTTTGGGGAGTGTGGAGCTACCCTTTAATTGCCATTGCTCCCAGGTTCTCTCTGACTCGGAGTGGTACTACCTGTTAGGGACCCAACTATGGGTTAAATAAAAACCGACTTAAAAAAACAAATATAATCTATATATCTATAAAAGTGAACGTGCCTGTGTGTCTGTGTACATTTCCCTTCGCAATAACTCTGTTAGTTTTCAGTCTACAGACTCGAAATTTGATATACAGGGTACCGAGATTTGGGAAGATCGATGTGATCGGTTTTCGGACAGAAATTTGGCTGTTAAGGGGTCAAAGTTCAACGATTTGACCTTTGAGAACTGTACCAAACTCCTCCGACAATTTTGGGTCCAAACACTTGAAATTATAGATATAGGTTCCTTGGACATGGATCTAACTTAATAACTTAATTTGAGCTCAAAACAATAAATATTAAGGGGTCATAATAGGGGTCAAAGTTTAAAAAAATTTACCGTTTTTTTTTTTTTTTTTGCTCAGCATACACTTCCAAACACCCGGGTAACACTGGGCACCCATGCTAGTCTATTAAGAAATTGTTCTTCAAAATCACTGGATTCGGCATTAAATAATCTATGCCATAAAATAAAAACAACCAACCAACCCATTACATTCGTTTTCCCCTCATATCTCTTAAAGAGTGTGGCGTCGTCAGCAAATATACCTATCTTAGACACAATTTTATCAGAGAGGTGGTTTATGAATATCAGGAATAATAAAGGTCCAAGGAGGGACATTAATATCATGTTGTTTAGAGGTATGGCTATCAGGGACAACCTGGATTCACCCATCTAAGCAAATTAATAGACCTTGAAATTCTTTTCCTGTTTCCTGCTTCTTTGACTGTGCTAGTCTGTAGAAGTTTAAATGTAATGTGTATAGACATCTCGCTTCTCAACTCCCTACAATCCCCTTTTTGATATGATCCCAAATGCTATCCCCTTACGTCTCAGTGGCTATATGCTATGTCCGAGATGAAAAAGAGTAAAATCAAATTTTTAATTATTTATACAGTTTCGTCATTTGTTGCATTAACTTTTCAAGCAGAATGACTAAAATAAATATGCAGATATCGTGTGTTTATCTGCTTCAAGTTATTCCTTTATTACTGCTTTCCGAGATAGCGCATGCAATCAGGCCTACATGAGAGAAATATCTAACAATGTAAAAAGAAAAGCACCACCTAGCGGCCAGTACTTCCAACGGGCAATTATCAAAGAGAAGATAACTTAAGTTACTTAAATATTCGAAATATTCTGTTTCTGAATTTTTTGATGATTACTGATATTATTTGGATTCTTCAGTCTACTGTTTTCATTTTGAGAGTTATTTTACAGTGTTTCAGCCGATGTAACCTCTGATCTTCTCCAAGTGTATCTGTGTTCCGTTATGCAGTGCTTCTATTGTTTTTACCGTGTCGTCTATTTGTTTCATAAATCCTGTGCCAAAATGTGGAGCGAATATATATATATATAACAGACACTGTCAATTATGGAGATATAAAAAGTGACAATTTATTCTCTCAACAATACTTTCACAGTATGCTATAGAGGGAGGAAGAGCAGGAGACAGACGTGAAGTGGCAGGTGGCTTGTTGACGACTAATGACAACTGGTTGACTTCCTCCATTGTATTTTTCCCTTTCTCTGTTTAACCTGAATTGATTTGTTTATATTGACACATCTTTATAATTGTCGAATCAAAGCCACATTCCAAGTGTTTGTTTACATTTTCGAAAACTTGGTCAGTTGAAAAATGTTGAATTCCAAAGTTTTTGTACCTTCCAATGTTATGATTCCTGATGACATGTTTTCTTGTTTTGAAGACTTGTCAACAAATCTTGCGTGTGTACACCCAGCTCCATATGCATGGGTGTACAACCAGCAATAATTCCGGCTTTGCCCAGAATAATATGCACCATCTGGCCAAACCCGGGAATCTTTCTGTTGAACTCGGGAATTTTTCTGTCAAATCCAGCAATCTGCACAGAATTTTGAACAGAACTATTTATTTAATCCACGGTCCACAAGAACCTGTATAGTGGATAGAGTGCTTAGTAAAATTTAGATGTAAAATTACACTCTTCTAGGCGTTGAAGGCTCAATCCTCAGTGTGAGTGACACTCAAAAAATACAATGGTGAATGACTTAGGACTTCTACTCAGTCATGGCTGAGGGAACAAGAGCATGCTATTCTTGTGGATTAAATAAAAAAAATTCCGTTCTCTATGCATATTTGCGAGTCTGACAGATTTCCAGGTTTGACAGAAAGATTAACGAGTTCAAGAATACACACCTGAAGAAGGCTGGAGGTTCGACGAAAACGTTGTGAAAATAAAACTTAAGATAAGAATAGGCATCAAAAGAATACTTATAATTCGAGATGTGTTATAATAAAACGATTTTCCATGCAGACGGGGGGGGGGAGATCAAAGCTCTAGATAACACAACACTGAGAGAATTCACTGAGTTTATGTACATGAGCAGCAACATAGGTTTCACAGAGAGAGATATCGAAATTCGCATCTCAAAAGCATGGGCTGCATTGGATAAGATACGGTCAGTGTGGACTTCAAGGCTAACTGACAAACTGAAAAGGTAGTTCTTCAGAGAAGTGTTGGGGTCTGTCCTTATTTACGGTGCTACAACCTGGACACTCACCAAGAGATTGGAAAGAAAGCTAGATGGCACATACAGCCATACGCTATGTACAGTGTTAAATACATCTTGGCAAGATCATCCCACGAAGCAGCAACTTTATGGCAATCTACCTGCCATATCTACTACAATCAGAGAGTGACATGTACAATTTGCAGGCTACTGCCAGAGGAGCAAGAACGAGCTGGTAAGAATATATTGCTGTGGACTCCATGGCATGGGCGCACGAGCATAGGATGACCTAGATCCACGTACATCTAGCAAATTGCACATGACGCCAACTGTGATCCTGAAGATCTGAGGTAGCTGATGGAAGACAGGGAAATCTGAAGAGAGAGAGAGAGAGAGAGAGAGAGAGAGAGAGAGAGAGAGAGAGAGTGGTTGGGGCAAGGAGACCAACCAGATAGATGTATAGAAAATAAAACTTGTATATGTTATATGTATCTAAATGCATTTTATTTTATCTTCATCATAAATGTGGTTCCTCAGACCATATTTTGAACCTTCTTCTTTAATGTGACTGCATGTTAGCACATATAAAGTTTGTTTACAGGAAAAAATAAAATTTCTTGCAAAATGAGTTGGCCTCTTCTAGGAATAAGGTAGCAAGGAAAAAAAAACGATATGAGTTAAAACAATAAAAAAAATATTAACACAAAAACATGTTTATATTCATTTGATATTTCGTTTCAATTATAAAACTTCTTCTCGGTATGAAATACTTATTTTGCTTCAAAAACGTTTATATATATAACGATTTGTAAAGCATACAAAAATAAATAAATAAATGGATGGTTGGTTAGTTGTTTTTGTTTTACGGCATATCAACCCTTTTCGGGTTATTTAATGACGAATCCAAAGATTTTGAAGAAAAAATTTTTAATAGAATATATTTGTTGTTTTCAAGTCGGTTTCTATTTAACCCATAGTTGGAACCCTAACAGGTACTACCACTCCGAGTCAGAGTGGACCTGGGAGCAATGGTAATTAAAAGGTGGCTTCACACTCCCCAAAGCCCGCAAGCTGGGGCCTCACCACTGGATATAGTTTAAGGTCATATCCAGGACCCCCATTGAGGGACTTTTACCATCTGCAGGGAGGCAGTCGGTGTATTTTAATGCCTCACCGACAGGGCCGAATAAATAAATGGAAGTGTATCTCTATTTCTACTATTATATAAAAGTCACTGTGTGTTTGTGTGTGTGTTCTTTCGTCATAAGTTCCGAAACGGCAAAACCTATCTGTTGCAATATTTTGGAGCTATAATGGGGGTATGATCCCACACAGTCGGACGATTCTATTTATAAACGAAGCTGCTAAGAACTGACGAATCAAATTAACTACGTTCTGCTACCAACCAATCAGAAACCAGAATTGCTTCATAAATATTAAACCTTTTCTGGAGCAATTTCACATGTTCTTTCCCGGGTTTCGACACGGTAAGGATATTTTGTTCTGTGGAACTGTCTACTACAAACAAGTCACCTACCAGGACTTGTGTGTAACAACGAACCATCTGAAACTGTTTCTGAAACTCAAAATGGCTTGCACTTCTAGACTATCTTTAGCAAATTTCAGACAAAACTAATTTACGTATGTCTGGCAGTGTTTTTAAATGTTTTATACAGAAATTCATTCGATAATTATTGAAAATCGAAAAAATCTCTTATAGGTAAAAAAGAAGAATCTTTACAGGGGAATATTTTACGTTACACCCGCCAAGGGAGATAATAAAATCTCAACAAATCATTCATTCTTAAAAAAAAAACATAGTTATTATAATCTGAAGATATAGCTTAGTGATAGAGCATTCGACTACAGATCGAAAGATCCCCGTTCAAGCCCAGATTTACTTCACAATCTTATTTTAATTTTTTCTTATCAATGAATTCAATTTACGATAAAAGAAGAGGTATCATTTAAAACCGCCACAAACCATTCCTTCATTTGCATATTTTAAAACTAAACATTAATCAGAAGTGATTTTTCAAGGGCATTCAGTGTCAAGCTCAAATATCAGCTGACGTGATAGTGTAAACAAACACACACAGAATTTGATGAACGACATTATAATTATTATGTTTTTATTTTTTGCGAATTAGTTCACCAGGCAAATTATTCCTCATAATATATAATAATCAACAGAGGATTGATTCTATAATAATTCATAGGCAATCTGCATTAAGCTTATTGCATGACCGGGTAACGCCGGGCTGCCAGTTAGTGATCTGCCTGCTATGGTTATTTCTATTTTAGCCATAGCTGGGACGTGGAGATAGTGAATTTAATAGTCAGTACTCAGCAAGTTGAGCTAGGACTAAAGAAACTGAAATCAGAAGAGAGTTGGTTTATAAGCAGGCTGGGATGCTCTATTATGCTTAGATGGGAAAATCAATTCTCTGGGTTCGGATTGCTTTCTAGTAGTGATGGGACGATTCTAATATTTTTTCCGATTACAATACAATTATGATTCCACACTAAATTCCCGATTCCAATCCAATTACTGATTCCGATTCTTATAAATCTCCAAATATTTAACTCTAGAGTTGAAATTTTTGCCACGATTACTGTAGAAACACATATTAAATTCTCGCAAACGTAAAAATACACTTGTAGGGTTGATCTATGCATTTTAGTCTTGCTGGTAGTTTAAAATAAATAAATATTTATTATTTTATTATTATTATCAGTAAAGGAAGATTTCGTTTTAAACCAAATTAAATTAAAAAAAAAAAGACAATTAAACGAAGCGTTTTTGGCATCAAGAAATAAGCACAATTTTTTCAATTCTGATACCCCAAAAAGTTTTAATTTTTCCGATTCCCGATTCTGAGTAATCATCCCAACATTAGTTTCTAGTTCATCAGTAGATACTCATTACTTCAAGTAAGACATTTCCTGTCAACCGTAGAAACATATTGCATAAAATGTTCCAATATTTATTATGTAAATATTTACTATGTAAATATTTCTTAATTCCAGCAAGAAGGTTCTAAAATAGATTATCCATTCATGAACTAGTAACCGATCAGAGCTAAGAGAATTGATTTTCCCATCTATAATATAAATCTCACCTATCTGTTTAAACTATGCATGTATGTATGTATGTCTTGCAAAAACTTTCGACAGAAGCGACGGATCCGAAAAATATCAGTATCATTTTGAAGCTCGACATCTCGAACGACAGATATAAAAAAAAAAAAATTGGGCCCAAAACATTAATTCCTTCACCCTAAACTCGTCCGTTTTGTACAAGGAGGGGTCATTTTTTTTTTTTTTTTTCACCCACATTTTAGCAAGTCATCGTCACCGTTGAATTGATTGTGGTTAATTTAATCGCTTTTGACTTCCGGTCACGTCATCGAGACATCGGCTAAGATAACAGATTTTCTTTCACTTTCTTTTCCGCCTTCGCGTCACGGGTTCGAGCCTGCCTGCCTACTATCACTTTTTTTGTTCAACACACCTCCAAACATTCGGGTAACGCCGGGCAATGCCGGGCAGCCAGACTAGTCTGAGCGTAATGGAACATTCCAGCATTTTTTTTTTTTTACAAGGTGGTCGCCTCTTATCAAGGCCCGGAAGCCACTCAGGGATAAGGGTTAATATAAGATTAGCATTGATACAAATCGATGTTGTAGTGTTCTTGGCAGCTTATTTGTTTGTAGCTCAACTGGTTATGTCGATGCCTCCGTTCAGTTTCAAGAAACAATGGACACCCGTGAAAGGGTTGCTGCACATGTAATTGTGAGGCAAGGATTATACGATCCCCAACCACACTTCTCCTGAATCGGTACTGTTTGAATCCAGTGGCAAAGAGAGGCCTAAGACTGACTGGAAACAATGCTGAGATAAGCAGAGAGCGCATACAGCACCTGGAATTTCCAAATGGTTGCTCATTTTAGTACTGACCAGGCTCAACGTTGCTTAACTTCAGTGATCTGAAGCGAAACGGTGTGTCAACGTGATTATGGCGTTATATAGTTGAGTATTAACTACTAAATTCAACAGCAGTCTTATTGCCGGTAAGTTTCAATTTGCTTCTTATATCTGTAAGAGTGTTTGGATTTAAACTCAGCTTAGCAAATTCCATAGTTGTCATCATCATTCATAACACACAAATACTTCATAAATACATCACAGAATTAACACAAAAAATACTCCATAAATTAATAATCATTTATTCAATAACTAGCACTATTCACCCGACGTTGCCCGGAAGATTCCTTAGGAAAAATAATTTTAAATATTGACATGTTTCTAAATTTTGGAGATGAGGATTGATAATTTGTACGAATTGGATTTTAATATCAACTTCCTGCTATAATGCAACTTCCTGAACACGTCAGCTTAGATTTCTAAATTTTAACTGCTAATGGAAAATTCCTTCTTATTTAATCTAGTTACAAAATAGAATTTTCTCTGGTGAAGAGCTCCCCACTCCCATATCTTATGAAGAAACAGACAACTGTTCTTTTTTGTTCTGTAATAAAGGAATAAAAAGGCTATTCGCCATGCATGGAGTATTGTTGTCACATTTGGGCTGGTGCATCTGCTACTAGTCTCTCGCTCCTAGATAGGGTTAAAAAAAATAAACTCCAACCTCTGTCTCATCGCCGAAATGTACCATCTCTGTGTCTATTCTACAAGTACTTTAATGGTGTGCTCGGATAACTCAAAGCACTAGCACCCCCTCGACATAAATATCCCCGACATACCAGAGAAGCAGCAAAATCCCACCCTTTCACTGTAGAGATCCCTAGATGCCGTAAAGCCTTCTACTCTAATAGCTTCTTCCCTCAAACTGCTAAACTTTGGAATTCTCTCCCAGATCTTGTTTCTCTGAAAGTACTGACATGCAGAAGTTCAAGTGTAATGTGAACAGATATCTTGCTACCCAACTCCCTATATAGTATCTCGGCAAATTTGGTCCTTATTAGTAGCCCCTTACGACTTAGTGTCACTGTGCCTTGTTTGGGATGAATAAACAGTAAAAAAATTTTTTTTTTAAAAAGACATAAATAATTACTGCGTTAAAAGGGTTAGGGTAGTTGTGTTATTTATTTGCTAAAAAATAAAAATTAAACAATAGCATTGTAGTTGTGTTTTTTCTCATAGCAATCGCTATTTTCGCCCCAGAGCTAACAAGATAGATAATCTTGGAAAAAAATTGTATAGGTAGAGGATCGTTGCTAACAAATGTTCTTAGATTTTGCCTTAGTTCAAATACATGGTTCTCTCCTTAAGGAAAACTCCTTTAAATAAACTCCTTGTACTAACTTTCACTCTAGGCATCAAATTTGTTATCAAACTAAAATTGTAAGAGTATCGGGGGAGCTGCCATTCAGACCATTCCCCTGTCATTATGTTCATGATAGGTGCTCGACTGAGCTCCAATCTTTGCTCTCCTCTATGTAAAACATTCACGACAAAACATTGCATAGTTACAAAAATTAACAAAAAATTTTCCTGTTTTTTTTTTAATCAAAAATGAAATGAATCTTCCAGGAATAAAGTTTCTTTCCAAGAGCATCTTATTCGTGGAACAAAATACTGCAAAGCTGCTTCCCAGCTTACTACAATATGGCCTCTGCAAGTCTAATGTAAACAAATATCCTTTTGGATAATCAATATGTTGCCTATTCCATCCACTATTTCCAATCTTCTTGCGACAGCAATCATTGTTCAACTAACAATCTTTATAGTTAAAAACAAAAAAATAAAATTCACAAGACTAAAATGCAAAGCAATATAGATACATATATCTAATTTATAAAACTCATTGTGTATGTGTGTGTGTGTGTGTGTGTTTTTTACAAGGTGGTCACCACTTATCAAGGCCCGATAGCCACTCAGGGATAAGGGTAATTGTAAGTACAGTACGTTAGTGTGGAGATTTAATAAAGTGGCGGTTCATCAGGAATTTGTTTATGTTGGACTTGAAGACATCCAGGTGGTAGTCAGGTGGGAAGCAGGCAGACGGAACAGAGTTTCACAGGCGTGCAGTTCTAAGAAAGAAGCTTTGTTCATGGAATCTACGTTTTGATTTAGGCATAGATAAGGAGTGGGGAAAGTTTTTGACAGTGGATTCAGCTAGACGGATGTTTTTCGTAAAAGATTGGCGAGGGAGGACCAGAGATTGGAGTTCAGACGAGCACTTGCCATGGAAATAACGATAAAACAAAGATAGGCTTGCAACGTCTCTTCTGTGGGAGATATGGCAGTAGTATTCCATCCTTGGACGTACTTGGCTTTTATATAGATAGAGAATTGCATCAGTAGTGAGATATCTTCTGGAGCGGTAGAAGGATCTCACCATCTTTCCAGTGACCTTGGCAACAAACTTGATGTACATGTTCCATTTCAGATCAGGAGTGAAGGTCAAGCCCAGAAGTTTGTCAAAACATGGGACTTCTCCTAGACGAGACCCATCCATTTCAATTGATGCCAGATTGGGATAAGAGCATTGATGATGTCAAGATAGGAGCTTGGTTTTAGATGCATTAAAGGTAACAAGCCACGTCTTCCCCCACTGAACCACGCGATCGAGATCAGAAGAGAGACAATCAGAGAGAGCTTTGTCATTTACAGCCTTTGATGTGTTGCCGTAGATGGTCGTGTCATCAGCATAGATGTCAATGAATGATTTAAGTATGTGTTTAGGGAGATCATTGATGTGTGTGTGTGCGCGTGTGTATATGTGTGTGTGTGTGTGTGTCTTCATTTTATCACAGTGCATTTCCTTTGTCACAGGTCACAGATCAGTGCAATGCAGGTCAGATGCTTGCATTTTTGTGGACCATTTTTTCTGTTTTTTTAGCCGGTAAAAATAACTGCTAAGAGGTCAAAACGGGGAAAAAATGGTACTTAGCAAGTGTTAATCGACTAAATGTATTATTTGTACATATGCATACATTATACCTTATACATTAAAGTTGGTTCATTTTTAACCATCTGACGATTGCTAAAACAGTAATGACTAACGCTGCAATGCTATATGTTTTGGTTTCGATTCTAGTTGATGGCAACGAAGTCATATATTTTTTTTTACTTTCGAAATCACTTCTATATATTGGGTACAATATAATATATAATAATCGATAGATAATTGACTCTATAATAATAGATATGAAATCTGCATAAATTAAAATATCATATTTAAGTGTATTTTATGACTGGACAACGCCGAGCGGATAGCCAGTATATATATATATATATATATATATATATATATATATATATATATATATATATATATACTAGCATTTCAGCCCGGCGTTGCCCGGGTGTTTGGATGTGTATGTTGAGCAAAAAAAAAAAAGCGGTAGTAGGAAGGCAGGCTCGAACCCGTACCGCAAAGGAGGAAAAAACGGGGTAAAACCTAACATTTATGCTGTTACGACCACCGGCAAACCGGAAGCGACATTTTTAAAATTAAGGCTAGACAATCTAAAGGAGAGAATAACTTTAAAAAATATAGGCGAAAAAAGTGACCTCCTCCTATAGAAAAGTGCCTAGTTGAAGGGAAAGATATTAATGATTTTAGCCAATTTTTCGATATTTGTCGTATGAAAGGTCGAACTTTAAAACGATACTGATCTTGGTAAAATCCGTCGCCTCTATTGAAAGTTTAAGGCAGACATGCAAACAGACATACATACATACATTTATCTATTGGTAACTAAAAATTTTCGACCCAAACTGATGAAAAAGCTTGCCCTATCTCTGAATACCTTTTATGTCAAATTTCAAATATTTAGACCAGAAATTGTCTGAGTAATTTGGAAGAGACCGCAGAGGTCAATTATTTTAAACTTTGACCCCTATTATGACCCCTTAATGTTTATTCTTTTGGGTTCAAATAAAGTTATTAAGTTAGATCAATGTCCAAGGAACCTATGTCTAAAATTTCAAGTGTTTAGAGCCCAAATTGTCGGAGGAGTTTGGTAGAGTTCTCAAAGGTCAAATCGTTGAATTTGACCCCTTAACAGCCAAAAACCGATCACATCGATTTTCCCAAATTTCAGTATTCTGCATATCAAATTTCGAGTCTGTACATTGACAGAATTATTGCATAGGGAAATGTACACAGACACACACACAGACACACAGACACGTTCACTTTTATACATATATATATATATATATATATATATATATATATAGATAGATAGATAGATAGATACATACATACATACATACATACATAAATATATATGGAAACAATTTTGTGTGTCCTGTAAACATTTTACGCAAATATTATGCAAGTATAAACCATGTAGAATATCTGCATGAATATAATTACACGTAATAGTTAACTAAAGATGACCATCCCATAAGAAAACCGAAAAAATCTAATAAGGAATTAATTAAAATGAATGTTTAAAAGAATATGCAAATTAGCTACATCTTTTGAAGATGAATGCAATTGCACGATCCATATATAATAAAATTGTATTTTCTTTTAAAATAAATAGAAAAGAGGGATTTTAATATGAATATCAATACACACAAAAAAAAAAACGAATTTATAGGAATATATATATATATATATATACATATATCTTGGCGTATATAGTATCTAAAGTACTTCAGTCTTCATGTCTCATTGAACAGCAGGGATAATTCCTGTTGGTTTCTGTTGCGATCCGTTTCTTCATTAAGCGGGCCAATGTTCAAACGTTCTGTTCGAGTGTAAAAAGAAATTCACCATAGTCGCAACCGTTTTCGACTTCCATGCGTCGTCTTCAGGCAAGTGATGAATTTGTTTCATTGAACAGCAGGGATAATTCCTTTTTTTCCTCTTGCAATCCGTTTGAACGTTCATCACTCGCCTGAAGACAACTCATGGAAATGAAAAATGAATCACAACAGAAACAAACAGGAATTTATCTATATATCTATAAAAGTAAACGTGTGTGTGTGTGTGTGTGTGGGCGTGTGTGTGTGTGTGTGTGTGTGTGTGTACATTTCCCTACGCAATAACTCTGCCAATTTTTAGTCTACAGACTCGAAATTTGATATACAGGGTACTGAGATTTGGGAAAATCGATGTGATTGGTTTTCGGCCAGAAATTTGGCGATTAATGGGTCAAAGTTCAACGATTTGACCTTTGAGAACCCTACCAAACTCCTCCGACAATTTTGGGTCTAAACACTTGAAATTTAGATATAGGTTCCTTGGACATGGATCTAACTTAATAATTTGAGTTGAGCCAAAAACAATAAATATTAAGGGGTCATAATAGGGATCAAACTTTAAAAAATTGACCGTTTTTTTGTTGTTTTTTGTTCAGCATACACCTCCAAACACCCGGGCAACGGCGGGCAAATATGCTAGTATATCTATAAAAGTGAAGGTGTCTGTCTGTCTGTTTTTCTGTGTGTCTGTGTACATTTCCCTACGCAATAACTCTGTCAAATTTTAGTCTACAGAGATTTGGGACGATCGATCTGATCGGTTTTCGGACAGAAATTTGGCTGTTAAGGGGTCAAAGTTCAACGATTTGACTTTTGAGAACCCTACCAAACTCCTCCGACAATTTTGGGTCTGAACACTTGAAATTTTAGATATACGTTCCTTAGACATGGATCTAACTTAATAACTTAATTTGAGCCCAAAACAATAAATATTAAGGAGTCATAATAGGGGTCAAACTTAAAAAAATTGATCTTTTTTTAATTTTTTTGTTTTTGCTCAGCATACACCTCCAAATACCCGAGCAATACCGGGCCGAAATGCTAGTTATCTATATATCTATAAAAGTGAACGTGTCTGTGTGTCTGTGTGTGTACATTTCCCTACGCAATAACTCTGTCAATTTTTAGTCTACATACTCGAAATTTGATATACAGGGTACTGAGATTTAGGAAAATCGATGTGATTGGTTTTCGGCCAGAAATTTTGCGATTAAGGGGTCAAAGTTCAACGATTTGACCTTTGAGAACTCTACCAAACTCCTCCGACAATTTTGGGACTAAACACTTGAAATTTTAGATATAGGTTCCTTGGACATGGATCTAACTTAATAATTTGAGTTGAGCCCCAAACAGTAAATATATAAGGAGTCATAATAGGGGTACAAGTTAAAGAAAACTGACCGCTTTTTTGTTTTTTTACTTTTTGCTCAACATACACCTCCAAATACCCGGCCAACGCTGGGCACCCATTGCTATTATATATATATATATATATATATATATATATATATACTAGCAAAAATACCCGTCATTGACTGGGTTCAAAAACAGCCTACAGAAAATGGACTCTGATTTATGAAAGTATTATAGGTTATGAAAAGGAAAGATTTGTAAAGAGATAGTTTCGAATTTGGGGATATCAAAACCAAAGCAAAATATGATGAAAGTAAAAATAAAATAGATAAAGCCCATAATTTATTATACCACATCTGTTCACACTGAAACACTTATCACAATATTCTTTGGATTTATATTAAAAAATCTTGTTAAACTTTGTGACATATTTCCATTCTATGGAGGTCAGGTGCGGACGAACACCCCATAATTTTATTATACCATATTTCTTCAAACTGAAACATAACTATCAAAGTATACTTACGCAGATAGATATGCAGAGTCTTTATTAAAGTTTGTGCCTATTTCCATTCTATGGAGGCCAGGCACGAACGCAGACCCACAATTTTATTATACCATCCCTATTTAAGTTAAAACATACTTATCAAAGTAGTATTATGTACACCTATATCAAAAACACTTTTAAACGTTTTTTTTTTTAATATTTTAATTTTTTATTTCCATACTTTGTGAACCAGGCGCGTACACAGACCCCACAATTTAAATGAACCACCGTTCTGTCAGATCAAACATACCCATTTCTGTGTCTCGATACATCTTCTATGATTATATGTAATCAGTTTTTTTAAAATAGTCAACCATATAGGAGCCTATTTGTGGCCACACACACATTCAGCTTTATATATATGATATATATATATGTATATATATATATATATATATATATATATATATATATATATATATATATATATATATATATATATATACACACATATTACATTATTATAATATTTTAAAATTTATATATTAGTGGAAAAGTTACTGGATTGTGTTACCATTTTCTTATTGCAAAAGTAAAAATTTCTAACGGTTTAACAACTGCCCTGTTTTTAAAATATCAAAAACAATTATATAATAAACAGCCAATGGTTCCGTTTTCTATTTCACAATCTAAGTTAAGGTTTATTATGTATTTTTTATTGTTATATAGTTGAATGTCATTTTATAATTGTCAATTTTCAATTGTTATTTCAGCTTATGCAAGTTCTATGTCTACGATACGTTGAACCCGAATTTTTTATATAAATATTCAAAGCTTGTTTTAGACTATATATATGTGTATATATATATATATATATATATATATATATATATATATATATATATATATATATATTCATACACTGAAACCCAGTTATAGGATTATAATTCGACAGAATGCACAAATCACAAACATGGAAATAAGGAAAAAAGAAAAATACATTAATTTGAAGCAAAGGAAATTAAGAGAGAGGCATTTTTTTTTTAATTTAAGTTTTTGGACTATTATCCTCATCCTCTAGTTGCTGTTGTTTTCACAACGTTTCGGCCAATTATTCCTCTGGTCTTCGTCAGGTAAATCGCGACGGGATAGGAATGTCGAATCCTCCAACTATACCCATAGCAATTGTTGCCTTCAATAGCTGTTGTCACCTTACCACGATTTGGTCAACTAATTCTTTGACTGGCTTTGGGTGGAATCGAAACCGCTACCACTAGACATTGCTTACGAGGAATTGTAGATATTCCACATCTCTATCCACTGCACCACGGGCCCCGAAGGGCAATCAAGGTTGGATTTTTTGGTCTTATAATAAATAAATAATTATGATTTATAATCCAATTGTTCTTTTAATTGTCGGGTCTGTACCGATTGTCGTAATATTGAATTAGTTTTTGGAATTATTTGGAAGGTGAGTAAATTGTATATATTTTTTTATTTAATCATTTGGACTATTATCCTAATTTTCTAATTGTTGTTTTCATTATTTTATTCAGTATTATGTCATAACTCAACGTTATGACATATAAGAATAAAGAATAAACCGGATTAATGAACAGAATTAATATTTATACATTGTATGCAGTGACGTGAGTAAAAGTCCAAAATTCACATAAATCAGTTAGGTTTTAAGGACCTCATGAAAATAAGAAAAATGAAGAAACAACTTCGAGTCGGCACCAGTTGATTTTTAACGCACGTTGGCATCCCAAAACACATAGATAATAAATCCGAGTTTTTTTTTCGTCAGAAGCTCAATTTTTCATATAGGGAAAGATTTATTTTACTTGGGGCTTTTGGAAGCTAGTTTATCCAATTCACACTAGTAGAGAATGTTCGTATGATAGAATGATCTACGAATAGTAGGGAAGTTGGTAAGCATGAAATTGGGTTACTTTTTTCATCTTGTCATCTTGGATGCTTTTCTCACAAGGTTTTGCCCAATGTAACCTCTGATCTTCTTATTATCAAACTCAGGAATCTTTCTGTTGAATTCAGGAATGGCAGAACAAAGTGGATTAAATAAAAAGCTTTGTTCTAAATTCCATAGAAATTCCTCCGGACTTGGAAATAGAGATTCCCAATTATGTCTGAAAATTTTAGATTAAGATTGATTATTCGTATTATTTGGATTCTTCAGACTACTGTTCTCATCTTGAGTGTTATTTTCACAACGTTTCGTCTTTATCTTGCCAAACTCGGAATTTTTCACAACGTTTCGTCTTTATCTGTCAGAATTCTGGAATTTTTCTGTTGGACGCAGAAATCTACATGGAATTTTGAACAGAACCTGACGGGGGTAGCATGCTCCAGATGCATCTGAAGAAGGTCGGAGCTGACATCAACCAAAACGTTGTGAAATTATCACTGAAAATGAGAACAGTAGTCTGAAGAATCTAAATAATACGAAAGATTCCCGAGTTCAACAAGATGCGCCTGAAAAAGGTTAGAGGTTACATTAACCAAAATGTTGTGGGAATAGCACTCAAAATGGATTTGTTTGAATAATCCATATCATTAATTCTCACCATAAAGAATTCTTGAAAAACTGTTGTAGCGATTTGCTGGTAAAGTAGATAGGGAGTTGGAAGTAGAAAAAGAGATCACGCATGGTAAGGGAGACGGTAAGGATGGGAGAGATTTCGAAGATAGCAGGGTGGCAATTGGAATCAGGTGGTGACTAAGATTGTGAGGACAACTTAATACATCACCCTTTCACATTCCATGTGTAATTATCAACATTGGACAATAATAGAGGAGTTTTGATTTGTTTTGTTTTTTACATAGGAATCACCCTTACTAAGACCTGAAAGCCACTCGAGGATAAGAGTTAATGGGTATACATCAGTCAATGGGATTATAGCATAGTAAACATTAGTGGAAATTTTGTAAATTGGATTCCTTGGGGGGACGGTTCATCAAGAACTTGTTTACTTTGGACTTGAAGACAACCATATTGCAATCAGCTGGAAAGCAGGCAAACGGAAGAGAGTTCCACAGGCGTGTAATTCTAAGAAAGAAGCTTTGTTCATGGAATCTGCGTTTCCGTTTAAGCACAGATAAAGAGTGAGGGAAATTATTAATAGTGGTTTTACCTAGACAAGTGTTTTTCGTGAAAGTTTGGCGAGTTAGATGATAAATCTATGAATGAATATGTAGTTCTAGGAAAAACACGAGTGTCATTCCAAAAGTAAGGTTTGTTTGTTTGTTTGTTTAACCAGCATATTGACCTTCTTTGAGTCATTTTAGTCTGTATATTGATTTAAAATTTTTCGGAGTTGATTTTCGCTGGGTACATTCAGGCAATATTTTTGTATAGTTTGTTATTTGATGACATTTATATTTTATGGTAAAGATTTGCTCTTTTAGGAAATTTACAATAATTTTTAGGGTTTTCTTTTTGGAAGAGTTCTTTTCAGTTTGTGGCCTTGTAGTAATGTTGACGAATTTGTGTGAGGTCATAGCATTCAAGTAAAAGGTGTTTCACTGTATAGGGTTCGTGACATGGAATACATTTGGGAGGTTCTTCAATTTTTAGTATGTAAAGTAAATTCTCCTATTTTTGTTTTTAACTCAAAAAGTTAAAGCGCTACGAAAACGAGAATGGTACCATAAAACGAGCGACTTTTTTGTGCTTCGGAATTTACTTTTCTACTTAGTCACTACCATTCTCAATGCACTTTTGCAATGAATTCAGTGACGCATCTCTTGCTTCTGACGCACGTCTATGACAGAGGTTGTTTTCTTAAAGTCTTGCGCAGTCAATATTTGCAACAAAAAGATATGAAACATTCAGGTCATGAATACATAAGTTTTGTTGGGATTATTTCACCAACAAGAAGAGGGGGGGTAAGAAAAGGAAGTAAGGGCCTGCAAGGAAATGGTTACGTTGCTTACAAGCAGTCTTTTCTTTCCTTGTAAAGGTAACAATTAACTGGTAACGTTTGCCGAATAACAGTTACGCGGCAATCAGTCTAAGAGACGCCAACCGCCTAGCAAGCTAGGTAACTAGCTTCTTAATTAATAACTAACCCGTAGTGAGACAACTCGTTTTATACATCCTAACTCTCAGTGGCGAGAATTCCAACGTGATTTCCAACGAGATTAGAATGTCTATTTAACTTAGTATGAAATAGACACCCAGTTTCTCCGTAACGGCAAAACAACAGTTCAGTGTCTTTTCTTCCCTCCGACCCACCCCCGGTAAGTCAAATCAATTTCAACTCTTACAGTTTAGCCATCATAACAGTGCAATTTGCAATCCCATTCGGGCGGAATAAAAGATAGGAGACATTACTTTTGGAACGCCGCTTGTATATCAAGACCTTTATAGGTCATAGAAAATCTATTTCATATGCTTCTAAAATTAAAAGTATTGATTGAATTTAAATGTATAAAGATTAGTAAATAATCTTTTGGGGTTTAAGCCTGTAAGTAGACATGTAGCCCTGGAAAGGTCTTTACTAATTACAAGTTTTAACAGTGCAGGATACAGCTTCTCACTGCTACGCACAACGGCGAAAGATAAATGTTCAATTAAGACTAGAACAAAGTGTTTACCTGTAAAAACACTTGGAACCTTTGACATAAAACTCTTCACCGTTCTGACAGGTACTCCAGTGTTTTCATCCTGCATTCGATCAAGAATGCCCTCCATCTGAAATGAAAATTTTTTAGAACGCATTTAGCATGATTATAGAGAAATAATGAAATGTAAAAAGACAGAACAAAACAGTTTTCAAACTATAAAACAGTTATACAAAAACGCAGGTTAAAATGAAAACTTCACAATTCTTTGACCCAACCCTAAAACGTTGTTCAAATAAAAGTAATCAACCAATAATTATTGCTGTGTATCGTAATATATATATATATATATATATATATATATATATATATATATATATATATATATATATATATATATTCGGGTGTTTCATTATTATTATTATTATTCATAACTATTAATTACATTATTTTTACCGGTTAACAATTTCATTTCAATTCCATTATGCATATTAAAATCAATTGTGTCTCATTTTTGCCGTTTGAATTAAACGCTTTTACGTTGCAACATTTAAAAAAAAAAAATAAATAAAATAAAAAAATAAAATAAAAAATAAAAAAATAAATAAAAAACTGCAATCGTCTTCCACAAACGGCTAAAATAATTCACGTGAACTTTTTCGAACACGATTGCTAGGAATGAACGCTGTCCACACTACAAATTTCCAGTTCTTTCAACGATTTTCTTTTTCTTTTTCTTTTTCATTTCGATACTTTTCTGTGACCAAGAGCGGAGGTCCGCTTGAAATATAAAAAATAACAATAAAAATATTAAATAAAAAAAGTAACATCGTTTTTCATACTTCAAAAAACCCTCATAACCTTTTAATAACTATATATATATATATATATATATATATATATATATATATATATATATATATATATATATATATAGAGAGAGAGAGAGAGAGAGAGAGAGAGAGAGAGAGAGATAGGGTGGGGAGAGAGAGAAAGAGAGAGAGGTTCAAAATGGCGTAATGTAAGCAGACTATAAGATATTCTCTTCCAATTTTCGGACTTTTTAATCATGTCCAAAGGCATTTTATTAACTTTTGGTGGATTTATTGTTGCTATTTTTTCTGAGTAGTTAAGGAAATAATAGATCCACTGATTGATATAATAATTAATTGAATGATTTTGGGCTACGAAACAGATACTGTCAAGAATTGTGAATGTCAAGTTAATTAAAGGAATAAATTATAAGATGGTGAACAGCATGAAATTTGGAAGATTGAATTTTGTCATTAATTCATTATATGCTCTCTAATTACATTGAGCTTCTTAAATAAGGATTGGTATATATAAAAAGAGAAATATAAGTGGATAAGCAGCAATGTGTTGCTACACAGTCATGAGCATGTTTCGGTCAGCTAGTTTTTAGTAACTAGAGACCTCATCAGGCGGTCCAGCTTATATGAAAACAAAGTTTGTAATGAAGCTTTCGGGTCATCTTCCGGTAAAAGTCATTAAGAAATAGAAACAAGGGACGAGGCTGAGCCGTGGGTAAATAAGATTACAGAGGGTGTAGGAATAAAGTAGACAGGGTGTGGGTAAGATGGAGACAGTGAAAGACAGAAAGATGTAATCTGTGTGTGTGCTTGTTACTCGTCTCAAATCCTAAATATGCTTGTATGTATCAGGTGAACTTTATTAGTATTTCGGAATATTCATGCAAAAGAAGTATTAGATTTAAAGACGGGTTATTCAGTCATAGAGTGCTCCTAACATGACCTGGATTCTGCCGTGGTCGGAGAGTATACTCCTCCCCTTCCCTACTGCCTATTCTCGCTACACCCCTGTAAAATTAATATAGGTTTGTCAAGCAGGGAGATTCGACGTTATCTGGGATTGAATGAAGATCAACGTATGTTCCACTCTCCCATACGCTTATTGTCACTGAAATCGATGACCATTTAGGAATACTAGGCACTATATGTATTCAGATAAGGAGGCTTATTATCCTTCAGACTCCAGGGAACACTACATCTGGTTGCGAGTAAGTGATCCCTGATAATCGTTCAAGTAAGAATTAGTGAATGAAATAATAATAATCTTAAATATATGTTCAACTGCAAAGGTTATCAAGAGATGTGGAGAGTACTGTAAATCTGGGGAGACTTGTTGTCACTTAAACCCTAGAAAACACAACAAGAGAAATCTTTGATGATGGCCTATGTGACTAGTTCTAGTGAATAAATAATAATAATAATAATAATAATAATAATAATAATAATAATAATATTTATAATATTATTATTATTATTATTATTATTATGATTATGATTATTATTATTATTATTATTATTATTATTATTGAAGCTTTTGTTTGTGCAGCACAAGAGCAGGCATTAGGAACACGATTGTTTAAAAAAGTGGTTCTAGGAGAGGAAGTTGCTGCAGAATGCCGGATTTGTGGTAAGACCTCAGAGTCAATTGCGCACCTTGCAGCAGGGTGTAGTGGACTGGTCGAGAGAGAGTAGAACAACAGACGATCGTATGGGACTCCGGATATATTGGGAGGTATGTAAGAGGGTAGAAGTGAAGTGTGTTGGAAAATGGGTTGAGGAGGTGCCTGATGAAGTGAGAACAAGGTAGAGGTATAGTGGGACAAAGGTGTGATAACGACCAAGCAATTGGAACATAACCGTCCGGATTTGGTCGTCATTGACAAGGTCTCAAAAAACTGACAGTTTGTAGACTTTTCAGTACCCTGGGACAGAAATGTGAGAGAAGGAGAAGGAGAAGTGGAGCAATTATGCACCATTGGCCTTGGAGATAAGGCATATACACGGGGTTAAAATACAAATAATCCCGGTCGTAGTTGGTACACTAGGAGTAGTATCAAGTCGCCTGGAAGGACAATTGAAAAAAAACTACAAATCTCCAATGTTTTAGGCGGCCTTCAGACCTCTGCAATTATAGGTACCAACAACATCCTTAGGAAAACCCTTGATGTTGTAAGCTCCTTGTTTGAAGCCGGGATTAAGGGAAATCCTCTTGAAATGAATCCCATCCCTTTCCAGAGAGACGTTCATAAACGAAATCAGAATTATTATTTTCGAATGCGTAAACCAACCTACATGAACTACAAATACTAATCAGTCACATGGAAGTTGCAACTTCTGTTACAAATAAAACATGGATGGAACATCACATAAACTTAATGCAATAATAAGCATGACAATATTTTATATATTATTTCATTATTGGAATTCTTTTTTAGATAAGTCATTTGTATTTTCTATTCAATGGACGTCTGGCATGAATGCAAATCATCGAATATTATTGTAACACCTTTCTTCACGATAAAACATGTTTATCTAAAGCATGAAAACAAAAAATCAGCAGAAAAATTCACATTTAATGGAGTGAATTAGCTCCCCCCTCCCCAAAAGAGGAAGTTTTTAAGGAATATCAAATTTACAGGCGGTTCTCATCCTCATATATATCCACATTAGTAGAGATGATGACGTTGTGATTTTGCAGTTCTTGTAGGGAGATATCGACCTCCTCTTAAACATATAGCGACTGGGTATTTTTTTGTTTTTACACAGTGATCACCACTTATCAAGGCCCGGAAGCCACTCAGGGATAAGGGTTATTGCAAGTACATTACGTTAGTGTGGAGATTTGATGAAGTGTTTACTTAAGGGGGCGGTTCATTAGGAATTTGTTAACATTGGACTTGAACACATCCAAGTTGTAGTCCGGTGGGAAGCAGGCAGACGGAACAGAGTTCCACAGGCGTGCAGTTCTAAGAAAAAAGCTTTGTTCATGGAATCCTCGTTTTGATTTAGGCACAGATATAGAGTGGGGGAAATTTTTTACAGTGGATTCAGCTAGATGGGTGTTTTTCGTGAAAGATTGGCGAGGGGGGACCAGAGATTGGAGTTTGTTTTATTTATTTGCAGACTATAATTCTCATCTTTTATAGATGTTGTTTAACGACGTTTCGACCAACTATTCTGGCCTACGTCAGGTTGTTAACCACGATGCTGAATCTTCAACTGTATCTTCAGTAATTACTACCTTCCATAGATGTTTTTGTCTCACCACGTTTTTGGCCAACTAATCCTCTGGCTGGTTTTGGGTAGGATTGAAACTACCATCTTCAGACAATGCTCACCTAGAATTGTAAAACGTCGAAAAACAAAAGATGAGACTAGTAAGCCGCAATAAATAAATAAATAAATAAAAAAATAAATAAATAAATAAATAAATAAATAAAAAAATAAATAAATAAATAAGCATGACGGACAAATAAAATGCTATTTCGAACTAAAGTATGACAGACAAACAAATACTAAGGTTGAAATAGCATTTTTGTTTGTCTTTCATGACTAAGTTTGAAATAACATTCCCTTTCCCAACGCATCATATTGAACGAAAGCATCTTAAGAATATCCGTGTTTTTGCGAAGTAAAAAAAATCTGGAGTGATCTGATATTCGAATCATTTTAACTTTATTTCTTGTCTGTTTTAGATAAACAACGATTTCCGAGTGAATGCAATTTTGCCAAGAACGTTCCATGCATAATAGGCTATTTTGGACAAGGCCAAATATTATGGGATGGAAATTCAAACAGGGTTAGAAAATTAATCTGCTGATGCAGAGACTAAAAATATGATGGAGAGTAGGATATAATTAGTTTTTCTGAATTTCAAAAGTGCTGTAAAATTAGGAGAATTCTATTTGGGTTTGTTCATTAGGTATGAAATTCGAGCCAGTTTATAATTATCTTCTCAGAGAGTTTTATTAATTTGTCTGTTCCAATAGATTTGCCTTTCTACCTCAATACACGGAAATCCTAGCATTTTTCGTATTTATCTTTTCTATATGTTTAGCATTTCTTTTCACCTGTCTAGCATCTCTTTAGAAGGATGGTTGTCCAAAAAAGCACCCAATGGAATCTTTATATATATGTGTGTGTGTGTGTGCGTGCGTGTGTGTGTGTGTGTGTGTGTGTGTGTGTATATATATATATATATATATATATATATATATATATATATATATATATATATATATATATATGAAATTCAGTTTAAAAAAAAAACGTGTGGGTTTGTTTCTTATGTACAGCCTAAAATTAAACCCATTGTAGACAATAATTATTTACTAAAATAGAATTAAATTATTATATAATAACCCTCAAAGCTTTAACTTTACTATATATATATATATATATATATATATATATATATATATATATATATATATATATATATATATATATATATATATATAAGTAATGAAAACAAAAGGATGTAGTGTATCTAATACAAATACCAGTATTTATAGATAGATAATTTAATCTGAACCGAATTAAAAAAGCCCAATATGCAAAAAGAGAGTAGAGCTTATTATAAGAGAAAGAAAATTAACACTGTAAGTTGAAATTTACAATCAAAATTTATTGTAAATTGTTTTTTTTTGGGAATATTCAGTCCAACAATAAATTTTGATTGTAAATTTCAACTTACAGTGTTAATTTTCTTTCTCGTACATATATATGTGCGCCATGAGTAAGTTGCTGGAATCTGTGATAAACAGAGAAGTTGTCAACTACCCCAGAAAAAATAATCTACTCAGTGACGTGCACTGTGGTTTCCATTTTGCGAGATCTACAACTGATGTACTAACTGTTATATCACACAGGATTAGTGAATCTCTCGGTGGGGGCTCTGTCTCTAGAGCAATAGCTCTTGACATATCAAAAGCTTTTGATAGATTGATAGATAAAGGTCTACTTCACAAGATCGTCAGCTATGGAATAGCTGGGAATATCTTCTCACTTATTAAATCCCTGCTTTCGAACAGGATTATAAGAGCAGTCGTTGAAAGGCAGAAATCAGAAACTCATTGTATTAACGCTGGCGTCCCTCAGTGTTTCATTCTGGGCCCAACCTTCTTCCTGATCTTAATCAATGACCTGCCAAATCACATTCTTAGATCATTCATAGACATTTATGCAGATGATGCAACAATCTATGGCAACTGGACCCTTTCAACCACCCCCTAACTGACTTTCCTATGCGGACAGACGACACATTAGATGATCTGAAAATCACCCCTGCTCAGGTGCATGCTATCACAAAAGACCTTGACACTTCAAAAGCATATGGACCCGATCTCATCCCAGCTGTGCTATTAAAAAAGTGCTCAAACTCTACAACAAATGCCTTAATGGATCTTGCTTTCCGGGCTGTTGGAAAACTGCTTCTGTGGTACCAGAACTGACCCATTAAATTATCGCCCCATTAGCCTCCTCCCACTTTTTGCCAAAATATTTGAAACCTTAATTAACCATGCTCTAGTCCGGCACCTTACAGATGCTAAACTTCTGACTGACCAACAATAAGGATTTAGACAAGCCCGTTCCACAGCAAACACCCTAACTGTAATCTCTGAACGTATATACCATTCACTGGACAAAGCGAGAGAGGGCAGAGCGGTAACTCTAGATATATCTAAGGCTTTTGACAGGGTATGGCATGAGGGTCTTCTCAGGAAAATTAGATCATACGGTATCACTGGCAGAATATTTAAAATAATTAAATCCTTCTTAGATAAGAGAAAAATCCAGGTTGTCCTCGACGGTTGTACATTTAAACAATATGATATAAATGCGAGAGTGCCCCAAGGGTCTATCCTTGGACCTCTATTGTTCCTAATATTCATAAATGACTTCCCCGATAAAACTGCCTCTGAGATGGGTATATATGCTGATGACATCACACTCTATAACAGGCACGACAGGAAAACAAATGAACACATATCTAAAGAAATGGCAGAAACACTAGAGGATGACCTCTAATCTGTAGTGGAATGGGGGCAAAAATGGATGGTCATATTCAATGGCTCCAAACTTGTTTCCTTCAATAATTACAAGAAACCTTCTCTGCCACCAATAGCAATGGCCAACGACTCTTTATCTGAGAGTACATCTTTCAAACTCCTCGGCCTAACGTTCACAGAAAACATGAGTTGGAACAATTACATTGAAAACATTGCTAGGACCGCTGTGAAGAAGGCAGGCTCTTTCTACCATGCCAGAAAACTACTAACACCCGAAAGTATCCTGTACCTCTATAAGGCCACCATTCGCCCATGTATGGAGTATTGCTGTCATATTTGAGCTGATGCATCTGCTACTAGTCTCTCGCTCCTAGACAAGGTTCAAAGGAGAGTCGCCAATCTGATAGGCCCTGAACTGGCATCTAAGCTTCAGCCTCTGTCCCATCGACGAAATGTTGTATCCCTCTGCCTGTTCTACAAGTATTTTAATGGTGAATGCTCTGACGAACTGCAAGCACTTGTAAACACCCTCGACAAACCCGATAGGCTGTTAAATCTCACCCCCACACAGTAGAGATCCTTAGATGTCAAAGATCTTTCTACTCCAGTAGTTTCTTCCCCAGAACCGCTAGACTTTGGAATTCCATTCCAAGTCCCTGCTTCCCCAACTGTACTGACGTGCAGAAGTTCAAGTGTAACACATAAACCGACATCTTGCTGCCCAACTTCCTACATAGTACCCCAGTAGTTGTTGCCCCTGATAGTAGGCCCTTACACCAAAGTGACAATGTGCCTTGTTTGGGGTGAAAATGTAAAAAGAAAAAGAAAAAAAAGGAAAACACTTCAAAGGCCAGTAATGACCAAGATCTTTCTGATTCCCTCTCTTCTGAGTTTGAAAATGTGGTGCAATGGGAAAAAGGTGGTTGGTTGATTTTAATGCATCGAAAATGAAGCTTCTCTTCTTTCATCATAATCACTCTAATCCTGATCATGCTCCAATTGAAATGAATGGCTCTTGTCTTGGGGAAGCTCCATGTTTTGATTAACATCCTGGACTAACCTTCACGCATGATCTAAAATGGAACACATACATCAAATCTGTTGCCAAGATCGCTGGAAAAAATGGTTAGACCACTATTTTCATGGCAAGTGCTCAAATGAACTCCAATCTATAGTCCCCTCTCGCCAAACTTTCATAAAAAACACCCGATTAGTTACAACCACTATGCATGATTTTCTCCTCTATCTATCTGTGCCTAAACCTAAATGCAGATTCTATAAGCAATGCTTCTTTCCCAGAACTGCCCGCCTTTGGAAAACTGTTCTGTTGGCATGCTTCCTGATTGAATACAACATGGTAGCTCTCAAATCCAATGTAAACAAGTTTCTGCTAAGCTGTCCATGTCTATCAAATTCTACCCAATTTACAGCATTAGTATTTACGACACCTTACATTCATTGACCTTTATCATTGAGTGCCTTCTGGCCTTGATAAGTAGTGACTACCAAGTAAAAAAAAATATTATTTCTTGATTATATATATGTACTCACGTGTGTATATGTATAAATATATATATATAGTTGTATAATTTCTTTATTTATTCATACATTATTGGCTACATATGTGCATACATATGTCAGCTTTCATTTTTTCTAGTCTCAATGGGTTAAAAATAATTTCTTTAAACCACTTGAGACTAGGCTTTTGAGAAAAAGAATAAAGCCTCACCTCTTCTTTTTTGTATGACTTCATGAAGAGTTCTTATAATGGGAGATAACTCTTACAAAATCGCATGATTTCCTAATTTTGATGATATTTTTTAAGAGGTGATTTTTTTCTTTACATCTGATGTCATTAACAGCTAGGACATTGTTCATATGAAAAAATCGGAACTTTTGGGCCATTGGAATCCGTATCAGAATCGGAAAAAAGTGTGCTTATTTTCCAATACCAAAAACGATTCTTAATTTTTTTTTTTTAATTAAAATTCAATCTTCCGTCAACAGTACTAATGGTAAAAATGATAAATATTTATTGATTTTGAACTAACAGTTAAATTAAAATCCATAGATGATTTCCCCACCACCATAACCATATTTTTACATTTGTGAAAATATAATCATATATCACATTATTATTTAAAGACTCTCTAGCTAAATATTTAGAGATTTTAAAAGAATCGAAAACTGTAATTTTATCAGAATCAGTAATTTAGAAAAAAATCAGTAATTGTATTGGAATCAGTAATTTAGAAAGAATCAGTAATTTTACCGAAATCAGAAATTTATAAAAGAATCGGTAATTGTATCAGAATCAGTAATTTAGAAAGAATCAGTAATTTAGAAAAGAATCAGTAAGTAAGAAAAGAATCGGTAATTGTATCGGAGACAGTAATTTAGAAAAATATCAGTAATTATATCGGAATCAGTAATTTAGAAAGAATTGGTAATTGTATCAGAATCAGTAATTTAGAAAAGAATCAGTAATTTTATTGGAATCAGTAATTTTGAAAAAAATCTGTGATGGATGGGTTAGGATTTCATAACCACACGCCCGTGCTTCTGATCTGATAACATGCGAGTTGTGGACCGGAGCGTTGTCCTGCAGGAGGAGGGTACTTTTGCTGATCTTGCCCCGCCTCTTGATTTTGATAGCTTCCCTTAATTTCCTCAAAAGTGAAGCATAATAGGCTCCTGTAATTGTGGTACCCTTTGCTAGGAAATCTGTCATCACTAGTCCGTCTTGGTCCCAGAAGACTCTGAGCATGACCTTGCCAGCGGAGGGCTGCACCCTTGCCTTCTTTGGAGGTGGTGAGTCCAAGTGCTTCCACTGCATTGACTAAGCTTGGGTCTCTGGATCATAGTGATGGACCCAGGTTTCACCCTGTGTAATCAGTCTTTTGAAAAACTTTGACTCATCTTCTTGGCACATCTCCAAATTCATCCTCGAGCACTCAACGTGTTCTTGCTTCTGGAATGGTGTGAGCAACCTGGGAAGCCATCTGGCAGACACCTTATGCATATGCAAATGGTCATGAATGATAGTTTCCACAGACCCTGTACTAATCTTGACATATTGGGCTATTTGGCAAATAGTAATGCGCCGATCTTCCAAAATGGCAGCCTTAACTTAATGGACAGATGCCTCATCAATGGCAGAAGGTGGGGCGACTAGTTCTGGGAGCTGTTTCCACAGATTTCCGGCCATGTTTGAATTCACAATGCCAGCGTTTTACAAGATCATATGATGGGTAATTATCACCATAAGTTTCTTTCATTTCATCAAAAGCCTCCTGTGGTGTGCATCCTTTCAATTACAAAAACTGGATCACTGCTCGACATTCAACAGGCTCCATTTCACACCTGACTCAGTTCAAACACCTGTAAAACAGAAACCACAATAATTTCAGAGCTGTAATTTGTCACATAACCCGTAGAGATATAAATCATCACACATGCAAAATTTCAGCTAGATCAGACAACTGGAAGTGGGTCAGGGATATTACTTATTGCACGCCCCTCGTATGTACTGCACTGAGATATACAAATTTCCAGGTTTGTATCTGGGGACAAATATAGTTTTCGTTAAGGCATACATCTAGGAGAAGGAAAACTCTGATTTGAAAAGTCGGGTCTACTGTTTGCTCTGTCTGGGGCATTCAATTGCAGTCTAAGATTAGCAGTTGCTCCAAAAAGTATGGATGGTTGTATGTCTTGTACAGGATTTAAACCTGTGCCTCAGAAAAAGGGACCACTTAATATGAGAATTGTCATAGAATCTAATGAGTCAGTCAAGATTTTCACAATTTCAGCTTTCTTTGATTTCAAGAAGAGTCTGGGATTTTGAGGATTCTTATTGAAACCCAGTAAAGACTGATGGTTTTTGCTAGCAAGAAGTCCATGGCATGCAGCTGTTGAAATAACACAAAGTAATTTGCAAATGTTATCGGAAGAGGGGGAGAGTACTGAAAATCTTGGGTAATTTATTGTCACACAGACTCCAAGGAACACCGCCGGTTATTATCAGAAAGTGATCTTTGATGACGACCTGTGAGAACTCTTAGAGAGTACAAATGATAAAAAAAATTTAAAACATCAGAATAAACTAAATTTTGAAATCAAGGAGGAAATTTTAAAACAATTCTTCCCACCTTGTCAAAAATATTGTGCATGGAATATGAGGACTAAAGGACAAAATAAGAGAAGAAAGAATTACGAAGTTGCTGAAAGTGAAACCAAGGATCACTTTCTGCTTTCCTTCTCTTAGAAAATAAATGGAATACAAAGATAAGGAAGGTTTTTCGCATAGATAACAGTTTTAGTAATAACAATAATAACAATAATAAGGAGAAGAAAATAACAAAAGCCATATCAGGAAAAAATTATTGATGATGATGATGATGATGATGATGATGATGATGATGATGATGATGATGATGATGATGATAGATGAAACTGGCTAGTGACCTCAAAGGGTTATGAAAGATGAAGAAAGTTAAAATAACATCAATAATAGTAGAAGCACTAGGAACAATACCAAAAAACTTCGAAAAAAGAATGGGAGAATTGGAATCAGAGGGATGGCTGAGAAGATACAACAGATAACAAAAAAACGGCTGAAATATTAAGGAAAACCCTTGAATGTCGAGACTAATACACATGATCGACAGGCGCTAGCTGGGCATATAGAAACTGCTACAGAGGTAAAACACAAAGAACTTGGTCAGTACTGAAATGGGTGACTATTTGGAAATAATAATTATTGCATGAGCTCTTCGCTTATTTCTGGTATTGTGTCCAGTTCTCTGGGATTTCTCCTCACCACTTGCATTAAGCAGTGCCAATACAGAATGAGTTTGGTTGGGAATTGCACAACCCTTGCTTCACAATTATATACACAAGCATCCTCACGAAGGTATCCATTGCCTCTTAAAGCCAGAACAGAAAGCATTACTAACGAGCAAATCGTTATCACTATTGACAAAGGGAAGAATCTATCAGGCATGTGTATGCAATGTGATGATGTATAGACATGAAACCTGGCCAGTGAGGGTTGAGGACATGTGTTGCATGGAGAGAAATGATATGAGAATGATATGATGGATGTGTACTGCGAGTCTTAAAGACAGAGTTAGTTCTGAGAACTTCAGAGGAAGATTAAATCTGGTCAGTATAGGGAGATGTGTACAGAGCAGGAGACTTTGATGGTATGGTCACTTTGAAAGAATGGATTAGAGTTATTAGGTTATTAGATGTAGAGCAGGTCCAGTTTTAATGGAAAAGCTAAGGAAAACGAGAAGTGGCAAAAACGGGTCTTAGAGAGAAAGGGATGAATAAAGACCTGACCATAAATAGGTTAGTTTGGAAGTTAATTTTTTTAAAGCCATCCACCGCATGTCAGCATGTCAAATGGAAGTTAAACTGAAGATGATGATGATGATGATGATGATGATGATGATGATGATGGTTGTTCATATAAAATTTGAAGTTTATATCTGCATTGTCTGTATTATTTTAATTTCACAAATATAATGATGTCTTTAATGTGAGTATGTATACATTTTCTGTCTGAGGATGAAAATATTTGAATTTATATATTTACCCCCTCCCGCATGATACAAAAGTAAACAAATGAAGCATGCATGGTCCCTCGTGAGTGCACAATGAATGAGGCATAAAAAAAATGACTAAGTTCAGCATTTGCCCCCCCCCCCCATTTAGCCCTAAAAGTCCCCAGGAGATGTCAAATCCTGGTGAAAATGAACAAACGGTGCAGTTTTAGGCCTTAACGTATGTAAGTTTGAGTCCTGCACTATGCAAAAAAAGAAATGACTAAGTCCATTATTTGTCCCCCCCATTTAGCCCCATAAGTCCCCAAAGCCTTAACAAATTTGAGTTCAGCACCATGCAAAACTGCTAAATAGACATACAAAGTAAATTTTGGACAAATATGGTAAAATAGTAAAAAAAAAAAAAATGGAGTGTTTTTATTCGCCCTAAAAGACCCCCTAGGGGACACCTAAGAGTTATCGTGAGGTATAGACAAACTAAATTGTATAGAAATCAGTTACAACTTTTCAGAAAGATTTATAAAAATCCAAGTCATCAACTTTTTTTAATAAGCACAAAAGTGTCAATTTTAGCCATTTTAACCCGAAAGGCACCCCAGGGGGGAGGGCAACCGGTGTTTTCCTGAAAAATCCGTTCTGTTACATTTTACTCATATCATGTTTAATGTTTGTGCAAAATTTACATCTTGAATGTTATTTATACAGCGTTTCGATTGATCTAACTTTCGACCTTCTTCAGGAATATCTTGTCAAACTCTGGAATCTTTCTGTCAAACTCGAGAATCTGCTCTGAATCACAGAGAGAACCCTTTATTTAATCAACAGGAGTAGCATGCTCTCATTTCAACAGCCATAATCAAGTAGTAGTCTTAAGCCATTCGCAACTGAATTTTTAGTGTAGCTTGTAGTGAGGATTGAACCTTCAACCTCCAGAAGAGTGTCACTTACAATTGATTTTTACCTTGTACTTTATTCGTTTTGCTGTCCTCATCTTCACAGCAAACCTGTATTATTTGAATGATTCTGATTACTATTCTCAACTTGGTTATCATTTTCACAACGTTTCGGCCAATGTAACCTCCTTTAATAATCTGGTGCCTCTTTTGGGAACTCAGAAGTCGTTATGGCAAAGAGCTGCTAGAAGCCTCTCATCCTACCTTAACAGAGTTCAAAATAGACTCTGTAGCATAATGAGAATGCCCTTTTCTCTTCCCTATAACTTCTTTCCCACAGAAGAGGCGTTGCAAGCCTCTCTCTACTTTATCATTATTTTCATGGCAAGTGCTTATCTGAGCTCTAATCTATGGTCCTCCCTGATCTGACTTTCATGAAAAAAACTCGTCTACCTGAAACCACTATTAATAATTTCCCCCACTCTTTATCTATGCATAAACCTAAATGTAAATTCCATGAACGAAGCTTTGACGGGGGGGGGACCAATTAAATATCGACCACTTTACGACCATATACAGCTGTGTTCCAAAATTCATATTAATCAATTAATTTGTTTAGACTTGAATCCCATGCATACAAATATATAAACAGATACACATATCTATCTAAACTAAGCTATAAGCGGCCGACCATAGTCAGAGGTGACTCGAAGGCTCCCTTCTCATTAGCTGCTACATTGAGATGCAGGGAAAAGTGACACTTCATTCCCAGGATTACTCCACTTGCCCTTGATCTTCACCTTATAATACTGAGTCTTTAGCAAGGGAGAATCAAGTACGATTTTTAAAGTCTTTGGTATGGCTGAGGATTGAACCCCGGTCTCCTGAACACTCTTAGCATTATGCTAAATGGGCTAGTTGAAACTAGTTAGAGAATTTTACTCTCTCCATCCCCGATAAGAAACCTCCGAGAATGCCCACACTGCAGCTTTTCTTTTTCGTCCCTGGTCACCTCAATAATTGATTTAATCTTAGAGCAACTTCATATACAACCCCTCCCCACCATTTTTCTTTGATTTTTCAGCCCTCCCTTCAAACTGGAAAACAGTGGGCGGTCTACCATCTAGAGAGGGTTGCGACGGCTTTTGAATATTGTTTAGACTTTTTCCCCCCACTCCATGCCAATTAAATTTCAATAAATCTACCTTTTACAGAATTCTATTTTTTACATAATATATATATATATATATATATATATATATATATATTGAAAAAAAAAAGAAGTGATTTAAGAATCTTAAGTAAGACATCCCTCAGTATGTTTGCGGTTTTATGGTGAATGAGCACTGTAGCTAGGATTAACACAGACAAGAAATGAAGACGACCATAGTACCCCCCCTGCCCCGATTTTAGAGTGGCCTTGTGCCTAATTTTTTGTTTTGTGATTTTTTTTACAAAATAAAAAATATATACCTCAAAGTAGTAGTGTAAATGCAATAAATATTGTAAAAAATAAGTTTTGATGCTATTTGCAACAAAAGCAATGCTTTCATTGGTCAATTAGCATAGCTGAGTATAACATGAAAATTACAATGTATACTAAAAATGAGCTCTTGCTAAAGGTAATATCATGTGGGATTTAATATGTAATTTATTAAATCGATTGGAATTTCAATTTTCAAAAACAGAGGCCTTTACTAATGAGCAAAGCGTTATCACTATCAACCAAGCGAAAAGTCTTTCAGGCATGTGTATCCAATGTGATGATGTATGGATGTGAAACTTAGTCAGCAAGAGTTGAGGACATGCGTTGCATGAAGAGAAATGATATAAGAATAATACGATGGATGTGTAATGTCAGCTGTTGAAATAGCACAAAGTGATTTGCAAATGTTATCAGAATAGAGGGAGAGTACTGAAAATTTTGAGTAATTTATTGTCACACAGACTCCAGGGAATACCGCCGGTTATAACCAGATAGTGATCTGAGGACTTGAGAAGAAGATTAAATCTGGTCAGAATAGAGAGATGTGTACGAAGCAGGATACTTTTCTGATGCTTAAAACTATGGATTAAAGTTCTTGAATCAAAAGATGTAGAACATTGGCTGATAATTTCTGTAATTAACTGTTTATTTAGAATCAAAAATTGATCTTGTAGGATAGTGTGTATTGATGAAAAACTACTAGAGTCCAACTTTTTTTCATTACACATTTTTTACCACTTATCAAGGCCCGGAGGTCACTCGAGGGTAAGGGTTAATGGAACAATATTGCAGCAATCGTTAGTAATGGAATTTTCGTAAATTGGATTACTTAAGGGGACGGTTCATCAAGAATTTGTTTATATACGACTTGAAGACGACCAAATTGTTGTCAGCTGGAAAGCAGGCAAACGGAAGAGAGTTCTACAGGTGTGCAGTTCTAAGACTGAAGCTTTGTTCATGGAATCTACGTTTAGGTTTAGGCACAGATAAAGAGTGGGTGAAATTATTGATTTATTAAAATTTTATTGGTTTCAGCTAAACGAGTGTTTTTTATAAAAGTTTGGTGAGGGGGGGACCATAGATTAGAGCTCTGGCGAGCACTTGCAAAGAAAATAATGATAAAGCAGAGACAGGCTCACAATGTCTCTTCTTTGGTAAAGAGGTTGCAGGAAAGTGAAAAGGGCATCCCCTACTCGGCTACAAAATCTAGTTTAAACTCTGTCAAGGCAGGATAAGATATTTCTAGCAGCCCCTGCGAAGATGTGGCAACAGTACTGCATCCTTGGACATACCTGACTCTTATATAGGTAGAGAATTGCATCAGCAGTGAAACATCTACTGGAACGATAGAAGGATCCCACCATTTTTCCAGGCAATGGATTTGATGTATGTGTTCCATTTCAGATCAGGAGTAAAGGTCAAGCCCAGAAGCTTGTCAAAACATGAGGCCTCCCCAAGACGAGAGCCATTCATTTAAATTGATGCCAGATGGGTATCAGAGCATTGATGATATAAAGATAGAAGCTTGGTTTTAGATGCATTAAAAGTAACAAGCCACCTCTTTCCCTATTGTACCACTTGCTCAAGATCAGAAGAGAGAGAATCAGAGAGAATTTGGTAATTTACGACCTTTGAAGTGTTGCCATAGATGGTAGTGTCGCCAGCATAAATGTCTACAAATGATCTTAGGGTGTGATTTGGGAGATCATTTATGTAGTTTAGGAAGAGAGTTAGGCCGAGGATGGACCCTTGAGGGACACCAGCATTAATGCTGTGAGCTTCTAATCTCTGCCCATCAACCACTACTCTTATGATTCTATCAGATAGAAATGATTTAATAACTGAAAAGGCATTTTCAGCTATATCGTATCTGGATATCTTGTGAAGTAGACCTTTATGTCATACCCTATCAAAGGCCTTTAATATGTCAAGAGCAATTGTCCTAGAAAGGACGCCTACATTGAGAGATTCGCTAATCCTATGAGATATAACTGTTAGCACATCTGCTGTAGATCTAGAAGAACGGAAACCATATTGCATGTCACTAAGAAGGCTATTTTTGATGAGGCAGTAGATTACTTCTCTATTTAACACAGATTCCAGCAACATACTCATACAGGGGACTTAGTGGTCTATGCTGAGAGGGAGATGACTAATCACCTTAATTCTTAAATGCAAGGCATACTGATGGGTTTCCCCGGGTGTTGGGAAGCAATTCTCCTTACGACAACACTTAAACAGCTTTGTAAGTATGGGAGCTAGTTCTGGTTGGAGATTTTTAGCATTATAATTTGAATGCCGTCAGGGCTAGTTGCATTACAGGAATCAAGGTTTTTGATTAGTTGGGAAACATCATGCACAGATACTTGTATGTTACATAGCGTGTTTCTGATACAGGAGGGGGTGACGGCCTTGATAGCATAGGGTAGGATTAGCTGCAAAGATTTTGGCAAAGAGTTTGGCTTTGTATGATGCTGAAGAGATGGCCTCAGGTCTATTGATGATAGTTGGAATGGAGCACACATTTCTGATCAGGACCCTGTTTGCTATTTGCCAAAACTGGTGGGAACCAAGCCACTGCTCAGCTATTTTGGACTTGACAGACTGAGCATAAAACTCTCTCACATACTTTATTACTCTTTTACAGTGGTTGCTAACAGTCTTTAAATAGCTTTAGTCTCAGTACATCTATTACGTTGGAAGCAATGGAAAAACTGATTTCTGTGTGCAATGGCAGCAGCGCACTCTGGAGAGAACCATGGATGGCAGTTAGGTTTTTGCTGAAATTCTTTCAAGGGCATGGAACGGTCTATACCTACAATTAACCATTCCTGATACTATAGAAGACACATTTTTTTAAAACATAGAACACATTTTGTTTTCATCTTAACTGATACAACCGAGTAGTCGGAAGATCCCAGTGGAGACAAAATGGAACATGAACATAGCTCAAGGCTAGTTTTGAGAAAAAGGTCTAGGAGACTTGTATACTGACCATCAGTGTCAGGCACACGGTTGGGTTTGTGAACAACCAGAAGTTATAAGCAATGGAGAAATTGTAACAGAACCTCTCCTCATCATCTGTCAGGTTTGAGTGGATTAACCATTCCACATTATGAACGTTGAAGTCTCCACAGATGTGAATGTTAGCCGAAGGATGAGCAGATAGGATGTGGTCAATTTTCTCAGATATGCTCTTAAAGATAGTAACTCCACTGTTGTGGGGGCGATAGAGTGCAAATATAAACGCAGTGGTGTGAATAAGTGCAACCCAAAAGCACACATAGGGTAATTTAGAGTCTTCTCTGGGGATGTCTATACCACATGAAAAGCCATCTTTAATATAGGCACATATTCCATGCCCATGGCGATCTTGGGAGTCAGATTTGAATTTTAAGTTAAATTACAAACTCATCTAGTCAGTCCAATGACAGTTTTGCTTAGGAATAATAAGTTTGGTTTAGTTTCCTGTAATTGGGTTTCAACCTGTGGAAGGTTGGAACGTAAATCCCTGATGTTGGAGAAGGAGACATCGTAGTGGGGGGGGGGGGGTCTACGTTGGATGTTAACGTTCTTGGTTTAATCGTGTATTATTTCTGGAAACTTTTCATAATGGAGTTTTGGGATTTGTGGAACAGGTCGACAGACGTAATTAGAGCAGGGCAGAGAGGGACAGTAAGAGAGAAAAAGAAACAACGAAGAAATATATTTTATTTTACTTAATATATATAAAGATAGATAGATAGATAGATAGATAGATAGATATTACTTCATACTACTATATAGATATATAAAATAAATCATCTGAACATTTAAACAGAAATTGCTAGTTTGTAGTGGTGGTCGTTGTTATCGTGGTGGTTGGATAATCGATTCCATAGTTTGAGATAGCATCCATTAGGCTAAGCACTATTGAAAGGAAATGTGTTAACAACAGAGGCGATAAAAAGAATGAGTTTAGTCGTCCAAACGACTACTGGATTTAAAATGAATCTCCAGCTGTTAGATGTTTTATTGCCAGTATATGATTTTCTCCCAGGACATTTATTGATTGCTGGCTGTGGACAAGCAGCATTGGCTGACGGTAACAACACTTACAGACTAAACGAACAGCTAAGAAAAAGAGTCGCTTAGTTCACCTAAAAATGTTGTTGTTTTGTTTTTTAAATATCGTTCAGTTATTGGATAGACAGCGGACACACGTGATTAGATTTGAACGTGTGATCTTTTATAAAATTTGGAAATTCATATATATTTTATTTTTAAACTTTTATAAAATTTGGAAATTCATATATTTTTTATTTTTAAACTTTTATAAAATTTGGAAATGTATACGATTTTTTAAAAACTTTTATAAAATTCGGAAATTCATATATTTTTTATTTTTAAACTTTTATAAAATTTGGAAATTCATATATTTTTTATTTTTTAACTTTTATAAAATTCGGAAATTTATACGACTTTTATTTGTAAACTTTTATAAAATTCGGAAATTCATATATTTTTTTATTTTTAAACTTATATAAAATTCGGAAATTCATATATTTTTTATTTTTTAACTTTTATAAAATTCGGAAATTTATACGATTTTTATTTTTAAACTTTTATAAAATTCGGAAATTCATATACATTTTATTTTTAAACTTTTATAAAATTCGGAAATTCATATATTTTTTTATTTTTAAACTTATATAAAATTCGGAAATTCATATATTTTTTTATTTTTAAACTTTTATAAAAATCGGAAATTCATATATTTTTTATTTTTAAACTTTTATAAAATTCGGAAATACATATATTTTTTTTATTTTTAAACTTTTATAAAATTCGGAAATTCATATATTTTTTATTTTTAAACTTTTATAAAATATATAAATAAGAGTCTTGAAAAACTACAGTAAAACAAAAAATAAAATTAAAACAAATGAAGCATTGTGAGTGCACAGTGAACGAGATATAAAAAAAATGACTAAGTTCAGCATTTGCCCTCCCCCACCATTTAGCCCCCAAAGTCCCTAGGGGACGTCAAATCCTGGTGAAAATGAACAAACGGTGCAGTTTTAGGCCTTAACATATGTAAATTTGAGTCCTGCAATTGGAAAACTGCTAAATAGACATACACAGTAAATTTTGGACAAATATGGTAAAATAGTCCCAAAAATTGAGTGTTTTTATTAGCCCTGAAAGACCCCCTGAGGCACACCCAAGAGTTGTTGCAAAGTATAGACAAGCAAAACTATATAGGAATTAGTTACAACTTTTCAGAAAGTTTTATAAAAATCTAAGTCATCAATTTTTTTTCAATAAGCACAAAAGTGTAAATTTCAGACATTTTAACCCAGAAGGCACCCCAGGTGGGGGAGGCAACTGGAGTTTTCCCGGAAAATCTGTTCTGTCACGTTTTTACTCATATCATGTTTAATGTTTGTACTAAATTTTAAAAAATTCCTAGGCGTAGTTATTGAGAAAAGTGTGGACAGACGAACAGACAAACAGACAAGGGTGAACTTATAGATCCACCCTCCTTATGTCGGGGGGACCAATAATTAATGCATGTCCTGAACGACTGTCATATACGGAAGTGGACAGATCCCAGTATTTAGAAGAACTACATAAATAAGTTTGACAATAATATTTATTAAAAGAAAAGGCTAAAATTGAACCCAGTAATCAAAAGTTAAAAGTGAATACGCATTGCTATTTAGATGTGATCCCAGGAATTTAATGAATTACCATTATAGTATCCTTGATTACCATCATCATCATTATTATCATAACCAGCTGGACGAAAAAAATATCATCATGTTATTTGTAAGTCTTCGTTTGTCATCTTTCAACCTGAAAGATAACGTGTTTTTGTGATTCGCCTTTGTAAAATGCACTTTGTATGAAACACCTTTCCAAAGTGTTAACTGTCCCCCACCTCAAAAGTGTTAACGGTATCCCTACCATCAATAATGAATCTCCTCTCCTTCGTGTTAAAAGAACTGTCTACGTCTCGCTTTATATCAAGTTCCTATTATAAATATACACTGTCTGTAATCTATTACCGATGTCGTTATCCGTCTCTGTATTGTGTACCCCGTTATGCATCGTCCCCGATATACCCCCCACCCGCTACACAACACAATGAAATGCACACATAATTGTAACTCAAGGCAGGAAATGATGCGAAACACACAAGGAATTTCCTCACAATCGACACATGGGAGTCTCTAGTATGATCAGGTCCAAGATCTGGAGATTTGCTTCGGTCGGAAAAAGAGGAAAAAAGATAGGATGATTCTTGGACAACACAAGAGTCAGGATGAGTTCATGTGTTCTCATGTGATTGCATCTTTATGTAAATCGCTCAGGACAAGGCATGAAGCCACTTGTTGTAAGGAGCTAAATAATAATAATAATAGTAATAATAATAATAATAATAATAATATGAGAATAACAAAAACACTTGGACATGGATGCGAAAAGGACATGTAAACCGTGAAACTGAATCCCTAATAACTGCAGCACAAGATAACTCGATAAGAACCAACCATATCAAAGCAAAAATCGATAAAACACAAGAAAACAACAAATGCAGACTCTGTGGACAAAGAGACGAAACGATAAATCATATAGTAAGTGAATGCAGAAATCTGGCCCAAAAGGAATACAAAAACAGGCACAACTAAGTGGGGATGCTAGTGCACTGGGAATTATGCAAACAACTGCATTTTAAAGTACAGACAAATGGCACAAGCATAAGCCCACAACAGTACTCGAAAACGAGAACCACAAAATCTTATGGGACATGGACATACAGACAGAAAAACCCATCCAAGCAAGAAGACCAGATGTCTTAATAATTAACAAGAAATAAAAATTCTTTCAAACTGTAGATTTTGCTGTCCCAGCTGACCACAGGGTGAGTATGAAAGAAAAAGAGAACCGGAGCAAATACATAGAGATAGCCAGAGAGTTAAAAGGGATTTAGATGATAAAGAATATCAAAATAATACCTATAATTGTAGGAGCACTAGGAACAATTCCGAAAAACTTTGAAAAAAGAATGGGAGAAATTAGAATCAGAGGAATGGCTGCAAAGATACAATGACTAATGATAATGAAAACGGATGAAATATTAAGGAAAACCCTTGAATGCGGAGAATAATACATATGAGCCATATGTGTGAGCCAGACAAACTGCTGCAGAGGCAAAACACGAAGAAGCGTTACAGGGAATGAAGAACAATGAAGCTGCATATCAATAAGTTCTACATCCCCATTAGATCTTTAATGACCTGTGTGAAAACTCCATGTGAGCCAATAATAATAATACTTCAAAGTCAGAAATTAGCCAGCGATAAGTGTTGGATGACTAGGTTCTGATACAGAAAGCAGCAATTCTTTTCCTTTTGTCAGAAACATCGCTCCTGGAAAATCCTTTCTTTTTATTTGTGGACAACTCTTTTTTTTTTTTTTTTTTTTCAAACGAGAAGACAACTCAGAATCCCCAAATCAAGCTAAAGAAATAGCTTAGAACCGAGATAACTTTGTCGTTACTACAGTAGATTTCCCTAGACGGATTCTGGTTGAATGGTATTAACATAAGAGAACTAAAAGAAACAAGATACAACTTGCGCACTCAAAAAAAGTAGAAAAAATATGGAAGCATCGCTATAGAACCTTCATTATACTCTACTAGCAGGTTGCCCGACGTTGGTTGCTCGGTCGTAAAATATGCTAAAATACGATATTTGTTTTTTGCAGATTACGTATTTATTACTATATGGTCAGTTCTCTTTTGATTATTATATTGTACCCAATATATAGTAGTAGCTGCCCAGCATGGTCTGGTCATGAAATATGCTTAAATATGATATTTTAATTCATGCAGATTTCATAATTATTATTATAGAGCCAATATTTTATTGATTAAATACCTATTCACATACACCTTTCACGACAAATATATATATATATATATATATATATATAGCATATTGTATTATATATATATGTATATATATATATATATATATATATATATATATATATATATATATATATATATAATAGTGATTACAAAAGCTTAACAAAAATACGACTTTGGTGCTATCAACTAAAATCGAAACTAAAACATGTAACTCCGTCTGCTCTAACTTCATACACATATAAAAACTTAAAAAAAAACAATAACGTTGTTATAAATATAAATATATATTGTGCATGCACAGAAATAACACGTTTAACCGACTCACGCCTTCAGAGTTCCCATTTCCTTTTCAATTTTGACCCCTTGGCAGCTATTCTTACTGGCTAAAAACAAAATCGAATTTATTTCACAGGTCCAAATTCCCTATATGTCAAGGTTCATGTCTGTTGACAGAGTAGTTTGATAGAGATGGTTCTTTACACATATAGACAAAGAGACAAAGTTAGTTTTATATAAAGATTACTAGAAACAAATTTCACCTCATTTAATAGCCTTATATGTCGTGTCATATTGTGATGTGGCATTCATCCTGGGCAGGTTAAGCCAGCTTCCTCCTTCAAGGTTTACGTTTCTAGAAAATATTAAATTCACGTGTATTGCGTTGGCCAAAAAGTTTGTTCTTTTTGTGAACTGAATATTAATGCAATTCAATTTCCACACTCAATTTGGAAATCTTGAAAATGTTTACGATTTGTCTGGTTGTCAAACGGCAATCTTGTTCAACTATTTGGTCACTGTCGATTATCTTTGGCTCACCAGAGTGAGGAGCATTTTGCATTGAAAAATTTCCTTTTTGGAATCAAGCAAACTATATTTTGTTTTTACAAGGGCGTCACCGCTTATCAAGGCCCGAAGGCCACTCAAGGATAAGTGTTAATTAAGATAAGGTGGTAGAGTAATAATCGTTAATGGCGTAAGTTGGTTAGAATTTGTTTATTTAAGGCGACATCCGTTCTATAACACCAATTCTCTCCATACACATGGCCTTTCTTATACAGGTTTTCGTTTCCAAATATCAGATGTCTGCTTAATTTTTCGTTTCAGTGTCTGAAACACAAGCAAAAATGTCAGAATTCCTCTGCTCAGAGGCTTATTGCATGCTGTTGTCGACATACTCGCTACACCAAATATAAGAGGTTATGCTATATCTACTAAAAAATAGATACATCACAATCAATCCATATACAACATGCAAATACATTTTTTTCTCAGTGTAATTAAAAAAAAAAGAAATTATTAGAACTCCTCCCAAAACCAACGCCGCAATTCGTACCAACTCCTCTTAACTTAAATTAACACCAACTCTCAACGTCTATGCTCCTTCTAGGTTGTCAAAAACTCGACGCCCTGTCTTTTCCAATCTGTCCTCCTTGTAGCCCCTATTCCCCTCATATACAAATTACTGCCACATCTGAAGAATCCATCTACAAACGTGAGTTTTTTCTTTTCTTCTTTTTCCTTCCACGACAGGCTAAACTTGTGTGTGAGTAGTATCTTCTATTAAATTCAGGTCTGAACCAATATCAACAGTAGTTTATCTGATAGTGTAACTGGAGCTAAACATACGCAAGGTATTTCATTCTGAATCAGTTGTTGCTATGGAGCTAAGCACTGATGGGAATACAGCCCCTAATTGGTTCAAACCAGAGATAATTAAGGAGCTCTGCAGTAAAGAATTTTAAATAGTATCAGTGAACAGTGACATGCAAGGGGGAGCAGTGCCCCCTGGCATCAAAATTAGAGGGCATCCAATCATGTTCAAACTATCTCCCTTTCTCATAATATTTCTCAGTACTTATACTTGAGCCTTTGGAGTATTCAAACAAAAATTTTAATCCGGGCATCACCAAGTATTACTAGATCTCCGCACACGACAGTCAGTTGAGTCACAATTTATATGCAAAAAAGTACATATGCCAGTTTTCCCTGGTAACTAACTTTACATTACAGCTGTAATTAAATGTTTAAGCCCGTTTATCATGCAGTCGAAACACCAGGACCGTGTACTCGCCAGCAATAAACTATGCATGCAGAAATTTAAATTAAAAAAAAAAGTGAAATAGAGGGAATTCTCATCTAACGCAAGATAAGCAATATTTTTAACGATCATGAGCTGACATCGAACCCCTCTCCACTATCTCTCTGCTACTGTCAACATGCCTTCTGACTTCACAAGCCGTAGCTCCCTGGAGCGCTTAGCGCCTCAATGCCAGGTGTGTCTGTTTATCATGCAGATTGAGGATTCTGCTGCGTGTAGTTTATGCATGCAAGACGTGCTGAATAATAAGATTTATCTAAAAATCTCAATGTGATAAGCTTAGCTTGCCAATCAGACTGTCCATCTTGACTTACAGAGCATGTTGGAGTAAGGTACTCATGTAGCAAAGAAAGAAAGAGAAAGAACGTAAAATGCTATCTAGGCATTTTATCAATTGAAAAAAATGATCTCCTTGTTGTATACCAATTCCACTCAACATCTGTGTGTATTTTGAAGCATGCCAGTCGATGTGCTGACTCCGGCAATCAGTCCGACAGAAATCAGGCTATTTTTGGCGGCCTTTTAGCTGTCAGATTGAGGCAAATTTTCTAGGTAGCTCTAAGAGGTCCACCATCTCAGGTCTTGCCTCCTAGCATTCGAGTAGAGCAAGTTGATCACTTTTTGTCTGAGGCGCCCTCACTGGAGAATGCTAATGGGGCTTCTTAGGTTATTTTTGCAGAGCAAGAGTCCTCCTCCTTTAGGTGCGCTGACTCATTCATCCCACCTTCCGATCTTGTATTACATCCCTAGTGGTGGGAGAGATGTAAATACTATGAAATAGAAGAAACTACTTACAAAAGTGGCAGCACAAACAAAAATATTAACTTGATGTTAATTTGATGGATGGAATTTAAGCTAATAATAATATAAACAAAGATACGTGACAAAAACCCAGCACGTAACGTGTAATGATGACGTAACGGAAACGATAAACTGAGACGTGGAGTTTTAGTTATGTGGGGGATCAGTTTGAGATGCAACGGGTTAGCAGACGGACGGGTTTTATGAATAAGACGCCCATGGAAGTCAGAAGAGGGTGACTTAGAAAAATGTAATCTTATACTAAGCGTGCTAACCCTGAAAAGGAACCCAGAAAGGAATAAATGATTATATCAAAATATAATTTCCGTCTGAGCGTTTGTGGAGAAAAGCACCTTTGATTTCAGGACGCATTTGAGGTATGTTTTTGCTGGTGTTTCAACTGAAAACGATGTCTATAAACTGTTAATAATATGTATATACACATCAACGCACGATAGTGAATACACTAGACAAATCACATATTAGAATGTTTAACAATCATACATTAATAGAGACTTATTAAAGACAACGCACGTATATATACACGTCATATAGATGACTGTGGCACATATATACACCCATATATGTTCTGAGTATATACATAAAAAGAAATCGTTTTTAACTACTTTCGCAACTGTATTTCCGTTAAAATAACTTATATATCAGTTATAATAATGATGACCCTAATATGATCACTAATACAGAACCAACCCAAATATTCTAAACACTTTCAGCATTATTATCACGTCTTAATGCTTCTAATGTTTTATTATTATTATTATTATTATTATTATTATTATTATTATTACTATTACTATTACTATTATTATTATTATTATTATTATTTGATTTCTGTCTGAGCGTTTTCACTTGTGGAGAAAAGCACCTTTGATTTCAGGACGCATTTGAGGTATGT
>NC_136496.1:107380686-107548186 GCF_053919585.1 Euprymna scolopes | reverse complement strand
AACATATTTAATTTTAAAAAGGAAGCACAAGATAAGTGGATAGTCCTTAATCTGCAGAGTTTCAAAGAAATACTCTCCTTCTCATCAGAGGGCAGGAATTAGCAAAATGCGGTAAGTTCCAAAGGAATCGCGTAACTGGAAGATGGTCCAAAATGATCCAAAAGGCAGAATTCCTAACGCTAACTTTCGCGCTTTTTGTCTAGGTCATTTTGACCTTGCTTTTTCAAATTTAAACTTTCACCGTTTTTTTTTTTTTTTAATCCTTAATTTACTTGATTCTTCCGGCCTTGGCAGACGTGTTTTAAATATTCTCTCCAGTGCTTTTTCTGTGCACATTTGAACTTTTCTTTTAATGATTTTGAACTTATTCCATTTGTGATTTTTTCCAAGGAATTCTGCCTTTTGGATCATTTTGGACCATCTTCCAGTTACGCGATTCCTTTGGAACTTACCTTGCTTTGGATTGGAAGTTTTTAATTCGACCGTGTTTGGATTTTACCATTCTTGGATTTTTACTCTTCACCGGACTATCCATTCATGTGAAATCTTTTCATCATTTTTTCTTTTACCTCCTATTCCCCTTACCTCACTCTTTTTTAACCAAGTAAGATCTGTGACTTACTTGTGGTTTTATTAAATACTTTTACATGCAAAATCCGATCCCGCATTTTGCTAATTTCTGCCCTCTGATGAGAAGGAGGGTATTTCTTCGAAACTCCGCGGATTAAGGACTATCCACTTATCTTGTGCTTCCTTTTTAAAATTAAATATGTTTTTAACTCTTTTTCAAGATGTTTTTTAACATGTTTTATTAATCATGTGTTCATATTATAAGCTCTATTTCCTTTTCGGTTTTATTGAGCTTTTACATCTGGTTGAGATTACTTTACTTGTAAATATTAACTCTTTAATATTTATAATATATTTTAAGTTTACCATTTTGATTACCTTGGTAAACTTATTGTAATTTTATTTCTTATATATACATATATATATATATATATATATATATAAATAAAATGCTCCTTATCTTGAGTTGAACATATTGGGAAGTGATACACGAATTACCATTAGCATATTAAGTACACAAATCGAGCTTCGGTATTTCGGACGATGTTAAAACATCGTTAATTCCCTACTCGCACAACAGCAGTCGTTTAGCGTAATGGTTAGTAGTCTTGACTGTCGTACGGGCGGTCGGGTTTCGATCCTGAGGTAGTTTGCTGTCTAGCCGCACTGATGAGCTGTGATATAGTGAAACAGTACCGTATGACTACATATACATAAATTAGTAATCCTGTTAGTGTGTTCACAATTTGATTAGTATATACAAAGGGTCCATTACTTTAATGTTTCATTTATTTCCATATATAATATGGTTCTTTCAACATATACGATTAAAAGTTCATCTTATTTGCATATTATATTAAGGAAAATCGATTTTACTAAATAGCTGTATGTTAAAGTTTCTAGCGATAGAGTTGTTTTAAGTGTTCTATTTAAAATTGTTATTTCATCAACTTTAAATAATAATGATATTGATAATATATTTAATTTATTTGGCATTATTATTTCCGACATCGATTTTTTTTAAAACGGGTAGATTATGAGATTTTTTATGTTCGAAAGATAAAAAAAGAAACACTTCCCCACATAAAATAATTTGGTAATCGCAATAAATTTCTCGCGTGAAAAAATAATTTCGTGTAGACAGAAAGATATTTTGCTTTATTTTGAAATATTTAAATAAGTAAATAAATAAATAAATCACTTACAAATGAACGAAAAAAATCTAATTTGTTTGTTTTTATTATTCTTGAAACGACTATACAGAATCTTTGAGCGTTCCGGGAATTGAACCCCCCCCCTAAAAAACAATCGAAAATTTCTTTAATTTACAAAAAAAAAAAAAAAAAAAAAACAGCGAAGAAAGTGCCTTTACAAAAAACAAAACAAAACAAAAACAAGTCAATAAAAAGAATTCCATTTTGTTCTTAAACTTTTCAAATGCGTTAATGTTTATAAATGTTATTCTTTATAAAGTCGTTTATAAATGTTGTTATTTATACAGTCGTTTTCAAATTAGCTTTTTCCTTTATTCGCGTTTCAAGTTGGAGTCTGCCTACAAGGCTAATTTTTTTTCTTCTGTCGTTCCGGAACTCACTGCTAATTTTATTGAAACAAAAGTTGTTTTGATTCATTTATTTTTTATTTTATTATTATTATTTTATTATTTTTTGCGGGAGTGGGATCCAGAGCACGAGCAATAAAAGTGCTCAATACCTGGAGAATAGCTTCTTCTCTTTGTATCCATTCTGCCGAAATATCTGGTGGAAAGGGTATAATGTACTTCTTTTTTTGGGGGGGAGGGCGATTACATTTACATGTTTTTATCCGTTCTTTTATTTTTGAAATTGTTGTGGGTGTATCGACGTTGAAAATGATTAATATCCTTAGTATAGCAGGGTTGTTCCAAACGGAACTTCATGTCGACCCGGGCATCGCCGGCTACCCATGCTAGTATATATATATATATATATATATATATATATATATATATATATATATATATATAGTAAGTTATGTAAATATATAGAGCAACTGTCCACCTAGCTCTACTCATTAGTGAGCACTGGTGAAGTAAATGCTGAAAATCAATACATAAAATATATCTTATAATTTTTTATGTGGATACATGAAAAATATATGCATATATATATAATTGCATTATTTCATTTATATACACAAATATAATGTAGCAGAATATATTGTGTATATATTTTTAATATTTTTTTTAACAGTACTCAATACATTTGTAGTAGTAGTAGTAGTAGTAGTAGTAGTAGTAGTATGAACATATAACTATGGCAATTAAGTTACGTTTTATCCTTATAAGGAATCATTATGCTAAGGTATTTAGCCTGAACATTGTTATAAGACTGAAAACTCCATGTGCAACTTAATTGTCACATACCAATTTTCATACCAATATCTATATAATATGATGCTTGTTCCTCCCTTAGTTAGTCCGTATGTTACGCTTTGATAAAAGCTACAACAATTTTTCAAAATCAAATTACTTGAAAAAAAAAAGCCGAATTTGCGAAATTTCATTTTAAAAAGGCCAATCTAGTAACCCTGGACAAGAATATGAGAATGATCACCTTTTGTTGTAGCTTTGTTTATGAATATCATTATAATAATAATATATAATCATTGTTGTAACGGTGTGGAAAGGAACTCTTAGTAATTTCGACATACAGCAACTCTTCACCAATGAAAAAATGTCAGCGAAACGTTACATAAAAAAGGAACATTCGAAAGTTACAAGGCAAAATAACAAAGAAATTGTTTGCCATGACGTGCTGGACTGAAGGTGTAAATTAAAGACTGTCTCTTACAATGTGATTTGTTTTTATTTGTATTGAACTATGTAGCACAATATTACATTCTGAGTATTTATTATTACTTTTTAATGTATTTAATTTGTGTCAGTTCTCTATCTACAAAATCTACTTTTTTGCATTATCCAGAAAAATATTTGTTGATATTACACATTCTGCCAAATTTCCATGGTTCCTAGATTACTGTGCATAGTATTGTAAATACAATAATTAATATTAACTCTTATAAAACCTACAATCGAGAACTTTGGTGGGTTTTTTTTTTTCAAGTAACTTATGTCACATGATTTGAATTGAAAGCCATGTTTAATTTCAGAAGAGTTTCCGATGGGTAGCTATTCTGTACAAGTCATGGAGATAAAGAATTTTCAATGGGTAGCTATTCTGTATAAGTCCTGGACTTTTTAATTTTGTAGACAAAAAACAAAAGATCTTTCTCGTGTAACATGAAAACATTACGTGCTGGAATGCTAAAAGATTCAAAATTTTTATGGAGTAATTCTGGTTTCTAATTGGTGGCTAGCAGAACGGAGCTTCATTTGATTGGTCAGTTTCTATCGCCAGTGTCTATAAGCAGAACATTCCAACTTTCAGTTATTATACTCTCTTCATTATTTTTCAACTAGCCTGGGTGCCTGGTGTTGCCCGGGTGTTTGGAGATGTGTGTTGAGCAAAATAAATAAATAAATAAATAAATAAAACGTGGTAGTAGACAGGCAGCTCGAACCTGTACTGCAAAGGAGGAAAAGAACATAAAAAATAAATAAATAAAATAAAACGTGACGTCTTTGCCGTTGCATCCATCGCTAGTCCGGAAGTGGCGAAGGCTTAAATTCAGGCTAGACAATCGAAAAAAGGGATGACTTTCAAAAATATTGGGGAAAAAAGCGACTCTTCATAGTAGAAATGTGCCCAGTTCAGGGTGAAGAAATAAATGTTTTTAGTCAATTATTTTATATTTGTCGTCCGAAGGATCAAGCTTCAAAACGATACCAATCTCGTTAAAATCTGTCACCTCTGTTGAAAGTTTTTGCAAGACATACATACATACATACATACATGCACACATTTAAACAAACAGGTGAGATTAATATTATAGACTAGTGGAGGTGCCCGGCGTTGTCTGGGTGTTTGGAGGTATAAAAGAAAAGTTTTGGTAGGCAGCTAGGCTCGAACCCGAAGCCTGGAGGTGAAGACAGAAAAGAAAGCCTGACATCTTACTGTGACGCTAAGAGGGAAGAGAAGTGGGAATGGTTGAAATTAAATGCTTAAAAACGAACATCTGGTTTTCTAGGTCAAACATAACGCTATAGAGAAATTAAATCACTTAGAGCCAGTTAAGCTTGAAGGTTTCTCAAGATGTTGGTGAAAACCAGCTCCCCATAAAAAGGGGAGTGTCCAAATGAATAGAAATTGTCTGATATAAAGGGTTTCCACACAGTGATCAAAGCTAATTTCTTTCTGGACGTCCCTGGTGGGAAAACCTAACAGGTTCTGGCGGGATAGTGACAATGGATATGAAGGGTTTCCCCTACATTGACCAAAACTGATTGCTACAAGAGCAATGGTCTGATATGTGTGGTCACCCCCACATATAGTCTTTGATTGCAGTATTTGCCAGATAGATACTACCTGGGCCACGAAGACCAGGGGACTGACTTCATTTCAATTAGTTTCACTTTATTTATGCTAAAAAGCTAAACTAACAGGGGGAGAAGACAGAATAGCAGGAATTTTATAACATAAAAGTCGCTCAAATAAAAGATAGACACGGCCTTTCGTAAATCGGAGATATTATAATCTAGGGAGTATATAAAAGGTTGTAAGAATTAGTGACCTTTCCCCGAGCACCCCCTCCCCCGAGTAACCCCCGAGTACCCCCCACCCCCGAACACCCCCTCCCCCGAGTAACCCCCGAGCAACTCCTGAGCCACCCCCCTCTGAAAAAAGCCTTTGCAGGACATACAACAAATGTGCACACACGAACACACACACATTTTCGCTTAGATGTTGAAAGAAGAGCTTCCTTGCTGCTTCAGTTGCTTGGAGACTTGGGTGGAAAAGTACCAGTCAAGAATCCATTTTTGACAATCAGCCTGACACATGCAGGGCCAGGAACTGGCCTGGTACCTGTCGGACTGACGTACGCTGCGTGGGTATCATCAATGAGGTCAACCTTCCCAGGCCTTGCCACCTGACTTTCGAGTGGGGTAAGTTTATTACTTGCTGCCTGAGGCGCCCCGACCGGGGGATACCAAGACAGTTTTTGCTAAGCAAGAGTGCCCCTCTTTCAGGGGCGCTTGCTTGACTTCCTCACTTTCCTGACCTTGAGTCACATCATGCTGAGGTGGGAAGCATGTAAATATCTATCCTCCCATTAAATCAAAAATATTGCAACACATGCTATATAAAAGGAGCTTGATACAGAAGAGAATCTTGGCATTATTTTGAAGTTAGATTCTTCGGAATCAGTTACCTATGGGTTAAAGAATAATATGTTGTTCTCTGTTCCTCTTCATGCGTGTGTTCCTCGACTTTTCTTCTTCTCTATAAAGAATCATGACATTTCCTTCTTTGTGTTTAGTAGTTTTAATTTTTGTGTTACTTTTTTTTTTTTTTTTTCTTACAAAGGAACACTATCGGATTTTGTGCCCGAATTATTCTTGTTTTTCTTTCTTTTTTCTTTTCGTTGTTGTTCTATTGTTCTTTCTCCTATTATTATTTACCCTTAATTCGATTTATTTTTGTTTTTCCCCTCTTCATCTTTCTTCAAATTATTTTCTTCCTTCTAATCATTTTCTTCTTCTTCTCCTCCTCCTTCTCCTAATCCTTTCCTTCTCATTCCCCCCTCCTTTTCATCTTTCCTTCTTTTAACAATTTTATTCTTCTTCTAATCACTTTCTCCACCCCTTCCTTCTTCTAATCATTTTCTCCTCCTCCTTCTTTTTCGTCCAACTACTTCCTCCTACTACTTTTTCTTCTTCGTCTTCTCCTTGTTTATATATATATATATATATATATATATATATATATATATATATATATATATATATATATATATGTATGTGCTATGACTTTTCGACTATGGCTAAATGAAAGCATCACGTCTCATCCATATTCTGTGACACCTGAAGATATTTTCACAAAATTAAACGGAATTTGCTTTTTGAAAATTGTCTTGTCAAAGGTTCATTTGCAAATTAAATTTGACGTAAAATGTCAGAATCTGTCGTTTATAAATACTCACCAGCGACTTTACGTGTTCAAAATAATTTCCGTGAAAATAAACATGGCGCCAGAAATTTCGTCACGTGTAACAGTAACAGTTTGGTGAACAATTTTGTTTCTATGTAAGCTAAAGTTCGTACATGGAATGATTAATCTACATGGTGATTGCTAGAAATGTCGGAAATTTGACTTTGTAAATTGTATTGCTTTTATTTTGTTTTGTTTAAATTTTATCGCGTTTGGCTAATTTACTTCTTCAATTATAATCCACATTTTGGTCGCAGACAACAGAAGAAAAACAAAAAACAAGTCAATTTCTTAAAGCGGTCCAACGCAATACCCAATAAACGCGCCTACCAAAGATTTTATTTTCGTCGTTCTTACTTGTCTCTTGGAACTTTCTATCCATAATGTTATATTCTGACATTATCAATTCTTAATTCGGATCTTTTGACTTTCGATGGAATTTTCCACTTTTTTGTTTAATATAGCCTTGTCTAGAAAATACCGTTTTTAACGTTATTTTTATTTACTAACAATCAAATTTATTACAAATGTACAAGCAGTTTCTCTCTGTCTGTCTGTCTGTCTGTCTGTCTCTGTCTCTGTCTCTGTCTCTCTCTCTCTCTCTCTCTCTCTCTCTCTCTCTCTCTCTCTCTCTCTCTAAGCACTTTAACGTTGAAATGAAAGTCGGTCACTTAAGTTCGCATGGGTAGATCATAACGTTAGATCACTATAAACGGCCGTTTCGACATTTAAAAATAAATGTTTAAATTTCAACGATATTTCTTGCAGTTAAAGTTGCCCATATGGGTTTGTTCCTTGCTGATGGAGTCAGATATGGCTTCGTGGCTGGGTTCGAATCTCCTGACCAGCGGTAATCGTGACACCCTATACTGATGATTCTCAAAAGGATGAAATATTAGTGTCTGTAGATAGTTTAAAAATATTATTATAGTAATAATTATGTTAGCTTATTTAAGAACTAGGTTCTTATTGACGAGCATTTTAAAGTTGAAATAGAAAATTCGGTCACTTAAGATCACATGCATAATTCATGATGTTATAATCATTAAATCACTATGGACGGACGTTTCGACATTTTAATAATAAATATTTACATTTCAATTGTAATTCTCGCGGTTGAAGTTGGTCGTATGGGTTTGTTCCTTACTTATGGGTCAGAGATGGCTTCGTGGCCGGGCTTAAATCTCCCGATCAGCGGTAATCATAACCCCCTGCGCCCTGCACTGATGATTCCCAAAAGGATGGAACACTAGTGTCTGTAGGTATTTAAAAACATCATGATAGTAATATATATATATATATATATATATATATATATATATATATATGCCGACTGTCAACATTCGATTATATATATATATATATATATATATATATATATATATATATATATATATATATATATATACTGCCGACTGTCAACACGACGGTTCTAGGTTCACTCCTTGGCTTGAGAGAGGTGCTAATCTAGCGGCACTTATGAGTTCTGATACAACGAAACAGGACTGTATGTCAATGACTACAAATATTTTAAGCCCCCCTCTTTGGAAAGAGCACTGTCGAAAATAATCTCACCCAATACTTACTTGGCTGAAAAATGCGGAGCTCGCTGTTTGTTTATAAAAAAACATGCGGTTTGAGCACTGTACAAGTGGTGGACGGATGTTTGTTTAAATAGATATTCGGACAGGTTATTTGCGGGCATTGCTTTCATGGTCGAGTGGGAGAACTACCGACTGTCAACACGACGGTTTTAGGTTCAATCCTTGGCTTGAGATGATTTGTGATACAACGAAACAGGACTGTATGTCGATGACTACAAATATATATATATATATATATATATATATATATATATGACGAAGATAATGTAGAAAATGTGTAAGGAAAGTCCTTTAAAATTACTGCGCCCTCTGTAGATGTATAAGGAAAATCCTTTAAAAGTACTGCGCCCTCTGTAGATGTGTAATCCAACTAGCAAAGTACCTAGATGGACGCGAACGGTTACTCAGAACGGACCCAACAATCGGTTACTCAGAACGGTCCCAACAACGGTAAGATATGCTCACACTCACACGGCACGAGAAGCAACAGCAACATGATTTCCAACCAAGTCAATCATCGCTCTCCCAACGTCTTTCAATCACCCGCTTTTATGGCCGTTGCAGGCCAGCTAAATTTGCATATTGCGAGAATTCATGTGACTTTGCAAGATATCACTTTTACAAAAGACGGCGGCCGCCATCTTGATCTTTCTTTCTCTATTTTCGGTCGGCGACGCCAAGCCAGCTCCGACGTAAGTCTTTCCTTTTCGTCCGTCTCTCTTATGCACCCACACAACACACAAACATGCTGGCGCTTGTCTCCTGGATGCACATTACAGATAAGACATCCCGAAACATAAGACACAACCTGACTGCTTGACACAAATAAGAACATCCTACATGTAAAATCTTTACTATTATATAAAAGTTGTGTGTGTGTGTGTGAATTCCTCCCTCATAGGTTCCGAAACAGCTGAGCCTATCTTTTGCAAATTTCACACATATCTAATTTATATGTCTGGCAGTGTTCTTAGATATGCTTTGTACAGAAATTAATCCGATACGTATCAAATATCGAAAAATTCCGATCTTAAAAATAGCTTTTATCTCTTACAGATAAAAAAAGAAAAAATTTTACAGGGGAGTATTTTACATTTACACCAGCCAAGGGAGATAATAAAATTTCAGCAAATAATTTCTCCTTAAAAAGAACAGATTTATTATAATTAGGAGACATAGCTTAATGGTAGAGCATTTGACTACAGATCGAATGATCCCATGTTCAAGCCCGGGTGTACCTCACCATTTTATTTTAACTTTTTTTATTAATGAGTTCAATTTATGATAAAAGAAGAGCTACCATCTAAAATCGCAACAAATCATTTCTTCGTTTTCATATTTTTAAACTTAACATTAACCAGAAGTGACTCTTCCAGGGCATTCATTATCAAGCCCAAATATCATCTGAGGTGATATTGTAAACAAACACAGACGTATTTGATGAACGACATTATCATTATTATGTTTTTATTTTTTTATTTTTTTGCAAATTATTCTTTGTAATATATAATAATCAATAAAAGATTTATTCTATAATGATACATACACAATCTGCATTAATTAAAATATTGTGTTTAAGCGTATTGTGCGACCAGGCATTGCCGGACTACCAGCCAGTACTGTATAAAAATATGCATATGTATATAAATGTTTATACGTATATGCATATGTACATGAATTGGATCAATAAAAATTAAAATGCATAGCTGGTTCCACCATTATTTCTTAAGATGATTCAGCTTGAGTCTATCTGTTACATCTTTGCATTTTTTTATGTACACATTAAACAATGCTACAAGCAAACTACTTTAACTTATTATATATATATATATATATATATATATATATATATATATATATATATATATATATATATATATATATATATATATATATATATATATATATATATATATATATATACGGCATAATTACGTTGACACACCGGTTCCCACTGGATCACCGAAGTTAAGCAACATTGAACCTGTTCAGTACTAAATGGGTGACCATTTGGGACCTACAGGTGCTGTATGTGCTCTCCGCTTATTTTGGCATTGTTTCCAGTCGTCCTAGATTTCTCCTGCCACTGGACTAAAGCAGTCCTGATTCAGGAGAAGTGTGGTTGTGGATTGCGTAACACTTGCCTCGCAATTGCACATGCAACTGCCCCCACAGGGGAGTGTTCTTTGTCTTGCGAGACTGAAGAGAGATATCGTAATATATATACACATAAATATATACATAAATATATATATATACATACATAAATATATATATATATAAATGTATATACATACATAAATATATATATACATAAATGTATATACATACATAAATATATATATATATACATAAATGTATATACATACATAAATATATATATATATAAATGTATATACATACATAAATATATATATATATATATATATATAAATGTATATACATACATAAATATATATATATATATAAATGTATATACATACATAAATATATATATATACATAAATGTATATACACACACAGATATATATATATATATACATAAATGTATAGACATACGTAAATATATATATATATATATACATAAATGTATATACATACGTAAGTATATATATATATATATACATAAATGTATATGCATACATAAATATATATATACATAAATATATATGCATACATAAATACATATATATATACATAAATATATATATATATATATATACATAGATATATATTAACATAAATATATATATACATAAATATATATATATACATAAATATACTTGTACTTTTTTGTAGAAAAAGAAATCCCATACAGTGCTCTATTATTAGGGAAAAAACCTTTCTCGAAATAAGAGCAATATATTTTTTTTGTATAATATATACAGGAATTTACATTTATATCAGTAGTCGGTACCGACTACCGATATAAATGTAAATTCCTGTATTTATTATACAAAATATTATACAAAAAATATATACATAAATATATATATATATATATATGCATAAATATATATACATAAATATATATATACACATAAATATATATATATATACACATAAATATATATATATACACATAAATATATATATACATAAATATATATATATACACATAAATATATATACACATAAATATATATATACTCATAAATATATATATATATACACATAAATATATATATACACATAAATATATATATATTTAAACACATAAATATATATATATATATATATATATATATATATATATATATATATATATATATATATATATATATTAAAGGGGACCCTAGGGTCTTCCTGACCTTATTTAAAGCGATATATATATATATATATATATATATATATGATGATTGCTGCATCTTTCCAAATGATCATCGTCACATTGAGTTCTCCCAATCTTGTCGTCCATGCCATCTCAGATGACTCTGCACTCCTGCTGCAGATTTATTCATCTTGAAGCAGATATGACATACAAATTGAGCAATTTTCCATCGAGTTGTCTTCCTCCGGAGGTTGAAGGGTATTCCTATGAACAATCACATGTCTTCTAAGACCAGCAGTAGACTTGCAAACTTTGCTACATGCTTAACAGATCGTTTGGTTGGGACTAACAGGTGCAAAGTTGAACAGGAGTTTTGTGCGACTTAAGGTGGTTGACGTAGACAGCCTTTGACAAAAACACTCGTTCACAAGTGTCGTATTTCCAGCTCTGTGTGTCATGGTTAAGACCGTCAATTAAATCTTTGCAAAGCTCTTGCTTCAGATTGCTGTGTGCCTGCATTCTTTTCTCTAGAGCATCACAACTTTCACATACAAGCTTTCGCCATGTCGGCCTTTGCAGGGTAAGTTCTTTCCATGTCTCGATGTCGATTTGTAAGACTTTCAAATTATTCTTTGTAGACTCCCTGAACCTCTTCCTAGGCTTGTGTTGAGAGCGCTTGCCATTTTCCAAATTTGTTTTGGCAGCCTACAATTTTTCATTCGAACCAAGTGGCTCACCCAACGCATGTGAGATCTGATTACAAGGGTCTGACCACTAGAGCAACATGCTCTCACAAGAACTTCAGTATCGGGTACTTGTGCTTGCCACTTGATTAAGATACGTCTCAAGCATTTTTGGTGATGCCATGATCAGACCACACTTTCTCCTCCAACCTTTCAAAAGCTACAGATGCCTTCTGAATTCGCCTGTGGATTTCAGTGTCGAGACAGCCATCCCTCAACAGAGAACTACCAAGATACACAAATGAATCAACTACTCCCAGTCTTGCACCACAGACCATGATGTTCGGCTCCACGTATGACTGGCCTGGTGCAGGAGTGAACATCACCTTTGTTTTAGACAGACTGATACGCAGACCAAACGCAGTGAATGAGTCAGCAAAGCTATCCATTATATGCTGCATATCAGTCTCAGTGTGCGACAAAAAAAAAAACAGCATCGTCTGCATACAGTAACTCCTTGACCAAGACATGATGCAGCTTGGTTCTGGCATGAAATCTTCTAAGATTAAAAATGCGACCTGTGTTTCAAAACTTTAACATGACACCTCTATCGCAATCTTGAAACGCATGAGCAAGTAGAGCAGCAAAATATATAGAGAAAAGAGTAGTGGCAGGAATATCACATTGTTTGACACCATTGTCAACTGGGATTTCATCAGACAATTTTCCATTAAACAAGACTCGAGCTTTTATGACCCTGTGCAGTTCCTTGAATATTCTAACAAAGGTTGGAGGCCACCCTACTTTCCCTATTAACGGTGTCAAATGCTTTGGTTAGATCCACAAACACTTGTTACTGTGGTATCTGTTGTTCAATGCATTTCTCCTGGACTTGCCGGGCTGAAAAAATCATATCCATAGTTCCTCTGCCAGACCTAAAGCCACGTTGTGACTCTGGAATAGCTTTAGGACAAACATCCTGTTTAATAGAAGTCATGCGAGAACTTTCCCAACAACTTCCAAAAGCATAATCCCACATTCTTTTATCCCTTTCCTTTAAACAGGATCACCAATACACCATCAATCCAATCCTGTAGAACAGGAGCACCTTCCCAGATTTCCTCAACAAAACCAACTATAGCATTAACAATATTCAATTTTAAGAAGCTCCACCGGAATACCATCCAAACCTTGCCACTGCTGATTTGCACAATAGCCAACTGCACCTCAACCAGATTAGGCAAACGATCCATTCTGAATATGATATCACATTGTGGTAGGCTATCAATTGCATCAGCATCTACTGCCGAGGGATTGTGAACACACATCAATAAAGTGCTCTTGCCATCTTTTCAAGATATTTTCTGGATCCTTAATGACAACAGAAGCATCTTTCGACATCAGGGGAGGTATTGAAGAGGTAGGAAGACCAAATACTTTGTGCAGGAGTCAAAATTCCTTCTAATTTTTTGTGTCAAACGCATTTTGGATCTGCTCCGTTATATTCATCCACGATTGGTTTTTCATTTTTCTTAGTTCACGTTGCAATGTGACTTTGACCTCTTTGTATTGTCGCAAATTAGTTGCATGATCAGAATGATCTTCATGAAGTAAAGATTCATAAATTGTCTGTTTATTCATCAGCAACTGATTAATTTCAAGATTGTTGTCGTCAAACTAGTCCTTGTTCTTATCCCTCTTGAAACCAAGAACTTTAGCACCAGCAGAATAAACCTGAGTCTTAAAATTCACCAATGTACCATCAAATGCAAGATTATCGAGCTTTTCCGCCACACTCTTTTGAACTTCAGACAACTTTAACTTGACGACATCAATACAGCTAGGCACCTTAACAGCATTGGGACAAACTTTCTTACGGATTCGTAAATTAAACTTTCCTCTCACCAACTTGTGATCAGTGTCACATTCAGCACTGTGCATGACACCAACAGTATATGCATCTTGAAGGTCGCGTTTTCGAGTTATGATGAAGTCAATTAGGTGACCATGCTTTGAACGTGGGTGTATCCAAGTAGCTTTGTGCTTCAGTTTACAGCGAAAAATAGTGTTACAGATAGCAATATTAAATTCTGAACACATCTCTAGTAGCTTAAGGCCATTAGCATTCATGGTACCAATACCATAGTGGCCAAGAGGACTCCAGGTCTCATAGTCTTTTCCAACATGGGCATTGAAATCACCAAGAACAAGTTTTTCATTAATTGGTGTAGATGCAACAGCAGAGTGCAGAGACTCATAGAAACACAAGATGTCATCTTCATTCGCTTGAAGGGTTGGTGCATAGACTGTAAGAATAGTGATGAATCTGTTATGTGAGAGAGGAACACGAAGTTTCATGATGTGATCACAGATACTGGAACGAAATTCCATAGTATATATTATAAAATATGTCTTCAATCTCTCCTGTATTTGCAATATGATGTAACAATAGTGGTTTCAACACATACCAACATGTAAAACGTACGTGGTGATTATGATGATGATGATGATGAAACTTTGATAAATGCACATTTCATCATTTTTTTTTGTATTTTTTTAGTAATCAGATACAGAGCATAATCACGTGGACACGTTGGTTTCCATTAGCTCATGGAAGTTAAGCAAGGATGAGCCTGGCCAGTGTAAAAATGGGTGACCATTTGCTAAGACCAGATTCTGTATGTTCTCTGAAAACTGGAGGGAGATGGGCGCTGCTAGGCTATTATTACCCATGACATACTGCATAAGATAAAAGGACTCTCGGATATTTATTGAAATCAAGAATAAAATAAGGCAGAACTAAAACGAATGTTTAAAAATTATACAGTTATGATTTTTTTAGATGAGGGCTGATATTACTAACATAGAACAATTAAAACGAGAAAAATTTATCCTTGAAGAGCGATCCCCTATTTTTGTACATATTATCTTGATCACTTCACTGGCAATAGATTTGTTAGATATTCAGGCAGAGAGAGAGAGAGAGAGAGAGAGAGAGAGAGAGAGAGAGAGGGGGAGAGGTGATATAAAGTTTATCATTGATTCACATATTAATAGATCCATCTAGTTTGCTTCTCTACCACCATTAGCAATGGCCAAAGACTCTTTATCTGAAAGTACATCTTTTAAACTCCTCGGTTTAACGTTCACAGGAAACATGAGTTGGAACAATTACATTGAGAGCATTGCCAGGACCGCTACGAAGAAGGTAGGTTCTCTCTACCATGCTAGAAAGCTACTAACACCCGAAAGTATCCTGTACCTCTCTAAGGCCACCATTTGCTAATGTATGGAGTATTGTTGTCATATTTGGGCCGGTGCATCTGCTACTAGTCTCTCACTCCTAGACAAGGTTCAAAAGAAAGTCGCCAACCTAATAGGTTCTGAACTGTCATCTAAGCTTCAGCCTCTGTCCCATCGACGAAATGTTGCATCCCACTACCTGTGCTACAAGTACTTTAATGGTGAATGCTCCGACGAGATGCAAGCACTCGTACTCCCTCAATGTAAATACCTCCGACAAACCCGACAAGCAACAAAATTCCACCCCTTCACAGTTGAGATCCCTAGATGTAAGATAGCCTTCTACTCCAGTAGTTTCTTTCCCAGAACCGCTAGACTTTGGAATTCCTTTCCTGGTTCCTGCTTCCCCAACTGTACTGATATGCAGAAGTTCAAGTGTAACGTGAACCGACATCTTGCTGCCCAACTCCCCACATAGCACCCCTGTAGTTTATGTCCCTTATAGTAGCCCCCTATATCAAAGTGGCAATGTGCCTTGTTTGGGGTGAAAATGTAAAAAAAAATAAATAAATAAAATATCCATCCAGTTTCGCTTCTAAACAGATTCTGTTTATTGATCATGTGACCCCTCATTCTTGTTTTACCTCTACTTTTTTCTGTTAAAGTGTTCCCATGTTTGTCACTTTTGAATTTTTGACAGCTTAGTTGCTCTCCCTGCAATGTATAATACATAGAATCAGCCTTTTATTCCTTAAATTTTAATTCTTGAAAAGATTCGATATTTGCATAGCGTTTATATTATACATCTGCTCAAAGAAAAAAAGACAAAAAAAAAAAAAAAAAAAACATAGAAAAACGCGAGTAAAAGCTAACAGAATGCACTTAACAGGGTGCCCCGGGTGGTTAGTAACAATGAAATGAAACAAATTGAAATGAGATAATTAACTTAATTTTATTTGATTGTTTTTTTTTTTGTGTGAACATGCGGATGCGAAGGCGGGTGGGGGAGGCTTAAAATGATGCAAACTTCATTATGATGTCACAAAGGGGAAATAATAAAAAAAAAGAACAGAAAATAAAAAATAAAAAATAATATACAAAACTAGTCAGTTTTATTTTTGAGTGCAATTTTACACGCTTTCCTTTGAGGATTGGCTTGGTTCGGCCGGGTGGAAGTCTAATTATATTCTTAGTATCGTCTGCACTGAGAATCGAACCTTCAGTCCCCAGAAGACTGTCACTTGGAACTGATTATTATTTAGCATTTTATCCGATATGCCATGCGTCCGTTAACGATTTTTCAAATCATATTCCGAGAATATTTTGTTGACATCGAACGCAGACAATATGATCAAATATTTGTCATGTGAAGTGGAAACAGAGATTTCAATACACACCAAGCAAGGAAAACAGATGTAAAACCGATGATGATGACGATGATGATGATTTTTTTTTTTTCATATCTTTGTGGTCATACAACAGTTTCTCACTTTTTACACAATCTTTTGCATTATTATTGCATCCTGGTTGGGAAGTAGAGGGCAGTACTAAGAAATGACAATACTACATCGTATGGTCCTTCTCTCCTCATTCAAATATGGTTAGATCAGTTTTATAGCCCAATTTGATCATAGCAACTGATGATGATGATGATGACGACGACGACGACGACGACGACGACGACGACGACGACTTAATTAGATCGAGGTAGAAATATTGTTTGCTTTTACAGAACTCTTTCTTTTTTGTTTGATTTCCTTAATGCACTTTGTCCTTTTTTTGTTTACAATCTGCATTTTACGGCACATCAAATCCTTCTTGATTTAATTAATGTTCAAAAAAAAAAACATTAGAATTCATTCGTTTCATTACATTACTTTTATTTGTATCTTTTGCTGCACACCAACCCCTTTAAATTTAGTACTAGTGTTACATGATAAAGGGCTGGCCCCTTTTCATGTAAGTAAAAAATACTTATTCATGCAAGTAAAAAAATAGGGAATTAGTTAAATGTAAATATGAACTAGGATAGTGAAGGATTCGAACTTGCGAAGCTAGATTTGGAATTGAAAATTCCAATCATAAGTTAAAATAAATACAGCATGTTATTGAAATAAAGAATGTGGAATTGCAATTGTTTATCTTACATATCTGTATATGGAAAAGGAATGTAATAATGAAATTTGTTTCTGTGAAAATTAAAATAAGGAATTTAATCGTCAATTGAAATTGTAAACATATTTTGTAAAGAGGTTATTTCAAAAATAGGTTACTGAACTCGGGGTCATTTCAAGTTTAGCAACGTGACGCATGTCAACCAACGTGCTTTATGAGCACATGTTTAATCGTGTGATGACGTGACGATTTAATAATAATGTTTTATTTGGATTATTCGGATAAATGTTTTCATCTAAGATACCATTCTCACAGCGTTTCAGCCGATGTAACTTCCCCCACTTAAGTTTAATCTTGCTGTTGAACTCAGAAATCTGTACAAAAGTATATTGCTTTCATTCCATCAGCCATGATTGAACCCTTTATTGAATCCTCAGTAGTAAGTTGCTCTTGTTCTGTCAGCCATAGCTGGATAGAAATCTTAAGTATGAAAGGAGTTGTGTTTGAAGGCTATATCAATGCAGTTCGTAGGAAACACAGTGACATGAGTTAGTATATATTATCATTATTCTTTTATACACAAACTCGTGTCCATGAACTGCATTTATATAACCTTCAAACACAACTCCTATCACGCACAATGCTTCAAGCAATCTACAGCATCCTTCTCAAATCTTAAGTAATCTATATATTAATACTAGCCATGGTACCCGGCGTTGCCCGGGTATTTGAAAGTGTGTGTTGAGCAAAAAAAAAAAGTGGTAGTAGGCAGGCAGGCTCAAATCCATACCACGAAGAAGGAAAATAACGTGAAAAAAAAAACAAAAAAAAACATAACGTCTTTGCCGTTGCATCCATTGCCAAATCGAAAGTGGGGAAGGTTTAAATTAAGGCTAGTCATTCGAAAAGAGGGGATGACTTTTGAAAATAGCGGCGAAAAAAGTGACCCCTCCTTATAGAAAATTGCCTAGTTGAGGGCGAAGGAATTAATGTTTTTAGCCAATTTTTCGATATTTGTCGTCCAAAAGGTCTAGCTTCAAAACGATACTGATCTCATTAAAATCCGTCGCCTCTGTCGAAAGTTTTAGGCAAACATACATACATACATACATACATACATACATACATACATACATTTAAACAGACAGGTGAGATTTATATCAAAGATGATGGCGTGTGTGTTATTTTCTGTGTCAAGCTTACATCCGGGCTGTTTAATTGTAATGTACGTCCATTTCTTGTAATAAATAATTTTACCAAGAATTCTTCATAAGTTTTGGTTTCGGTTTCGATTATAGCTGATGGCACTCAAGTCATTTAATTTTTTTATGAATAATTTTACTAACAATTCTTCATAATTTTGGTTTCGGTTGTACCCGATGGCACTTAAGTCATCTATTTTTTTTATAAATAATTTTACCAAGAATTCCTCATAAGTTTTGGTTTCGGTTTTGATTATAGCTAATGGCACTCCAATAATCTATTTTTTAAAAATAATTTTATCAAGAATTCTTCATAAGTCTTGGTTTCGGTTTCGATTATGACTGAAGAAACTAAAGTTATATATATACACAGGCGACAAAAAGAAAGGCGGCACTTGAAATTTCTTAAAAATTGCAAATTTAAGATAAATTTAATGTAACTGTTTAAACAAACTATACCTCATTTGATTGGCCTTTTATTCTTCTATAATTTTACCTGTTCATATTTTACTTTTAACTAAAATATTCTAGTGTTCACGTCAATTTAAAAAAATAACTTCAAATTGAGGAGGCAAAAAGAAAGTCCGCACAATGGAAAATTATTATTTAAATATAACTTTAGGACATTAATGCAACACAAATACAACAGGAACATAATGAACTAGTTAATGTTTAGTAACATAGCCCTTCTGCAATTTGACAACCTGCAATCTTTTGTGAATTTCTTGAATTTGACTGCAGCAATATCCGGGGAAAGGGCATCCCACTTTTCTTTAATTTTTGTTTAAAGTTTTTTCCAAATTTGAAATTTTATCATTGCGTAGCTGTTGCTTGATATAAAGCCATACGTTTTCGATAGGATTGAGGTCTGGAGAATTTGCAGGCCAATCCAAACATGGGATATCATGCTCTTCCAAGAACCTCTTGACATTGCCAACTGTGTGAATGGGAGCATTATCCTGCATGAAGATGGGATTAGCATCCAAATTCAGACCAAAGTAGAGTAGAAAATGCTCAGTCAACCTATTAATGTACGTGGTCGAATTAATTTGACCTTGCAAGCGAACTATAGGCTCTGAACCATTGGTATTAATAATGCCCCACACCAAAACTGAACATCCATCACCTTGCAGTGTTGAAACTGAGCACCTAGGATAAATTCTTCATCTTTCTTCCAATGGACATATTGCCTACCATCAATGCCTTGCCTGTTGAACTTGCTTTCGTCACTAAAAAGCACTTTTGACCAATATGAAGAGCCATGATCTTCATTACATTTGATGAAGTCCAGACGACGCTGTCTGTTCTTTACAGAAATCATTGGCTTGTGTCTTGCATCATATCCTCGCAAATTCAATTCCTTTAATCTGTTCTTGACAGTAGGAAGAGAGCACTTTTTTACAAGATTGCACTGTTGTTGGATTTGGGGAGCCATTTCAAATCTGTTTCTGAGGCTGCGGATATTGATAGCATTGTCTTCACTGTTAGAAGTAACTCTAGTACGACCAGATTTAGGGTCATCACGAACATCGTCGGTGTTTTGGTGCTTTTGCACAGTCTTTTGTACAGTTTTCTCATCACCTTTCAATCTGCGGTGATTGGATAAACCAGAAAGGTGGAGATTGATGAGCTCCTGACAATCACTAAGAGAAAGTCGTGGTATATGGACAAGATGTTATGTTATATAACCTGGAACAACAACAATTACGATTAGAGATGCTTTGTTGCCTGTTGATGGATATTTTAAACTGATTAAGGGGTGATAATTTAAGCTGATTTTAAGCGAATTTGTTGCTGCGGACTTTCCTTTTTGCCTCCTCAATTTGAAGTTATTTTTTTAAATTGACGTGAACACGAGAATATTTAAATTAAAAGTTAAATATGAACAGGTAAAATTATAGAAGAATAAAAGACGAATCAAATGAGGTGTAGGTTGTTTTAAACATTTAGCTTAAATTTGCAGATTTGAAAAAATTACAAGTGCAGACTTTCTTTTTGCCGACACTGTATATATATATATATATATATATATATATATATATATATATATATATATATATATATATATATATATATGTATTCGTAAGTTTGGGATTCAGCTCCAATTCAAGCTGATGAACCCAAGTCATATAGATATATTTTTCATTTTTGAAATCGCAACTTTATCATACATAAAAATCGATAGAACATTAACTCTATAAAATACGCTTGAATATGAAATTTTAATTCTTGCAGATTTCGTATATATTAATATACGCGGGCCGTTCCTGCTAACTCGGATAAATACTTTTGCAGTTTTAACAAAAAGCTACAATAATATCAGAGTGTCTCCATTTATGCTGAATATCTATAGAATACCAACATCAACATATTACGTATGAATGAGTCCCCTGTGGAATTTCCACAGGTCGTGCTAGTTCTTTATTATATTCTTAGTATTAACTGCATACGTTATACAAAGATTTTAAAAAATCAGGAAAGAAAGGATATGAAAGAGAGAGAGAAATAAATAAGAACGAACGAAAAGACATGAAAGAATAACGAGAAATATAGAAAGAGCTTTAATAAGACATTGTTATTTATCTCCCTTGTTGGGGATTGTCTCCCTTGTTTTTGAACTATTCTGTTCATTGACAACTATAAATAGTTATTAATTACAACAGTTATAGAAATAAAAAAGATAAAGAGAGAGAGAGACAGAGTGTGTGTGTGTGTGTATGTGTGTGTGTGTGTGTGTGTGTGAGAGAGGGGGGATGAGTGAAAGAAGAGATGCTTTATACTTATGGTTTAATGCCTAATTTATTTTATGTAAAATTTTCTCAAATGTATAAATTTTTTAATATATGTAATGTTGGAGAGTTCTCGGAAAGGAAATGTCTTTTGCTCAGTTTATGGAAAAGAAGTTAGGTGCAACTTAATAATACTTACAAGAATTGGGTACACAAGTTGGATAACAGGTGGCTTGGGATATGAGAACAAAGTATTGGAACCACTACTGAACGCACAGTACAATGGTGGCTTCAAAAATTTTGTGGCGGTGACAAGAGTCTTGAAGATGATGAACGTAGTGGTCGTCTATCGAATATTGACAATGACCAATAAGGAGCCTTAGTCAAAGGCAATCCACGCACAGCTGTTCAGGAACTTGCTTTTGAATTAGACGTAACGTATAAGACGATTTCCAATCACTTGAAAGAGATTGGAAAAACAAAAAAAACCTTGATAAATGGGTGCATCACGAATTGAACGATAACCAAAGGAAACACCGTTATGAAGTGTCATCTTGCCTACTTTTACACAACAAGAATGACCCGTTTCTCGACCGAGTTGTGACTTGCAATAAAAAGTGGGTTCTTTATGACAACCGATGATGCTCAACACAGTTGTTAGACACCGACGGAGCTCCACGACACTTCCTGAAGCCAGGGTTGCACCAAAAGATCATACTGACTCTTTGATGGTTTACAATCGGTCTTATTCATTACAGTTTTTTTAATGCTGGCGAAACCATTACGGCAGAGAAGTACGGTCAACAAATAGATGAAATGCACCAGAAACTTCGACAACAACACCCAACATTAATCAACAAAAAAGACCCAATTCTCCTCCATGACAATTCTCGACTACATATTGCTAAACCGACTCTGCAGAAGTTGAATGAATTGGGCTATGAAACTCTGTCTCATCTGCCATACTCTCCAGACCTCTCACATATCGACTACCACTTTTTCAAGCATCTCGACAACTTTCTTCATGAGAAATGCTTCGGTAATCCAAGCGATATCAAAAACGAGTTCATCGCCACCAGAAAGCAAGATTTTTACGTTACTGGCATAAATACACTTGTTTTGCATCGGCAAAGGTGTATTGATTCTGATAATGTTTATTTCGATCAAAATTTTTTATTTGAGCCGAAGTATGTTCATCTGAATTTTAAAATAAAAAACCATAAGAACTTTCTTATCAACCTGATAAATACTACTACGCCATGTCTTCTTCAGAATTACTTGATCTCTTCGCTGCATCCTTTGTTCAAGCTCGTTTTACTCGGTAGTCTAGTGGTCTCCATGAATTCACTGCTTTGATAGCTCATTGTAATAAAGCTTCCTATTCCAGCAGCTTCTTTTGAAGAACTGCACGTTTGTGAAACTCAGTTACTGTCGACTGTTTCCCTCCTACCTACAGCTCATGTCTTTTCAAGACTAAGGTTCATAGGCAGATTCCTGTCTTTGTGATAATCATCTTTCATTTTTGTTATCTCCTTACACCAAGTGACTTGTCTGGAGCGATTTTCATAAAAAAAAACAAAAAACTCATGACAAGAAATAGGTTTGTTTGAAGGAAATTTTCTAAAAGCTTTTCAACACATGCGTGGATGTAAAATAAACGTTAAACTGATGATGATGGTGGTGGTGGTGGTGGTGGTGGTGGTGGTGGTGGTGGTGGTGATGATGATGATGATGATGACAATTATCATCATCATCATCATCATCATCATCATCATCATCATCATCATCATCGTGAAAGAAGGTAAAAAGATGTAACGAAACAAAGAAAAGAAACAGTGAAATCGATAAAAAAAAAGAAAGAATAAAGAAAATAAAAAAGAATAAAAAACAAACCAGATAAGAATAGCAAAAAAAAAATAAACAAATATAGAAAAATGAAGATTAAAAACAACCAAGCAAAAACAAAAGCAACGAAAAGAAAAACAGAGGTTAGTTTGCATGTGCTTTTAATAAATTTATGGAGAGTTAATATTTAGATAGGGAATTAATGTTTGGTTTCAGCAAATCCATTACATTTTTATCCAACTTTCAACAGTTCAACTTAGCTCTTCCCATCTTCCACCGGCGATCTATAAATTTCCTTACTGAATTTATTTTTACAAATATCCAATTGATTACTACTGGTTGAAGATTACATCTATTCTTTATCAAATAAAAATATAAAAAATCAATAAGAATAGCATTACAAATAAAAAAAAAACTTGTGTAGCATCTTAACTCTGAGTCCCTCTATCCTGCTCTTCTGTCTGTCTGTCTGTCTGTCTCTCTCAGTCTCTTTCTCTCTCTCTCTCTCTCTCTCTCTCTCTCTATATATATATATATATATATATATATATATATATATACATATATATATATATATATATATATATATATATTAGTGAGAATGCGTGTGAGGACAATTCTCAACCTATATACTCAACGACTTTCTGATCTACGGGCTCGAAATTTGGTATATAGAGTATTCAGACATGTAGAAGACTTTTTAATCGGTTTTCATCCGGCAAAACGGACTGCAAAGATTGAAAAATTGGTATGTGGGTCATCGGATTTTTATCTGTTTGTCAATAGTTTCACGAAGGTGCATGCGTGAATCGTTCACGTGATAGTTTCCTTATGTAAAGAATAAGTAAGCTGGAAGATACTTTTTAAAGATCCTGCCAAACTGGCCTAATAGTTATCGCACTTGACTCACTGTCTTTTGGTTTTGGTTTGAATCTGAGCTCGAGTATTATTATTTTTTTTACTTACAAGAAGCAAACTATTTTTTCCCCAATTAAAAATAATATAAGAAGTAAACTGTTTAGAAAAACATAATACTCGCATGCACATGTCTCAGTTTTTTTTTGTTTTTTTTCATAGGCATAACCACTTATCAAGGCCCAGAGACCACTTGAGGATAAGGGGTTAAGAGTGTACAGTAGTCAATTGGACAATATAGTAATCGTTAGTAAGTGGAACGGCTCATCAAGAACTTGTTTACGTTGGACTTGAAGACAATCAGATTGTAGTCAGCTGGAAACCAGGAAAACGGAAGGTAGTTCCGCAGGCGTGCACGTCTAAGAAAGAAGCTTTGTTCAGTTTCTGTATGAATTGAAATATAATATTAATGCGTATTTTACGACCGGGCAACCAACTAATATATATATATATATATATATATATATATATATATATATATATATATATATATATATATATTTATATATATATATATATATATATATATATATATATATAATTACTTTATTTACTCACATAAAATTAATATACGAAATTATAGATTTATGCGTAAACTTTAAGTATTTACTTCAAAAGTGCTCAATACGTAAGTAGAGCTAGTTAGTAATTTATAAAATATATATGGTGATTAAGCTACACTGAATATTCCGCGTTTCATCCACTCTAGGACTCTTCAGAAGAATCCTAGAGTGGATGAAACGCGGAATATTCAGTGTAGCTTAATCGCCATATATATTTTATAAATTACTATATATATATATATATATATATATATATATATATATATATATATATATATATATATATATATATATATATATAATCAATGAAAGATGAGGAATAAAAGTTATATATAACTTTATTATATTATCAGAACAATAAGGAAAAGTAAAGGGGAAAATTTAAAAAAAACAACTTTTTAGGCTATAGCATCTCGAAGCTAAATGCTTCTCATCAGAAAATGGGAGAGGCCAGAATTATACAAAATTCAAATATGGAAAAACTGGCTTAATAGCATTTAGATATGAAATAAGAATGAAGGAATAGAATAATATGGTAAAAAGTAATGAAAAGTAGGTACAATATATAATAGTACATCGGAAGGTTAGTACATATGCAAGTAATAGTAAAATAGTAATAAAATTAAAGAAGAGCTGATGATAAGAGAAAAATATGTATACATAGTTGCGTACGTTTTCGACTTCAATGAGTCGTCTTCAGGCGAGTTATAAATTAAAAAAATTGTGTTTAGTGAATTTATTAAAAAATTCAATTAAAATCGTTTTTTAATTCATCACTCGCCTGAAGACGACTCATGGAAGTCGAAAATGATCGTGGCTATAACAAATTTCTGTTTACACACGAACAGAACGTTCAAACATTGGCCCGCCAAATTGAAAAAAAAGAACGCAAGAGAAACAAATAGGAATTATCCCTGCTGTTCAATAAAACATCTATAAGAGGAAAATGCTGCAAAAATATTCTAATATACATACATATGTGTGTGTGTGTGTGTGTGTGTGTGTGTGTGTGTGTGTGTTTGTGGCGCCATTTTGATGTAATACTAGAATAACGTTCAATAAAGCTTTGTTAAGCAAAACTCTTTCTTTCTGTCTTCATTTCAGGTACAAAGCGGTTAGCTATCAGGGAAATTGAATTCCTGTGTCTATATTGATTACATGACTGCTTTTATTTTGCATTTAATGTTTTTAGATAAACGCTTAAGCTATCCATTCATGTTTGAATCCATTTATAAAGCAGCCAATAAATATCTTTACAATAAATTTAACAAAAGAAAAAAAAAACATAAAGAAAATCATTGTGTTCTAAACTTTTAAAGAAATATTTGTTTTTTTATTTGCGCCAACAAAAAAGAAAAGATCGCTCCAAAAAGTTGAATTATTTTTTTTTCAGAATTTCGGAATCAGATTTGAAGAAAGTAAAACGAAGCTATTCAGAACCCTTTGATTAATTTTTTTTTTTTAATATAAAAAAGAGAACACTTGTATTTCAGCTTTTCTCAATTCTTCTTTCTTGCTTTCATCTTTGTTTTTCTTTTTGCGCTTCTAGATCAACACCCATAAAGGCTAAGGACCACTCAAGGATAACAGATTAATCGGAATCAACGATTTTTAGCTGAAATTAAATAATGTAATAGACAACTAAATTTGATTATTCATATTACTTCTTTTCATCAGACTATTGTTCTCATCTTAAGTGTTATTTATGCAAAGTTTCGGTCGGATTGACCTTCGACCGTCCTCAGGCATATTGGTTGTTGTTAAGAAAAAGAAAACAAATTACTGGCTCCGTAGATATTTTCGTATTTTTTTAGTTAGTCTCTATTTTAAGGTTATTGTGTCGTATTTTTGGAAAAAAAAAAATGATTGATAAAGGGGAGGCAACTTTATTGAGAACAGTCGATGGCCAAACCAACCAAAACGTTGCACAAATAACACTCAAGATGAGAACAATACTCTGACCAATACAAGTAATATAAACATTTTTTTTTTATTACATTTTCACCCCAAACAAGGCACATTGCCACTTTGGTGTAGGGGGCTACTATCAGGGGCAGCAACTACTGGGGCACTATGTTGGGATTTGGGCAGCAAGATGTCGGTTCACGTTGCACTTGAACTTCTGCATGTCAGTACAATTAGGGAAGCAGGAACCTGGAATGGAATTCCAGAGTCTAGCGGTTCTGGGGAAGAAACTACTGGAGTAGAAAGATCTTTTATATCTAGGGATCTCAACTGTGAAGGGGTGGGATTTAGCTGCATGTCGGGTTTGTCGAGGGTGCCTACGTCGTGGGGGCACAAGTGATTGCAGTTCGTCAGAGCATTCACCATTAAAATACTTGTAGAATAAGCAGAGGGATACAACGTTTCATCGATGGGACAGAGGCTGAAGCTTAGATGACAGTTCAGGGCCTATCAGATTGGCGACTCTTTTTTTAACCTTGTCTAGGAGCGAGAGACTAGTAGCAGATGCACCAGCCCAAATGTGACAACAATACTCCATACATGGGCGAATGGTGGCCTTATAGAGGTACAGGATACTTTCAGGTGTCAGTAGTTTTCTAGCACGGTAGAGAGAGCCTACCTTTTTCACAGCGGCCCTGGCAATGTTTTCAATATAACTGTTCCAGCTCCTGTTTCCTGTGAACGTTAGGCCAAACAGTTTGAAAGATGTACTCTCAGACAGGGAGTCACTGGCCATTGCTATTGGTGGCAGAGAAGGTTTCTTGTAATTATTGAAGGAAACCAGTTTAGTCTTGGCAGCATTGAATGTAACCATCCATTTTTTTTTTTTTTAATAAAAAATACAAAAAAAAAAAAAATCAGCCTTTATCTAAAATATTCAGAACTTTAAGTTCGATTATATATGACTAGCGGAAGGTTTGAGGACGGGGGGGGGGTCTCTGGCATGCCGGGTTGTAAAATACGCTTAAATATATTTTAATTCATGTAGATTTCGTATTTATTATTAGAGAGCCAATTCCAGATTGAATATTATATCGTTTACTAATACATAATATTGATTTCCAAAGTTTTTAAAAAATATGATTTGGATGCTATCAGCTAGGATCGAAACCAAAATATTCAGCATTCCAGTCGCATCTCTTACTGATGTAGCTATAGAGATAGGTAAAAAAAAAAAAAAAAGATTTAATATTAAAAGACTTAAAGAAAGGAATTAAAATTGTTCATGCGCAGAAAGAAGCAAAAACATGTCGGCAAGTTGAAATGAACATTTTGCATTTCAACTTACAGATATATGTCTGTATGCGATATTCATCCATCCAAACAAAGATTTTACTTGTCATAAATCATTCTTCGTGTATAATTACTATTTGCAGATTATATCAATGTTACTTGACAAGTAGTTTAAGAGTTTATCAGTTAAATACTTACACGCTAACGGACAGACAAACAAACGCATACATCTACTGTTTTATTTATATATGAAAAGACTCACAACAAGTAAGACTTTGTCCTAGTTTATACGGTAATCAGTCTCGCGGTAATGTGTCCCACAGATATGGTAGCAAGACAAATTCTTACTGCAAGTGTCTTACAATGAGCAACCAGAGATTGGAGCTCAGTCGAGCACTTTCCATGGAAATAATGATAAAGAAGATAGAGACTTCTGTATGAAAGAAGTTATAGAAAATTAAAAAGATCATCGTTCACTAGATATGAAAGTTGATTCTGAACCCCGTCTAGACACCAGTGAGAGTTGTCAGTGGCGCCTTTCCACACATGTCAGCAGTACTTTATTTTGTTTTTGTAAAACGAATTTAATACACAAAATATTTGTTATGACCGTGCAGCCCGGTAATAATCAAGAAAACACAATGATATAATTAACAAAGTGTATTAACAAAAGGTACATACGTACACGTCATGATTCTGCGGCCATAACTGACATAAATCGCTATCATAACACTTAAATGTAACTGCATTTATTATCTTTGGCAAAGTTCCTTAATTCCTGAAATCGATACATTCGCTTACTCTACTACAGTAAGATATGTTCGTCAATTTTTTTTTACATAGAAATCACCACTTATTAAGGCCCAGAGGTTACTCGAGGATAAAGGTTTAAGAGTGTACAGTAGTCAATGGGACAACATCATAGGAATCGTTAGTAGTGTAAATTTGGTAAATTGGATTACTTAAGGGGAACCACTCATCAAGAAGTTGTTTATGTTGGACTTGAAAACGACCACATTGTAATCAGCTAAACGGAAGACAGTTCCACAGGTGTGCAGTTCTAAAAACGAAGTTTTGTTTATGGAATCTACGTTTAGGTGTAGACACGGATAAAGAGTGGGGAAAATTATTGATAGTGTTTTCAGCTAGGGAAGTGTTTCTTGTGAAAGTTTGGCGAGGGGGGGACTATAGATTGGAGCTCAGACGAGTACTTGCCAAAAAAAATAACGATAAAGCAGAGACCGGTTCACAATGTCTCTTCTGTGAGAAAGATGTTGCAGGGAAGACAAAAAGAGCACCCCCCCACTAAGCTACGAAGTCTATTTTGAACTCTGTCACGGCATGATAAGGTCTTTTTAGCAGCTCCAGCCCAGATGTGGCAACAATACTCCATCTTTGGACGTACCTGCCTCTTATATGGCTATTATATCGTCAATCGAAAGATGCAAATGTTAGTTTAAAATAAAGTATGATAGACCAACAAAAATGCTATTTCAAACTTAAGCATGACAGCCTGGGGTACTGACAAATAAATAGTCTCATAGATGCTATATATACCTTGTTACTAGACAAATTCTTGTGTGCATGATTTGTCAGCTGATACCAAAACATCTAAAACTTAAGCCTGATAGACCAATATATATGCTAAATCAAAAGTAGGTCTGATGCTATCTACAAAGATAGATCTGATAAACTAAAATACTTGCTATTTTAAAAAACAGGTCTGATAGAGCAATAACAATGCTTTCTAAAAATAAATTTAATGAACCAATATAAATGTTATTTCAAAAGTAAGTCACGTCAACCAGTATAAATGTTATTTAAAAAGTAAGTCAGATTGATCAAAATACTGGCTATTTTAAAAAACATGTCTGATAGACCAATATAAATACTATTTTTAAAAATATGACAAACCAATATTAGAGTAAATACTATTTGAAAAAATAGGTCTGATAGACCAATATAAATGCTATTTCAAAAGTAAGTCAGATGAACTAATATATTTGCTATTTAAAAAAAAAAAACAGGTCTTTGAGACCAATATAAATGCTATTTCAAAAGTAAGTCTTATGGACTAATATACTTGCTATTTCAAAAATATAGGTCTGATAGACCAATATAAATGCTATTTCAATTGTAAGTCAGATGAACTAATATATTTGCTATTTAAAAAAAAATAGGTCTGATAGACCAATATAAATGCTATTTCAAAAGTAAGTTAGATGAACTAATATATTTGCTATTTAAAAAATATAGGTCTGATAGACCAATATAAATGCTATTTCAGATGTAAGTCAGATGAACTAATATATTTGCTATTTTAAAAAATATTGGTCTGATAGACCAATATAAATGCTATTTCAAAAGTAAGTCAGATGAACTAATATATTTGCGATTTAAAAAAAAAATAGGTCTGATAGACCAATATAAATGCTATTTCAAAAGTAAGTCAGATGAACTAATATATTTGCTATTTAAAAAAAAAAATAGGTCTGATAGACCAATATAAATGCTATTTCAAAAGTAAGTCAGATGGACTAATATACTTGCTATTTTAAAAAATAGGTCTGATAGACCAATATAAATGCTATTTCAAAAGTAAGTCAGATGGACTAATATATTTGCTATTTAAAAAAAGAAATGGGTCTGATGGACCAATATAAATGCTATTTCAAATGTATGTCAGATGGACTAATATACTTTCTATTTAAAAAAAAATAGGTCTGATAGACCAATATAAATGCTATTTCAAAAGTAGGTCTGATAGATCAATATAAATTCTATAGAGAACAAGTTTGATTATATATGACTAGCTGATAGGGGCGCCCGGACATGCCGGGTCGTAAAAAAGCTTAAATATATTTTAATTCATATAGAGTTCATGTTTATTATTACAGAGCAAATTCTCTATTGAAAATTATATTATTTATTCACCGATGGAGCAATAAAAATGTTTGTTTTTTTCTAAAAGTGAGATAGACTAATATAAATGCTATTTTAAAAATAGGTCTGATGGAGAAATATATATGCAAGTTCAAAAGTAATTGAGATGGACCAATAAAAATGCTATTTTAAAAATAAGTCTGATAAATCAATATAAAAAACTATACTACTCTAAGAATTTATCTAATGGACCAATATAAATCCTATATTAGAAGTCGGATGGACCAATATAAATGCTACTTCAGAAGTAAGTTAAATAAACTAATATAAATGTTATTTTAAATGTAAGTCAAATGAAAGAATGCACTTTTTTTTCAAACTTTTGACAGACCAATGTAAATATTATTTCTAACAAGCATGACAAATTAATAAAAATACTATTTCAAATTTAAGCATGACAGACCGATCTAATAATATGGTAAAGTTATGTTATTTGGGATTCCCAGGTGCTGAATGTTCTCTCCACTTATCTCGGCATTGTTTCTAGTCGTCTAGCTCTTCTTGCAAGTCTGGAAGGAGCACTAGAAGGTTCATAAAAGTACGGTTTATGGACTTTCATATATGACACTTGCCGATCACAATAATTGGCTTTCTCTGAATGATGCTCTCTCTCCTTGGTCTTTTCATCCTCTCGGACACTTCATGACCGTTTTCTGTGGTGCATGCTAGAATTTTCTTTTAGTGTCAGACTATGGGATTCTTCTTATATATCTACCCAGGCAATTTCAGTTCTTCTGGGTTCGTCTTTGTATGTTTTAGCCGTTTACCTGTGGTCGGTCAAGTGTTACTTTGCTACATTGGTTGGTTTTTGCACTCAAGGATTTTTCTTAATGTTTTAGCTGTTTACACTAATGCTGCAGTTTTAACAATTTCAAGTTTCAATTAGATTACAATTTATCCTCGTCTTTTTTTATAAGGCTTGTAAAATTGTTATTTATGCTCTTAGAATTGTTTGTATTGCAGTACCTTTTTTCATGCTCCATATTCTCTTCAGTTCTCTGTCAAATCCCAGGATTTAATTTTTCTGCCTGCTTCAGCTTCACTCTGCGCTAATGGAGATGTTTACTATTTGTTAGGCTATTTTTTTTCTTGTTGATTATTATCATATTCGGTCTTCTTGCTTGGATAAATTTGTCTGTTTGTATTGCTATATCCCAATGTATTTATGTTTTTCATTTTCCACTAATGTCACCAGTTTGTGCCTGCAGTATTAATAGTATATTAAAAGGGACGTTGTCTGCACATTTCTCTATGTAGTACCTTCATAATCCAATCTCTGTAAGATCGTAAACGGAGCAGAGGGAGGGCACCTGAACAGGAGAGCAGAGCCTAAAAGAGGAAGTCAGGAAATCACGGCACTTCTGACGGAGATTAGTTCTCTCTTAGCCTGTCAACATCAACGAGAACAGATGCCCGACATAACGGTTCCAACCAGCCGGCCAGCCAGGGATCGGAGATGGTGAGCACATGTGACAAACAGTGGGCCTTTCAGTATATGTAAATAATATGTCTCTCTCTAATTGATTCTTCTCTGTCTCTGTCTCTCGCTCGCTCACTCGTACATATTCATTTGATTTCTGTTTGTTAAATAAACCTGTTGCAATATTTTTTAGTAATAATGAGTGTATGGTCCCTCACAGTTGAAATATTCTATTTATAAACGCTGCTGCTAGGAACTGACGAATCAAATTAATTCACGTTCTGCTACCAACCAATCAGAAACAAGAATTGCTCCATAAAAATTAAACCTTTTTAGCAACACGGGAAGAATCTTTTGCTTTGTGGCTTCCAATTCAAGAACTGTCTACTGAGAAGCAGTCACCTTCAGGATTTGTATCGAACAATTACCCTTTGGCAACTGTTCTGAAACTAGATATGGCTTACAACTCAGAAAAACCCTTTAAATCCAAAACCAAGTCCACATTTTTCTCAATCAACAAGCAAGGAATAAGAACCAACAGTGTGAGCAAACAAAGATGCAGGAGTTTATGTACCTACAACGATAAGAATATAAAACATCTTTTTTTATATTCCTTCTGGTTTAGCTTGCTGCAATCATTTATGATGTAGTTTACCGTTTCCTTATATTACTTAAAACTTTACATTTACTGTTTCCTAGGACTTATCTATCTTAGTCTTTATACAGTTTATTCTAATAGCATTGTATCTGCGACTTTCAGTAGTAATTCTATTACTGTGTTCAAGGGTTCTTTTCATAGCCAACTATCCACGTGTTTTATTTGCTATTTCTTATATTCAACCTTATAGTCATCCATGTAGTTGTTTCTCTTCCCGTTTTTCCTTTTTTCGTGCCCTTTTTTTTTATTGTTTTGCTGCTCTTCAAGTGTTGAGTTTGGTTCTGCTTATGACGGCTGTAATCAGCCTCTCTGTATTTTGGCTTATTTCTTTTGTTTTTTCGAATCATTTCATTTTATCGTCTACCTAATTTTCAATACTTAGCCGTCTTCACCTTTCTTTCACCTTTACATTAAGTCGACCAGTATAATTCTTCACACGAAATATGTTGTTCATAGCCATTAGTTTTCTGGTTCTTTTATCTAGATTTATCATCATTATTATTATTATCAACTGACAAGGAGCTTTCACACAGGTCATAAAGAATTCTCTTTGAGAACAACCTGTGGCGTTCTCTGAAAGCTGAGTGACAACAAGTCTCTCCAGATTTCCAGTACTCCCCACCTCTTTCGATAACATTTGCAAATGCATTGGTTTCTCGTGAGCAGCGACCATTGGTCTCCATTGGTGTAGTGCGTTGTGCATGGTCATGAGTTTCCTAATCTTCTGATCGAGCCGTCTCAGTTCTTTATTCCATCCTATGAACGGTCCAGAGTAACTTACTCGTGATACTGCCCATATATTTATACCTTTTATTAGGTTTCTGTTATATAATTTAGTTTCCAGAAGTTTTCTTGTTCTCTTGAGGTATTCCTTTCCAACTCTCTCTTTCATTTCTGTTGTTTTGATGGCGTCTGCTTCCATAACTCCGAAGTTCCATGTTCTCCTCATCTTTGTTTGGTTGGGTAGTTCCAAGCCTTCTGTCGTCTCCAGTTTTTCCTTTCTTATCACTAGTAGTGTGCACTTTTCCATAGCAAACTTCATTTGGATTATTATTATTAATATTATTATTATTATTATTATTATTATTATTATCATTATTATCATCATTATTTTTATCCTTATTATTATTATCATTATTCTTATTATTATCATTATTATTATTATTAGCATCATCATTTTTATCATTATTATTATTGTTATTATTATTATCATCATTATTATCATTTTTATCATTATTATTATTATTATCATTATTATCATCATTTTTATCATTATTATTATTATATTTATTATCATTATTATTGGCTCACAAGGAGCTTTCACACAGGTTATAAAGAATTTCTCCTTGAGACCAACCTGTGGTATTCCCTGGAAGCTGAGTGACAACAAGTCTTCCCAGATTTCCAGTACTCTCCATCTCTTAGATAACATTTGCAACTGAATTTGCATTATCGCAACAGCCGCTAACCATTGATTTCTTGCTAGTAGCGGCCATTGGTTTCCACTGGAGTTTGAGTGGCAATAAACCTCCCCAAGATACCAGTTCTCATGGCATTTGTCCAGCGGAGATCTGTTCCATCCTCCTTGAGCCTTCTCGACTACATGGCATCATTCCTTTGGGAGGAGGCGGTGATTGGGTAATGGGAATGAGGGTGGAGAACTGATAGATATGCAGCTTCAATGTTTTTGGTTCCATGTAACGTTTCAAATCCAAATATAAAGTTTTGCATGGGTCTGAATACCCTATATCTTAAGTTTCATGTCTGTAGACTAAACAGTGACGGAAGAGTTTGGTAGGAAAATTTTTTTAAACAAATATGTATACGCATACATAAATATATATAGAAGGAGGTTTGTGTTTACTATTAGCTTTTTACGCAAATATTATGCAAGTATAAATCATGTAGAATATTGGCGTGAATATAATTACACATAATAAAGATGATTATCTCATGAGAAAACCGAAAAAAAAATAATCGAGAATTAATTAAAACGAATGTTTAAAAGAATATGCAAATTAGCTAAATCTTTTACAGATGAATGCAATTCCATGATCCATATATAACAAAGTTGTATTTTCTTTTAAATAAATAAAAAAAAAGGGGTTTTAATATGAATATTAATACACAACAAACCCAAATTTATACATATATATAAAACTTTCAGGTGCTAATCCACTTACTTACTTTTTTTTTTTAAAATAGTATTTTCAAGTTTAATTAAAGTTTTATGATATCTGTTTTTATTAAATTGTAAGGTTAAAATACAGAATAGGTACCAAACACCATGTTAAGAATGGCTTTCTAAATAATAATAGAATTAGATTTCACTAAAATATACATTTATCTAATTAAAACTAAAAGAAAATATTATTATGAGATTAGGAAACTCTGAAACCTAATTATTAGGAAATTAGGATCTATTCAATGTTAAACTAAAATTATACTTAATTAAGTAACTAGTTCGGAAAATGATAATAGTAATTATTGCAGCACGGATCAATAAGTGAACTAGTACCAAATTTCGTTATGGTATTGCCTGCTTATTTTGTTAATCCTTTCTACAGATCCTGTAATGTATAGTTTTAAATGCTTTATATCCGTTCTTGTACAACTTATGAACAAGCATTTTATTGTTTGCTTTTTTTTTTTTTATTTTCAACTAATTTATGAGATATGCTTTACGTATGTGAGAGAGAGGAGAACCGCGATTATTATATGCACAGTACAATAAAAGTGTAGATTATAATATTTTCTGTTGTTTGATCTGCTTGTGAGGCTAGATGTAACAGGGTTCTTTTTTATGGCGAACAGCCATGAATGAATTTCTATGACCCTATTCATTCCTTTGCTTTTGTGCCTGCTTATTTGTGTGTTTTTTAGAAAGTGTGTTAATCTGTGTGTGTTGCTGGTCCTATTAGGTATGAATAGCTGTGCATCCACGTTTTTTGTTCTGTTTTTTATTTTTATTTTCCATCAGTTTGTTCAAGCTGGAGGTGGGGTATCCTACCGGATGCCAAACATTCACCCGCTGACTCAGATATTTCAACCAAAAGATCTTTTTCAATATTCTGACCGTCCCTTTAAGTGCAATTGTTTGAATCTCTCTTGCACTTGGTTTACCGGGTATATTCGCCAGGTAGGTTTGGAAATCCTTTTTCATGAGTCTGGTTGCTCCTACAAGTTCATCTTAAGATTCCAGATTATGCCATACATAAGACCTTAGTATTTCGTTATCTTTTCTCTTTCATCTCTGTTTAACTCAGCATCATTGGAGGCATTGACTTCTACTAAGGTTGATTCTTTCTTCTTCTTGTCCCATATCACTATGTCAGGTTTTATGGCTCCGTTTTCTAGGCACATAGCTGTAGGAATTGGATAGTCATAGTGGATGGTGAATGACTTATTTTCGACTGTTCTTTCTGATATATGTTCCCAAGATTTGCTGCTGCATTCCATATTCTCCGATTTACAGATCGTCCAGTGGAGATATTTACACACTCCATTGTGTCGGATCTCTTGTAATATGTGTGTGTGTGTGGGGGGGTGAATGTGCATTATGTTGTTGTTGGTATATTTTATGTGTACAGGTGTGTATGTGTGGTTTTACCATTTCATGTCTATATATTTGGTTTCTGTCTTTGTATGTTAGATTGCTATAAAAAAAATGGCAGTATTGTATATGTACATTTTTTTTTGTCGGAATTTTGTAAATTGGATTATTAGGGGGACGGTTTATCAAGAACTTGTTTACGTTGAACTTGAGGACAATCAGATTGTAGTCAGCTGGAAAGCAAGCAATTGGAATAGAGTTCCACAGGCGTGCACTTCTAAGAAAGAAGCTTTGTTCATGGAATCTACATTTAGGTTTAGGCACAGATAAAGTGTGTGGGAAATTATTGATAGTGTTTTTCGCTAGACATGTGTTTCTTGGGAAAGTTTGGGGGGTGGGGGTGGGGGTCATAGATTGGAGCTCAGACGAGCACTTGCCATGAAAATAAAGATAAAGTAGAGACAGGCTCGCAACGTCACTTCTGTGAGAAAGAGGTTGCAGGGGAGAGAAAAAGGGCATCCCCCACTAATCTAGACCTCTTTCTCACAACTTGCCCTCAACTGTGTTCAGCTTCTGTTCTGTCTCCACTTGGATCTTCCTTCCACTCAGTTGTATCAGTTAAGATAAAAATGAAATGTAATAAGTCCCCAGAGGTACCTCCCCATCGTACAGTATATCGATACTCTATGGCAATGTCTGAATTAACCATCTTCATCTCCAAAAAATTCACAAAACCACAGCAGAACGATTATAATTAATTATATCTAATTAAATAATCTATTCTAACGAAACTACATCACGGATCAAGACTCAGGCATCATCATATTTTATATCTATTCATCATCATTACAATTTGTTTAAATCTAAATTATTACCATACACTTAATATAACTGTGTTAATGCTACCTGATAACTGGTTAATTCAGACATTGCTAGACTGAAAACATCAGAAACTTACAGGTAGATTTTAGTGCTCAATAGCTTAATTGTTGAGGCCCCCAGAATCATGCACTATTATGTATATATATATATATATATATATATATATATATATATATATATATATATATATATATATATATATATATATTAGATTACTTTATAAATATTAATTATTTAATATTTGTAATATACTTTAGTTTTACCATCTTGGACCATTTTGGTAAATTTAATTGTAATTTATATATATATATATATATATATATATATATATATATATATATATATATATATATGTTGTAATATAACAAGTTCCAAATATCAAGTTTTCTCAGTTGATCAATTATTGTTACTTTTCAAAAGGTATCTATTACAATATTGTTTCGTATTACGACTAACAAGTTTGCAAACTTATGTTATTGTTGCGTATTTAGTGATGCACTCGTGAGATGTTTGCCTTTAAAAACTTATGAAACCATTATTTTTGACAACGTACAAGTAACCGACATGCTCTGCTGTTCCTTCTCGTTTTGAAGAGACCATTACGATTGGTATATACAAACCTAGTACATTTCAAGTAAATGATTAATATATATATATATATATATATATATATATATATATATATATATATATATATATATATATATATGAGAACAAATAGGAATGGGAAATGAAGTCACAAAAACTATATATTGGTAAATATAGATTGGTTCATTTATTCAATAAGGGAATACAGACAATTAGTTGGGGGATAGAAGGGACTCTTATGCCAAGGCATTTCGAAGCCTAATGCTTCTCATTATGCTTTTTTTTTTTTTTATTCAATTTTCACCCCAAACAAGGCACAGTGCCACTTTGAAGCAGGGGGCTACTATTAGGGAATTAATTTGCGGGGTCATTATGAAGGGAGAAGAGTAGAAAGATGTTTGTTAACATTACACTTGAACTTCTGCATATCATTGCAGTTGGGAAAGCAGAATCCCGGAAGGGAGTTCCAAAGACCCGCAGTTCTGGGGAAGAAACTATTGGAGTAAAAGGCTTTCTTGCACCTAGGGATCTCTACTGTAAAGGGATGAGACTTAGTAGCTTGTCGGGTTTGTCGGGGGTAGTTACGTCGGGGAGGTACAAGTGTTTGCAGTTCGTCAGAGCATTCACCATTAAAGTATTTGTAGAACAGGCAGAGGGATGCAACATCTCGTCGATGGGACAGAGGTTGAAGCCTAGATGACAGTTCAGGACCTATCAGGTTGGCGACTCTTTTTTGAACCTCTTTTTATTGAATAAATGAAGCAATCTATATTTACCAATATATAGTTTTTGTGACTTCATTTTCCTTTCCTATTTGTTCTCCTATAGAAGCTCCAATGATACTTGTTAAGCTTTATATTGTCCAGATAAGCCTCCTCTTATAGAATTGAGCTCACTCTTTTCTTCTTATGCACTAAGCTATATATATATATATATATATATATATATATATATATATATATATATTACTGTATGATTTTAGGGCCTCATTTAAAACAAAAATAAAAACAAAACAGAAAAGGTTTGGTTTGGTTTAGTTTAGTTTGGTTTGGTTTGGTTTGGTTTGGTTGTTTTATTTTATGGTATATCAATTTTTGAGGCGGGTTATTTAAGCCGAATCCAGTAATTTCGTAAAAGAGTTTTATACTTCAATTTCTTAATATCTTCAATATTTATTCTTAGTGTTTGGTTTGGTTGTTTTGTTTTCCGACTTATGAACCATTTTTCAGGTTATCCCGGAATCCTGTAATTATGGAAGAAACGTTCTTTATATTTTCAAATATTTATTTATGGTGTTTGGTTTAGTTGTTTCGTAGAGGAAAATTGTTTTACTTTTGTTTTGTTTTTAACTTTGCCGAACATGATTGAGTTTTGTAATGAGAACCAGAAAAAAAGTTTACTTACCTTTAGGAATATTCATTTTCCATAGATAAATAGTTTGTAAACTTACCTGAAAAAAAAAAAAATGATACAATATTAATAGATTTCATTTTTAAGAAAAACTCTAAGAATGCATTTCTCAGTTTTCAACAATTTAATTCAACAAATTATGAAGAAGCAGTTTAATCAAACATAACAAAAATCTGATTTTTTTAAAGAGGAGGAAAAGGGATCACCAAGCAAAAGCTGTTGTAAAAAAAAATCATTATTTCTTACCGTATCTAGTATATCTATAAAAGTGAAAATGTGTAAGGAGACTTCTCAACCTATATACTCAACGAAGTTTTGACTTAGAGTATTCAGACACGTGGAAAACTTTTTTAATCAGTTTTCATCTGAAAAAAAAAACAGACTGCTAAGGGGTCAAAACTGAAAAATTGGTATGTGTGGGTCATCGGATTTGTATCTGTTTGTTAACTGTTTCATGAATGCGCATGCGTAAATTGTTCATATGATAGATTACTTATGTTAACAATAAGTAGGTTTGAAAACATTTTTTAAAGATCATGTCACGCTGGCCTAATGATTATCATACTTGACTCAATGTGTTTATGTTTTGGTTTCGATCTCAGCTGGAGTATTTTTTTACTTACAAGAAATATATATATATATATATACTGTTTAGAAAAAAAAAAACAATACTCGCACTCATATATCTCAGTTTCTTTCCGTTTTTGGGTTTTTTTTTTTCATTTTTTTTAAAGGAATTTAACGTTACATTTAATACCTATGGTATTTCTGTTTATAATAAATAAGAATTCTGCATTAATTAAAATATATTTATGCGTATTTTACAACCGGGCAACGCCAGGTGACCTGCTAGTTTACTTATATATCTACTAAAAAAAAACAAATTCTCCAAAACAAAAGTAACCACTAACCATGCGCCATTGCCAAACTTTTGCCTTCCTACAATTATTATTACTTCAGTAATCAGTAAGTTTTGTGCTTTTTATATAATCTGGTTCACATCTAATATATAAAAGGCTATACGTCTGTCTGTCTGTCTCCATATTTTCAAACTCTATCTCCTCCAAAACTAATAGTCGCAGAGCGGTGCTAGGGGCCTTAAATGATTGGATTATTTACAGACCGTTCTTTTATGGGTCTTTAGCAGTTAAAATAGTTTTTAAGGGGTCAAAAATGGGTCAAAATTGAAAAAAGTGTTATACATTTTGTACATTCATCTTTGTTTAATTTTAATTTTTAATTTTTAATCAGGACATATGGTGTGTCACGTTGGTACAGTGGTAACATCACCAGCTTTGAATGCTACAGTTTCGGTTTCGATTCTAGCTGATGACACCTGAATACTTTTCTTTTTTACTTTTGAAATTACGACTCTATAATAACATATACAAAATCTGGAAAAAATTAAAATATCATATTTAAGCGTATCTTACACCCGGGCAAAACTGGGCGTCCCCGGATTCTAAAAATTGGACCTAAATAGCATTTAACCTGACAACTCATACCAGGCCTTTCTGAATTTTTAAGATACAGATTGGTTAGTTATATTATTCAGATTCTTTGGACTACTGCTCTCATCTTGAGTGTCATTTTCATAACATTCTGGTCGATATCACCTCTGACCTTCTTCAGGTGTATTTTGTTGAATTCTGAAATCTGGACAGAAATTTGAACGGCACCCTTTATTTAATCTATAAGGGTAGCATGTCCTCGTTTTGTCAGCCATGACTGGATTGAAGTTCTAAGCAATTCAAAATTGTATTTTGTGTATCGTCCGCACTGAAGATTAAATCTTCAGAAGAATGTAACTTTACAACTAGATTTCCCAAGTAAACGTCACGAGTCCTTGCAGACATCAATGCAGGCGACACTCAAAATGTAATTGCGAATTGCTTAAGATTTCTACTTAGTTGTGGCTGACGGAACAAGAGCATGTTACTCCTGTGGGTTAAATAAAAGATTCTGTTTAACATTTTCTGCAGATTACAGAGTTTGATAAGATATATCTGAAGATGGTCGCTGATTACATTCACTGAAACGTTGCTAAAAATAATACCCAAGTTGGACCTAAATAGCATTTAAGCTGATAAACTTTGATTTTGACCAGCAAATTTTCATTTGACGTACCATGTTGTTGGCAATATAATAATGTACATCAGTACAAGTTATTTTAAAAATTACTTTTTTTCCGGTTCCGGTCTGGAACTTTGTAGTATGGAGACATTTTAAACCAATCACTTGAAATTAAAAGTTTCCATTCCAAGAAGGATAACTCTTATTTGTTTAGTAAGAATTAGCACTCTTTATATTTTGGTTCTGTATCTGCACTATTTCATGGGTGTATAATAATTTATATATGCATAGGTAGATAAAAATAAAATGGTGGAATGTAATAGTTCCTAGGCAATACCAGGTCGAAACAGCTAGTATATAGTAAAAAGAAAAACAACCACAATGACGCTACAATAAAGCTTACTCAAAATCCTTTATTCAATTCCATCTGGGTATTAGCCTCTTCCAATTAGTTCTAATAATCAATAAATCAATCAATAAACTCCTGCTTTGTGTTCTGTTATTATTTCGAATTGGTTGAGGCCATTGAATAATAGGCGAATATTTTTAAGTTCAAGCAACATGGTTGATGATAGCTAATACGAGCCAACTAAATTCAGCCATGATGATGATCATCATGAAGATGACGATGGCTAAGTGTTTAACGATACGGATTGACAACCTGGGTGTTCGGAATTCGAATGGTTCAACAGAAACACTTTCATTTAGGGATGTTGGTCCCTTTCATAAATATCCGATTTCTTTATAGACTAGAAAGATATCAGGGAAACGAATGCCAACAATAATCATCTGATTCATTCAATGAATGACTGATGCTGAAAACAATAAGCATCATCATCATCGTTGGTTTATCGTCCATTTTTACATGTTGGCATAAATTGGATGGCTTCTAGAAATTGACTTTCAAACTAACCTGTCTCTGTCCAGGTCTTTAGTTATCTCTCTTCCTCCCAAGTCCATTTTTATCACTTTCGCCTATGTTTTCCTTAATTTAATAACTGAACCTGCTACCTCAACTGTTCTACACTTGCTGACCAAAGAACTCTAATTCATTATTTTGATGTGACACTACCATCAAAGTCTTCTGTTCTGCATATATCTCCCTATACTGACCAGATTTGATTTTCCTCTGAGGTCATCAGAACTAAGTATGTCTGTTATATTGTCCTCTATATATGTTATAGACGCACTTTTTAAAAAATCCATGCTCAAGTAGATACACGTTGATGACCATGGTTTTTATAATCAAACAATAACTTTTTAAATCAACAAAGTTTTATTTATTTTACAGTGAAGTATGATAAGAGAGAGTTGGAGGTGGTGTGTGGTTAGTTAGTTGATCGATGGCAGAAGTATGTTGCTGGCTTCTCTCCCTTCTCTCTGTTTGATTGTATTTGGTGAATTTATATTTAAAATTCCATTTTTTGGAATTACTGTTCACTTATTTTGACGTTCTTCTTCTATTGTATTATGCTTTGTATGTTTAGCAATTCTCTCATTGTTTCATAATCTTGATTATTCAAACGGAATGTAGAGCTGACGTCATTGCCAGCAATCTGATTTTCATCTGGTTTTGCCTGGATCTAATTTTTTCTGACGTTGACCGTCACCTATGCAACATCTCTAAAACATACATTACATATTTATCTTCTCATTCTCATATTATTTCGGTCCATGCAATGCATCTCCTCGACCCTAACAAGACATGTTTCACTTCCAAACCTCATTATACTGTGTACACATGACTGATGTTTCTATAATTGTAACACTCTGCTGGCTTGTAATGGCTAAACATTATCCAATCTAACTCTTGCATTCAAGTCAGCACCTGCTCCGCCCTGTGCGGCAATGTTATCAGCAAGCTAACAAAAACGTCTGAACAATATCATGAGTGATGATTTTTTTCTTGATAAGAGAGTCACCACTTATCAAAGCTCAAAAGCCACTCATGGATGAGGGTTAATGAGTGTAAAGTTGTCACCAAAACAACAGCATAGTGATCGTTAGTGGTGGAAACTGGGTAGAATTTTGTTATTTAAGGGGATAGCTCAACAAGAACTTGTTTAAATTGGACTTGAAGACGACTATATTGTAGTCAGCTGAAAGCATGACAGCAGAGCAGAGTTCCATAGGCGGGCAGTTCTAGGACAGTAGCTTTGTTCATGGAATTTGCATTTAGACTTAGGTACAGATAGAGATTGGGGGAAATTGTTGACAGTAATTGTAGTTAGACACGTGTTTTTATGGGAGGGGATCATAGGTTGGAGCTTAGATGAGCACTAGCGATGAGAACAATAATAGAGCACAGACAGGCTTGCAAAAACTCTACGGTAGGAAACAAGGTTGCAGGGGAGGAGATATCACTTACAAGGTTTTGAAGCTGATTTGGAGGGTGCTCAGAGCAGTACATTTTGTTAATGTAGACATTGGTTACCTCCCTTGCTTCAGTTACATGGTTACCTCCCTTGCTTGTGGTGATATAAATAGGAGTCGGCCATCTTGGTTTAGTCAGTTCGTTCGTACAGTTTAGACAGACTACAAGTGTCTCAACAAATGGTAGCAGAGATATCCCTCTGTGTGCGACAAAACGAAAAAAAAAAAAAAAAAAAAAAAAAATTTTTTTTTTGTACAGCTTGTCTGTAGCACTAGACAGATCGGATATCGGATATGGCAACTTCGAACAAACAACCTCCATTGTTGGAGGGGGAGGATGTTTACGAGAACTGGAAACAAGACGTTGAAATGTGGTCGTTGTTCACGGATCTTTCTGAGGAAAAAAAAGGGCCAGCAGTGTTTTTGACGCTACCACCGAATATTAGAGAATGTGTCCGTGAATTGCCAACAAGTGACATCGGCGGACGAGATGGCTTGAAGATCTTAATAAAGAAACTGGATGACATATATTTAAAGGATGAACACACGCGCGCTTACATGACTTTTAAGGAATTTTACACTTATAAAAGATCGTCAGGTACCAGTATAAATGACTTTCTTGTTCGTTATGAGTTTTTGTACCAAAGATTAAAAAAATTCTACATTATTCTACCGGAAGGAGTGCAAGCTTTTCTTGTTTTGAACGCGGTTAACATATCGGAAGAGAACGAAAAATTAGCGCGGACAACGTGTTCTGTTTTGACGTATCAAAACATGAAGGAATCGATAAAGAAAGTATTTGGTGACATTTATCGTGATGAAAATGTACCGGCAGTGAAATCAGAGCCCGAAATCGTCAACTATAATTATTCTAAACCGGGTAACAACAAAAGGCGTTTTCGTCGAGGACAATCTAATCCATGTGACCGAAGTGGAAACGTGTTGTTGTGTTACAAATGTCAGTCTCCGAACCATCTAATTAGAGAGTGTCCTAGAAATACGCCCAGGTTTACGGAAGCGACAGAACAAATACACTTTACGTTGTTCATTCAAGAAAATATTTATTTGAACAGTACAAATGAAAAAATCTCAAATCTTGTAAAGGAAACATTTGGAATGGCAGTCTTGGATTCTGCTTGTACTCGCACACTGGCTGGCGAAGTGTGGCTTGATGTTTATTTAGATACTTTAAATGAAAGTGACCTGCAACTAGTGAAGTATACGAACTCAGACCGGAGTTTTTGTTTTGGTGATGGAGTGGCTGTCACAGCAATTAAAGTTGCTAAATTTCCGGTTACACTCGGAGGTATAAGAGTTTATATCGAAGCAGATATTGTGAAAAACGACTTGCCTCTTCTATTAAGTCACAAATCAATGAAGACAGCAGGAATAGTGCTAGATTTCCGGAAAGATATGTGCTGGATTTTTGATAAATGTATTGAACTAAAGACCACAACTTCAGGGCACTATTGTCTCCCCTTAACAAATAAGTTGTTGGATCATAGTGGTACTAAGAACATTGTATTACATGTTCAGAATTTTGGTCAGTGTTCTTTCACAGAAAAAAAAAAAAAGCAGAAAAACTTCATCGACAGTTTGCTCATGCCTCGAAGGAAAAACTTGTTTCCTTGGTTAAAAAAAGTGGCAAATTCAATGACAAGGAATTTATAAAGGCGATTGAGGAGGTTTGTGAAAACTGTCAAATTTGCCTTAGATTTAAAAAAGCTCCACTGCGACCGGTTGTGGGATTGCCTCTTGGCAATAGATTTAATCACACAGTTTGCATGGATTTGAAAGAGTTCATCCACAATGAGGTGTGGATACTACATCTCATTGATGCCGCTACCAGGTATTCAGCGGCAACATTGATCAAAACAAAGAAGAAGGAGGAGATCATCAAAAACATCTTTATGATGTGGATTACCTATTTCGGATCTCCTGTTCGTTTTCTGAGTGATAATGGGGGTGAATTCAACAACGAACACTATAGACAGATGAATGAAAAACTCAACATAGAGACCTGTACTACTGCCGCAGAAAGTCCATTCAGCAACGGTACTGTAGAACGTCATAATTTGATAGTTGCTGAGGCAATGAAAAAAACAATTGACGATGAGAAGTGTGAACCTGAAATTGCCTTGGCATGGGCTATTTGTGCAAAAAATGCCCTCCTCAATTACTCTGGACACAGTCCAAATGAACTTGTATTCGGTTTCAATGTAAATACACCCTCAATTCTGACAGACCAGTTACCTGCTATGGAGTCCTCTACTACAAGTGACATGGTGAGAAAAAATTTAAATGCTCTCCATAGTGCAAGGAGAAACTTTTTGGAAGCTGAGTCCAGTGAGAGAATTAGGAGAGCTCTCAGGTCTAATGTCAGAACTTATGCTGATGAAGATTATGCTACCGGAAACCAAATCTATTATCGGAGGCAGGGTTTTAAAGGATGGCGTGGTCCAGCAAAAGTGTTAGGCAGAGAAGGCCAGTTTGTCTTAATCAGACATGGCGGAGCATTTTATAGGATGCATCCGTGCCAATTGATGAAAGTGAATAAAAACAACGGAAAAAGAACAAAAAAAGCTGAAATGCTGGGAAACACTACAGAAGGGAAGAATGAATACCTTTCAGTTGAGGAGGAGGAGTTGCAGAATCAAGTGGTAGAAAGTGAAGATATAGACAGAGAAGAAGTTGTTGATAGTTCTACCAGTTTAAGAGATAAGACTGAAAAACCTGGCCGAAATAAGACCATAACTTATAAAATAAATGGAAGTGGGGAGTGGAAGAAAGGAAAGGTTATGTCAGTACAGCCTAAATCAACTGGCAAATATAGTCATTGGATCAATATAGAACCTGAGGATGAAAACGAGGATCAAGTTTGTATCAACTGGAATCATATTGATCATTGGAGAGAAGTGCCCCAATATACTGAACAGGAAAATGTAGTCCTGCTCACCGCTGAACAAGAGCAGTCGAAAGCTGTAATGGATGCCAAGCATAAAGAAATAAAAAACATGAACACCTATGAAGTATTTGAATGTGTGCCATACACAGGTCAAAAAACAATATCCACAAGATGGGTGATTACTGAAAAATTCAAGGATAATCAGAAAACAATGAAAGCTCGCCTTGTAGCACGAGGCTATGAAGAAAATAGTAATCTGAAAACGGACTCCCCAACATGTAGCCGTGAAGCTATGCGAATGGTCATGCTAACCGCATCAATAAAGAATTGGATGCTGCAGACCATAGATTTTACCTCAGCCTTTTTGCAAGGTGGTATTTTAGAGAGAGATGTGTACCTGAGGCCACCATCTGATGTTTGTCCTAAATCTCAAGTGTGGGAATTAAAAAGATGCATCTATGGATTGAATGATGCTCCACGGGCATGGTACAAGAGAGTTACTCAGGCTTTGATTGAATTAAAAGGAGTAGCAAGTGCTTATGATAATGCATTGTTTTTGTGGCATGATATTAAAGGAAATTTGACTGGAATTCTTGCTATGCACGTGGATGATTTTGTTTTCTGTGGAAACACAGAGTTTGAAAGGGATGTGATTGCAACATTGAAAGAAAAATTTAAGGTGGAACATTGAAATATGTTGGACTGAATGTTAATCAACAGGAAAATGGGATCACTGTAGAACAAGATCTATATGTATCTTCCATATCTCCAATAGAAATAAGCAAAGGGAGGATACTGAGGAAAAATGATGAACTGAATGAAGAAGAAAAGCATGAGTTGAAGAGACTTGCAGGTCAGATGATGTGGGTTTCAACTCAAACACGCCCTGATATAGCTTTTGATGTGTGTAAAATGAGCAACACTGGAAAGCATCCCAAAGTAAAAACCTTATTTGAGGCGAATAAAGCCTGATCAAAATTGAAATCCAAGAAGGGTTCTATAACATTTCCAAAATTGGGAAAGCCCTCAGATTTACACATTTTGTGTTATACTGATGCCTCTTATGCCAGTCTGGAAGATGGATCTTCACAGGGTGGTTTTGTTGTCTTTATTGGAGGAAGTACTGACAAAATGGCCCCCATGTGTTGGGCGTCAAAGAAATTGGACAGAGTGACAAAAAGCCCATTAGCCTCAGAGACTCTTGCTCTGAATGAGGGAGCTGATGCTGGTGTTTTGACTGCGGTTATGATACAAGAGGTATTTCAGTTATCTAAATTGCCAGACGTTCTCTGCAAGACAGATAATGCATCACTTGTGGAGACATTGAATTCCAACAATCTGGTAAGCGATCGACGATTGAGAATAGATGTAGCAAGGCTGAAGGAAATGAAGAGTAGAGGAGAGATACAGATAGAATGGATCAAGGGTTGTGATCAGGTCTCTGATTGTTTGACCAAGGCAGGAGCTTCGTCTGAGCTTCTAAGGGACTTGTTAAATCAGAAATAAATTATTCACTTGAGGACAGCAGCAATGTTAATGTAGACATTGGTTACCTCCCTTGCTTCAGTTACATGGTTACCTCCCTTGCTTGTGGTGATATAAATAGGAGTCGGCCATCTTGGTTTAGTCAGTTCGTTCGTACAGTTTAGACAGACTACAAGTGTCTCAACACATTTGGCTCTTAGTCAAACTGTCTTTTAATAAGTGTCTTCGCAGTTGTTAGTTGATTTGGATACATCACCAGCGATAGATGTGCAAGTGAAGGGTAACATAAGCGTTTTAAGATCATGCAAGCAGTCGTAACATGGGTAGCGTTGCAAAGGAACAAACAAACAAAAATTAATAGGAAAGAAATAAAAATCAGACTCGGCACCTTTTTAGTGCAAATGAAATGTACTTTATTCGTGGTTCTTCTAAAACAAGACATTTCATTATATTTCAAAAGTACAGACACGAGCTCTCGCCACCTCATGCCAGCCTGGCTAGGGTTTCCTTGCCTTTGTTTTCACACGTCCATCTTTCCTGGTCACTTTGCTTCTATTCTTCAGCAAGTGGTGTATCTTTCTCTCCTTTTCTTGTGATGTAAACTTTTGCACACTTGCTACTTTGCAGACGTGCTTTAACAACTGCTGCTGCTATTTTTGCACATATGCGCCCATACACGCTCTGTTACATAATAAGCATGTGGCAAAATTTTAAATAAAAAAATGAAAATAAATAAATTGAATCAGAAATAAGCAATATTTGAAGATTAAAATTTAATACATCCTTTTTCTTCTTTAAAATAACATGTATTTACCTTAAAAATATAAAGCAAACTTTCAACTGGTCTTTGTGCCAGAAATATTAATGAAAAAATGATTTTTCATGTAATAAAAAATATATACAGTTTTTTTATATTCAAATAAAGGTATGAAATAATCTTTTCAAAACTATTTTTGTTCGTTTTTTGCACCAATCGCGCATCATACTTTAATACAAGCGTCAATAATATTTCCTTCTAGAATTTAAAAACAAAATAAGGGGAAAAAGGAAAACATATTTTCCATGATTGTAGTAAATAAGTCTGAGGAAAAAATATTTTTTATTTAATAAAAAAATTATTAAACTAATTATTTTACATTTATTAAAAAGAAATTAAAACATGATTTTTCTTTTAATAGAAAAATTAACTAAGAATGATTTTTCATTTAATAAAAAAATATATAAAAGATTTAATATATTATAAAAAAATTATAAAAGATTAATATAAAATTCTAATAATAAAAAAGAAATTAAAAACGATTTTTTATTTTAAAAAATTATTATAAAATAATTTTTCATATATTAAAAAATTAACAAAATTTGATTCATTTCATAAATTTAATTTAATAGAACAGAAATTAAAAATTATTTTATATTTAATAAAAAAATTGTTAAAAATGATTTTTCATTAGATAAAAAAATTATTAAAAACAAGATTTTTCCTCTTATAAAAAAAATTAACAATGATTTTTCCTTTAATAAAAAAAATATTAAAATGATTTTTTATTTAATACAAAAGCAATTAAAAAGTTATTTTGGATTAAATAAAAAAGATTATTGGAAACTGATTTTTCATTAAAGAAAAAAGAAGTTAAAAAATGATTTTCATTTAATAAAAAATTATTAAAAATGATTTTTGATTTAAGAAACAATTATTAAAAAAATATTTTTATTTAATAAAAAAGAAACTAAAAAATGATTTTTCATTTAATAAAATATCAAAAAATGATTTTTTATTTAAAAAAAACTTTTTTTTAAAATATTTTTCATTTAATAAAAAATTATAAAAAATCATTTTTGATTCAATAAAAAATTATCGAAAATGATTTTTCATTTAATAAAAAATTATAAAAAATCATAATTCATTTAATGAAAATATTTAAAATGATTTTTCGTTTAATAAAAAATTATTACGAATGATTTTTTATTTCATAAAAGAATTAAAAATAATTTATCATTTCATAAAAAAATTATTAAAAATGATTTTTCATTTAATAAAAAATTAAAAAATGGTTATTTATTTCTTAAAATAATTTTTCCATTTATAATACAAAGAATATTTTAAAATATTTCATTTAATAAAAAATAATTTATAAAAACTTATTACTCCTTTAATACAAAAAATAATTAAAAATAATTTTTCTTTTCAAAAAATGTAACAATTAGTTTTCATATAATAAGAAAATATTAAAAATGATTTTTCAATTAGTACAAAGAAATTTTTAAAAAAGTTTTCACAAAAATAAAAAATCAATTAAAAACGATTTTTCATTAATAAAAGACTATTAAAAAAATTTATTTATTAAAAAGAAACTAAAAAATGTTTTTTCCTTTATGAAAAAAAAAAAAATTAATTAAAAATAATTTTCATTAAAAAAGGTTTTTTAATTATTTTTAATTTAATAAAAAATATTAAAAGATGATTTTTCATTTAATAAAAAATATGCAGTATTACTCGGTTTTCTAAAATTTTCAAACTTAATCTCATAAAATAATGCTTTCAAAAGGTTTAAAGAACATTAGACTGTTGTGGGAGGATTAGGAAGTTCAGCTAGGCATGGATAGAAATATAGGGATATAGGAGGGGGAGATAAAGAGGAGTAACGTGTCAACGAGATTATGCCGTATATATACGGCATAATCACGTTGACACACCAATTCCCATTAGATCACCGAAGTAAAGCTATGCTGAGATTTGTCAGTACTAAAATGGGTAACGATTTGAGAATTCCAGGTGCTGTATGTTCTCTGATTATTTCGACATTCTTTCCAGTCATCCTGGACTTCTTCTTGCTACTGAACTCAAGAAATGCTGATTCAGAGGAAGTGTGAGCCAGGGATTGTGCAACCCTTGCCTTACAATTACAAGTGCGACTACTCTTACAGGGGGCATCCATTATTTTTTTTAGATTGAATGGCGGCAACAATATTTCACATGCGCATTGTGTGTGTGCGTATGTGTGTGTTCAACTAAGAGTAAAAAAAAATACAAAACAAAGAACCACAAAGTTGATATATTATTGATAAGCATTGCCTCAGATGAATAATATCTAAAATCTAAAAATAAATTCTCTGGGAGTCAATTAAGGCAGGTTAAGTCAAGGGGAGGGGTTTATTGCTATTCCATATAATATTCTGCTTGTTCTATTCTTAGTCTATACGTTACGTTTTGATAAATGTCAAATACAATTTTTGGAGGCGAAACTGCTTAAAAAAACAAATGTGAAAATTTGGCTTTAAAAAGGCCAATCTGGCAACTCTAAACGAATATGAGAGTCACCTCCCTTTGATGTAGTCTGGTTTTCGACTATCATTATAATAATGTATGATCATTGCTGTAATAGCGTGAGGAAGAAATTTATAGTAATTTCAACATCCAGGGATTCTTTATTGAAGAAACAAGTCAGTGAAACATTACGTAAAAAAGGAACATTCAAAAGAAACAGGGTAAAAAAAAGAACATTGTCTCCTAAGAGATGCTGGACTGAAGGAGTAAATTAAAGATTGTCTCTAACAATAGGATTTTATTATTTGTATTGAACTATGTAGCACAATATTACTTTCTAAGTATTTATTAGTATTCATTAATTTATCTGATTTGGGTCAGTTTTATATTTAAAATACAATGGACATTATTTTCATAGAAACGTTAATAAACTCATATTTGTTGCATGTTATTGTTTTTTTTTTCTGTCTAAAAAACTCATTTTCTTGCCCTATTCAGGAAAAAATGTCGGCTCATTCCTTGAGAAATCCATTATATAAAGGAGAGTAAATGGACGATGGGAAGGAGTAGAAAGAAAGGGAGGAGGGAAATCAGGGGAATAAGGAAGGAGAGAAAGATAGAGAGAGGTAAAGAGATAGAAGTTTTAGTAAAAATGTTACACTTTTCCCCCTGGCAATGCCAGATAGTCCTGCTAGTAAAATTTAAATAACTAAAAATAATCTACAATGAAGATCTTGTTTCTTTTTCTTCTTTAAGTGTCCGCTTTGGTCTTGCAGACATCGACGATCATGACTCTCCATTCTTCCCTGTGCTCCGTCTTTCTCATGAACTCATTGTTGGTGCCCTTTTTATTTGTTGCAACTTTGTCTGCGAATTTTGTGCGATGTCTTCCTCTGCTCTTGTTTCAGCATATTTAGCCACTCCATAGCAGTTTCTCTAATTCATCAGCTCTGATTTTATAACCGGAAAATTGTAGCTGTCTTTCTCTGATGGTATTAAGGAGGGATCTCTTGTATCCAGTCATGTTCATTACTTCGGTATTTGTTTTTCTTTTTGTCCGTGAGACTTTCATGATTCTCCGGATGAACCACATCTCCACTGCTTCTGGTCGCTGTTCTGTGACCTTGGTTAGGATTTCAGACCTACATATGATTTTGATAAATAACAATCGAATTATTTATTTACTTTTTAATATTAATCGAATATTTATTAAAATCAAAAATATAATTAGGGAAAACGAATTTTAAAGAAAATCTTTTTTTTAATTGCAAGTTTCCTATAACATAAATCTGAATGCATACTTTTTCATTCGTTTTGTTAGCAATTTTGAACGCCACTTCAAAGAAATATTTCATAAATTATTAGCAAGATGTCAAGCGTCTGTGCGCGTATGTGTGTGTTTCTCGCCTGTATGTAACTTTGATAGATTCATAGTGAATTATGTTGTTTTTGTTTTTTGTTTTTTATAATTTGGATTCTTTTGGGATGAGTAATTTATTTATTTGTTTGTTTGTTCATTTATTTATTTGTTTATTTATTTTTTGTTTATTCATTTATTTGTTTGTTTATTTGTTTATTTATTTGTTTATTTATTTGTTTATTTATTTGTTTCTTTAGTTGTTTGTGTGTTTCTTTGTTTATGTATTTGTTTATTTATTTATTTAATTATTTATTTGTTTATTTATTTGTCTATTTGTTAATTTATTTGTTTGTTTATTTGTTTATTTATTTGTTTGTTTATTTGTTTATTTATTTGTTTATTTATTTATTTGTTTATTTATTTGTTTATTTATTTAATTGCTTATTTGTTAGTTTATTTGTTTGTTTATTTGGTTATGTACTTATTTGTTTCTTTTTAAATTTATTTGTTTGTTTATTTGTTTATTTATTCATTTATTTATTTATTTGTTTATTTATTTGTACATTTATTTATTTTTTTGTCTATTTATTTTTGTCTATTTATTTATTTATTTGTTTATTTGTTTATTTGTTTGTAGATTTGTTTATTTATTTGTTTATTTATTTATTTGTTTATTTATTTGTTTGTTTATTTATTTATTTATTTGTTTATTTATCTATTTGTTAGGTTATTTATTTTTTTATTCATTTATTTATTTATTTATTTGTTTATTCATTTATTTATTTGTTTATTTATTTGTTTGTAGATTTATTTATTTGTTTGTTTTTGATTTAATTATTTGTTTATTTATTTTTTTATTTGTTTATTTATTTATTTGTTTGTTTATTTATGTAGTTGTATATTTATTTATTTGTTTATTCATTTATTTGTTTATTTGTTTATTTATTTGTTTATTTATTTATTTATTTGTTTATTTATTTCTTCATTTATTTATTTATTTATTTATTTGTTTATTTATTTGTTTATTTAGTTGTTTATTTATTTAACGATTTGCTTTTTTATTTATTTATTTGTTTATTTGTTTATTTATTTATTTGTTTATTTATTTGTTTATTTATTTGTTTATTTATTTATTTGTTTATTTGTTTATTTATTTGTTTATTTATTTATTTGTTTATTTATTTGTTTATTTATTTATTTGTTTATATATTTATTTGTTTGTTTATTTATTTGTTTATTAATTTATTTAGTTGTTTGTTTATTTATTTGTTTATGTATTTATTTGTTTATTTATTTGTTGATTTATTTGCTTATTTTTTTTTATTTATTTGTTTATTTATTTATATATTTATTTGTTTGTTTATTTATTTATTTATTTGTTTGTTCATTTATTAATTTATTTATTTGTTTATTCATTTATTTATTTGTTTATTTATTTGTTTGTTTATTTGTTTATTTATTTGTTTATTCATTTATCTGTTTGTTTATTCGTTTATTTATTTATTTGTTTATTTATTTATTTGTTTCTTTATTTATTTATTTGTTTGTTTATTTGTTAATATATTTGTTTGTTTATTTATTCATTTATTTATTTGTTTGTTCATTTATTAATTTATTTATTTGTTTATTTGTTTATTTTTTTGTTTATTTATTTGTTTATTTGTGTATTTATTTATTTACTTGTTTATTTATTTATTTATTTGTGTATTTATTTATTTATTTGTTTATTTATTTGTTTATTTGTTTATTTGTGTATTTATTTGTTTATTTACTTGTTTATTTATTTATTTATTTGTGTATTTATTTATTTATTTGTTTATTTATTTGTTTATTTATTTATTTGTTTATTTGTGTATTTATTTATTTATTTATTTGTTTGTTTATTTATTGCAGACTGTTATCCTCATTTTTATTAGTTGATGTTTCACGACGTTTTGGCCCTCTATTCCTCTGGCCTTCATCAAGTGGTCAACTGCGATGGGATAGGAATGCTGAGTCTCTTAACTGTATCCTTAGAAATTACTGCCTTCCATAGTTGTTGTCGTCTCACCACGTTTTGGCCAACTAAGCCCCTGGCTGGCTTTGGGTAGGATTAGAACCGCTATCCTCAGACAATGCTCACCTGAAACCATCGAATTTTTTTTTTTTCTGAATTTTTGAGATCTGGATTGATAATTCATATTATTTCGATTGTTCAGACTAGCATTCTCATCTTCAGTGTCATTTTCACAACGTTTCGCTTGATATAATCTCTGACATTCTTCAAAATTTTTTTCACAATGTTTCGGCCGATGTAACCTTGCACAAGAACCTGTTTGTAATGGATAAACTAATTCGTAAAATTCAGTTGTAAATGACACTCGTTTAGAGGTTGATGGTTGAACCCTCAATGCAGGCTGACAGAACAAGAGAATGTTACTTCCATGGAGTAATAAAGGATTCTGTTGGAAATTTCGTGTCTGATTTAATTTTTTATTTACGTCCTATTTATCTCCTTTAATCGAAGATTTATTGAAATGAAACATAAAAAACGGGGAAAAACTAAAATGGCGTTTTATATGAAATCACATTCCATCTCTGATGAACTCGTTGCACTTGTGCCCCTTCGACGTACATATCCCCGACAAACCCGCTTAGCAACAAAATCTCACCCCTTCACTTTTGAGGTCCCTAAATGCCAGCAAGCTTTCTATTCTAATAGTTTTTTCTCTCGAACAGCTAGACTTTGGAATTCCCTTTCTGCTACCTGCTTCCCTGATTGTACTGATATGCAGAAGTTTAAATGTAACATAAACCAACATCTTGTTAGTCTTTCCTAGGAATGGTCCCAAATAGTAGCCCCTAACGTTCAAGTGACGATATGCCTTGTTAGAGGTGAACGTGAGTAAAAAAAAAAAAAAGAAGAAAAAAAAAGATTTTAAAACCTGACTATATTTCGCATAATTATTATTATGAATTTTTGAGATTAGGATTTATATGTTTTGTATTATTCGGACTATTGTTCTCACTTTGAGTGTTATTTATTCAACATTACGTTGATATAACCTCTGACCTTGTTCAGTTGTATCGTTTTGAACTCGGGAATCTTTCAATTGAACTCGGGGATCTGCATGAAATTTCGAATACAACCCTTTATTTAATCCACGGGTTTAGCATGCGTTCATTCTGTCAGCCACGGATCGGTAGAAATCCTAAGTAACTGTATTCTGAGGATTAAACCTTCAACCTCCAGAAGAGTGTAACTTACAACTGAATTTTACCAAATATGTTATCCACTGTGGACATGACAGAAAGATTCCCAAGTTCGACAACATGCACCTGAAGAAGGTTGGAGGATACATCGACCGAAACATTTTGCAAATAACACTCAAGATAAGAACAGTTGTCCGAATAGCCCAAATAATATGAATATTTTGAGTTATTTTTCTCGAAGCTTTCCACTCAACAATGTCCCCACCTGGACAACGCCGGGTAAAGATTGCAAATAAATCTCTCTACATATATTAAAAAAAAAATGTGTCTGCCTGAGTGAGCAACGGTCTCTACCAAACTGCTCTGTCAATTTTTAGGTTACAGACTTGAAACTTGATACATAGGGGATTTGAATCTGTGGAACAAATTCGATTTGGTTTTTAGCTGGTAAAAATAGCTGTTAAGGCATTCAAATTGAAAATAATGGAATTTGGCAGACGCAAGTCAACTAAACGTCTTACTTGTACACATGCGCAAATATACATTTATATGTTAAAGTTGGTTATTTTTTTATGCTTTTTTATTCATCTGTAGCTAGCTCAGATGGTAATTAATAAGGCTGAAGCATTAAATGTTTTGGTTTCGATTCTAGATGATGTCACCCAAGTCATATTTCTTTTTAAAACTTTTGAAATCACTACTATGTATTGGGAACAATATAATAATCAATAGATAATTGGTTCTATAACAATAAAGACATATTTTACGACCAGCCAACGCTGGGTGGCCTGCTACTTAATAATAAAACCGAGAAAGGTCTTGGATTTTATGATCATCACGTGATCATTTTTTTTTTAATGTAAACTTTAGATTTAAATTTTAATGCCGTCTGTTTGAAAATACTCTTGGTAACAGATGTACAACTTTGACGATGGACGTAAAAATCTTGGGAGAGATTTTTAAAGAATCTTCCGCTGTGTAAAATTTAAAACCTCTTAAAAATCTTGACCGTCTGGAATACAAAAAGAACGGAATAAAAAAACTATTAAATCAACAAATAGTTACCTATTCACGTAATAGCAACAAAAAAAGGAACACCTGTCTTATTGTAGATAATGCCAGCTTAAGGGAATTGATTAATTGATTATATGATGCAAAATCATCCAATCAATAAATTTATTCAAAATACATATTAGAACACAAGCACTGGATTTGTGTGCTAAATTTTCAGCCAAAGAAATCACATCTTGCATTTCTCATTTATCGGTAAGTAGTGTGCGTTTTCTGCAAGTTGCAACTAGTGATTAGACTCTCCCAATATTTTTACCGATTCCGATACAATTGTAACAAAGCCGCAAACACGCATGTAACAGCAGCGGCATCTCGATGTATGCAAATGACTAACCGTGGTGCAAGGTGACGTCACAGCGGAGGAGGAGGAGGAACAAAAGAAAAAGGAGAGAGTTTTGAAATCATATGTCGGCAGCAGCAACTTGGAAGCACATGTCGATGTGAGAGGAACTTTAAAACAGCATGGAATCCAAACTTTTAACAAAAAATTGTTGGATGACTGTGTGCCATGCGGCGAGTTGCAGACATAGAAGATGGTTGCAATTGCAGACTGGGAAATGGGTAATTTACTCGATAGAAATTCAGGGATGCGCCTATATTGTCGTTGACTTGGAAAATTATGTATCTGTGCGTTTGTGATAAAATGACCGTTAATAAATGCCTTTTGTTTTAACTGAAAAAACTCGAACCAGATTTCTTTTCTTTTGATTCAGTAATAATTTGCTATTCTCACAAGGTTTTTGATCGGTGTAACTTCCGATATTCTTCAAGTATATCTTGTCGGCCTCAGGAATATTTCTGTTGAACCTGGAATATTTCTCTTGAAAAAAGCTATTAGTGACTGGACGATGAACTTTAAGAGACCCACCATTAATTATTTTGTGCAAAGCTTAAGATGAAATCGTTCACATGCGAAGTATTCAGTGCGTTTTTGATTTGAGTTTCCATCTGTAGTTTTGAATAATAGGATGGGGTCACAAGTTACATGTGATTTCTTACACCGAAAGCGCTAGAGTAAAAATTGCTGTATTTTATGATTATCATAGGATCAGCTTTTAGAAGATTTTGTGTCTTTTTTTTTCTTAGTGGTTCCAGAATCCTCATATTACATTAGTGGAAGATCAGGAATAGCAACGTCTGTATTTGGATGTCTACAATGAAATATATTGAGTAGAAACGCCTTTTAATTAAGACTTTATAAAACATTTATAGTTTCTATTGCTGTACATGCAAGTGATATAGGGGCTATACTAGCCGAGCATGAGAAGTAGCTCAATGTCTTTGAAATTAACTGTTTAAGAACTAACCATTTATGAGATAGACTTGGATATGCAGATATTTGAAAAGAAATGAAATTCATAGATCTCTCGAAAAGAGCTTTGTAATGGGTTGGATATATTTGCTAGCGATGTAAAGAAATCTAGTCAAGAAGATCTGGTTTAAGAAAGATCAATAGGATGACCACAAAAAAAAAAGGCCAACCAGATAAAGACTGATACTGGAATGCCGCTGCCGAGAGCTGAAAGACTAGCCCAAGACCATGATAAGTGGCAGGATTTTGTTTTTAAGCATATGGTGAAGCTCTCCGGCATATGCTAATAAGTCATATAAGTCAATTTTTAGTTGGGGTTTCAACTTTAAAAGAAAGGTCTGATGAAAGCAAATGATTGACACATAATTAAAAACCTCTGCAGGGTTAGAAGAGAAGGTTGAGTATTGGTGTACAATTGAAAATCTGTTAAGACCCCTGACAATAATCGTCCTCATCGTCATTCCTCTTCTTCTTCTTCTTCTTCTCCCCCTCCTCCTCCTCCTCCTCCTCCTCATCCTCCTCCTCATCATCATCATGTCAACGTTCATTTTACATGTTGGCATGTGTTAGACGGCTTTTAGCAATTGACTTCAAAACTAATTTATCTCTACCCGTGTCTTTATTTATCTCTCTACCCCTTAAGTTTATCTTTATCACTTTCTCCAGTGCTCACCTTGCCTTCCGCACGTAAACTGGCCTTGTTACCACAACTGTTCTACATCAACTAACCCACGAACTCTCATTGGTTCTTTCAATGTGGCAAAACAAATAAATTTGTTCTGCACTCATCTCCCTTTAGCGGGCAGTGTTTAGTAAAAATATCTTAATGAATAAAGCAGGCATGAAACCAACTAATATTCATCCTGTCGATTACTTAGCAAATCTCAAACAAACGTTGTATTCTCTGTGGCCACATGACAGTAATAGAAGACAAAACAATTAGATTGTTTGATTGAAGGAGATGAACAAATAAAGCGATCAATTGTATTTGTCTAAATCATCCAATTTGCTATAGCAATCAAAGTAAATATCAGATTCAAAAGAGGATTGGATTATCAATAATGTCAATTGGCAGAAATTATCCCGGAAATAATTCTAAGCTGCTTATTAAAGAGTATTCTCTTGCACACGCATTGTGTATTATGAATAAAAACTGGCTTCATTCAGATTAAAAATGCATATAGACGAGTAAGAAGAGGAACAAGGGGTATGGGTCACTTAGAGATTGACCATCAGCATCACACGAATATCGTAAATACCGGACAATACCTGATGAGGTCCCAAAATCCACACCTCAAAATGTTGTTTTTTATTTTTATTTTTACACGGTGGTCACCACTTATCAAGGCCCGGAAGCCACTCAGAGATAAGGGTTATTGCAAGTACAGTACGTTAGTGTGGAGATTTGATGAAGTGTTTACTTAAGGGGGCGGTTCATTAGGAATTTGTTAACGTTGGATTTGAAGACACCCAAGTTGTAGTCAGGTGGGAAGCAGGCAGACGGAACAGAGTTCTACAGGCGTGCAGTTCTAAGAAAGAAGCTTTGTTCATGGTTGTTGTTGTTGTTGTTGTTGTTGTTGGTGGTGGTGGTGGTGGTGGTTGTTTTGTTTTACAGTACAAAAAGTACTATGCAAAATTATTTGATGAGACTGTGTACACACGACCGAAATTATTTGCTTCAAAAACTCCTGGGTGATCAACTATTCTTATATCCACTTTTGTTCGTTGCCATTTCTTATTTTGCCACGCATGGTATTTTGGCACATCCGAGTAATAGAGTGTTCTGGCAAATTCATCATTCTGGCAAGTATTGAAAAACTCTGTTTTCTGTTTTCATTAAGGTGTCTGTTGCTTGTCCTTTGAATATAGATCATATGTTGATCAGGGAGATGTATCTGAAGACGAACAACTGCAGGTTCTCTAACATGAATTGGAAATCCCCGTATCGAAACTGCTTCTGATAGTCCAATATATCTTCCTGTCAAGTATTGCTTAATTTCGTCTTTGCTTACACTGAAAACTGCCTGATCGCTTCCCTTTAATGTTATTTAATAACATATTTAATGGATTTTACAGAAGCGCATATTTCTACATTTAAGTGACAATTAAATGACTTCAATGACTTCAATAGAGTCATGTTGTAAGGTACACCCCATTTTGAAGTTATAGCTTCATTTCTACCTTCTTTATAGCATTGATGACCTCCCATTTCTGGTGACCTTCGTCTATAAATAAGGTATGAATCATGTCCACATCTTGTTTCATCACTATTTGGTTTTGGGTAGCTCTTTGAACAGCTCAAGATGTCATTTGAAACAGGCTATTATAGTCTCAGGTGCCTTCTGAAGTGGCGAGCTTGATCAACAAACAAATAATGGAGTTCATGTGGCAACTTGTGCAACTTTGGCAATCTGACCTTGCCATTCATGCAACAAAAACGTGCAGTTTCGCCAACAAAATGTTTTGCTTTACAATTAGAACATAACTTACTCAAATTTCCAACATTTCCCTGTAAGTTTGCTCTGCGCTGTAAATAATTTTGACTATTTCGCAAAGCAAGTCTGTTGTTTCTTTTCACAACATTCTCGTCACCTCGCTTTCGTCCATTTCTTATTCTTTGACTACTCAGCCTCTCTTCTCTTTGTTGTGCTGTCTCCCTAGCTCGTCTTTGTTCAGCTCTAAGTCTCTGGCTGTTCAGTCTATCTTCTCTCTGTTGCAGTGTCTCTTCATTTTGGGGTTGTTTAATTCTTATTCTACGGCTGCTCAATCTCTCTTCTCTCATCTCTATTGTTTCATTATTTCTGGTCTCTTTTATTCTCATTCTCTCGTTGCTCAGTCGGTTTGCTCTCAACTGGGGCGTTTCTAAATTTCGTTATCTATAATTTTTTCCCCTTTGTTTTTGCAAACGAAGTTCTCTTTGATCACTTGTTTCAGAAGCTCTCCGAAGTCTATACGTTTCTCTATAACGAATCAGTCGAATTCGTCTTTGTTTCTCAGTTTCAATAAGTTTTGGCATGCAAGAGGCATGCTGATCCACATGATTTTCGTCGTTGATTTTGGGTCTTTTATTTTCACTTGGCTGTATGCCATATTAGTGAAGTATAAACCCAAGAAAAAAATTCTACAAAGAATGTAAAATAATTTTTTACAGCTTTGTTCAACAACTTATGAAGAATTTAAAATATTACATTTGTTAAGAAAAAATGGATTTAATATACATAAAAAATATAACTGAATAGATTCAAGTATTTGCTGTTAAAAAAAAACAACAAAAGAAACACTATTTAATGTAATAGAAACGTGTGCATTTACCGATCCGGATTTCCGTTTGGCGCGGGAAGATAAAATACAAGAGTATGCCAAGCTAGGGTAAGGTTATTCAGCTACTGGAAAATCATCATTAAGAATGTAAGTAGATGACTTTTAATAAATTGGAAGAAGAAAAAAAATAAAGATTTTAATCACGCCCTCTAGTTATAAAGGGCCGCATTAGTTCCATGGTTATTAATAGTGTAAGGGGGATAACTGTCCAATTGGATGATTAATTTGTGTGTGTGTGTGTGTGTGTGTGTGTGTGTATGTGTGGTTGTGTGTGTGTGTGTGTGTGTGTGTGTGTGTGTGTGTGTGTGTGTGTGTGTGTGTGTGTGTGTGTGTGTGTGTGTGTGTGTGTGTGTAAATTATGCAAATTGATAATGGAAATGGTTTTGGGTGTTGTTACATAAAAAAAATGATGCTCTTATAGTTCTGGGGCAAGATTGGAGATTATGTTTCAAAAATAAACAATTGTAAAAAGTATTGATCGAAAGAACATGTGTTTATGCAGTTATTGTATCGATTTGGGACGCCAGAAATGTACTATGATGTATTTTAATGAAGGTTTTATGGGCGAAACGGTTTTTTTGTATTTTTAACGAAAAATTAAAAAAAAATGTTTTCGAATTTATTTTTTTATGTTAGGCGTGTAGATAAAAAAGTCTTTAATTGTATTAAAAAACGGAAAAGAAAATGTAAAAAAAAAGGAAGGCGGTGGGGAAATCGCTGTTGTAAAATGCTCTTACGGTTGTCGACGGGTTAAAGTAGATTTATTTGTAAGAAAATTGCGTTAAAATAACTTAAACGTAATGAACGATGTTAAAAAAAGCAGAAAGTATTAACAATTGTTTATTTGCATGATTTAAACGCGAAAAAAAAAACAATTGGGACGCAGGAAACATACACAGTAAAACAATACGTTTTATTGTCTCGTTGATTAATTATTTGTAACGCAATTAAAAAAAACATATTTTCGAGGTTATTTATTTATATTGGTAGTGTAGAAGAAAATGTATGAATGTTTTTTAAGAAGGGTGTATTAAAAAATGGAGAATAAATTAAAAAAAAAGGAAGGCAGATTGTTTTTATGGTTATCAACGGGTCAAAGTTGATTTATTTCTAAGAAAATTGCGACAGTATAGTTGTAATACAGAAGGGTTGCAAAACATCCCCACCCTTCCCATGTTAAATAATAATTTCGAAATAATAACGTTTATATTTTAGTGCGCAGGTCAAATTCTGCAAAAGTAGCGATTTGTGTTTATTTGTTTATGCTCTTATGGGTTTATGTTTATGTACGCATGCGCAACTGGAAGTCGTAAAACGGATGGAGGGTTACGTTTGAGTTATATATATATATATATAATCCTATGAACTCCGGCTTTCATTAAGCAGTACTTAATTACAGGTAGAGCTGTATGATATTACAAATTTACAAATGTTATTGGCTACATCGACGCATATATGTTTCAGCTGTGAAGTCGTTCGAAATTAAGATTTCTCAGGCCTTTAATCATTTACATCATAAAAAAGTTAGCTAATAAAACATATGCTTTTTTTCTAGCCCATAGACGAAACCATTCCAAGGAGTAAGAGGAAGAGAGAAAGCAAACATCAAGTCAGACAACACTTATTACATGAAATGAATTCGCTCAAATATCAATGGTGGATGATTTTTTTTTTCTTAGAAATGAAGCTCACAATAATACTTTCAAATATCCGATAAAACATGGTATTACTTCCATAATAACCCAACATGAGATCTTAAAGAGTTCAATACACATTACGAAAAAAAAACCCACTATAGCCCCACCTGCAAGAATTAGCCACTGTGCACCACAGAAACATTAAAGACACCACTAGCGATATATATATATATATATATATATATATATATATATATATATATATATATATATATATATATATATATATATAATAGCTAATACAAAAACTATATGTTTGCAAGTATATATCACTTATAATATCGTCCAAATTGTTGGAAAATTAGCTTTAGAGCACATATACTGCTTAGTTACATCCCAATGACAAAAGAATAAAATAAAGAAATATTAGTGTTGACTGATTCTTTTTTGTCATAGCAATAAAACTAGCAATATATATATATATATATATATATATATATATATATATACATACATACATATATATATATATATATATATATATACATACATACATATATATATATATACATACATAATTATATATATATATATATATATATATATATATATATATATATACTAGCAAAAGTACCAGTCGTTCTGGGTTCAAAAACAGCCTACAGAAAATGGACTCTGATTTATGAAAGTATGATAGGTTATGAAAAAGACAGATTGTAAAGAGATAGCTTCGAATTTGGGGGTATCAAAACCAAAGTAAAATATAATGAAAGTAAAAATAAAATAGATAAACCCCAGAATTTATTATACCATACCTGTTCACACTGAAACACTTATCACAATATTCTGTGGATCTATATTAAAATACTTTGTTAAGCTTTGTGACATATTTCCATTCTATGGAGGTCAGGCGCGAACGAACACACCATAATGTTTATACCATATTTCTTCAAACTGGAATATAATTATCAAAGTATACTTACGCAGTTAGATATGAAAAGTCTTTATTAAAGTTTGTGCCTATTTCCATTCTATGGAGGCCAGGCACGAACGCAGACCCACAATTTTATTATACCATCCCTATTTAAGTTAAAACATACTTATCAAAGTATTATTATGTACATCTATATCAAAAACACTTTTAAACGTTTTTTTTTTAATTTTTTAATTTTTTATTTCCATACTTTGTGAACCAGGCGCGTACACAGACCCCACAATTTAAATGAACCACCGTTCTGTCAGATCAAACATACCCATTTCTGTGTCTCGATATATCTTCTATGATTATATGTAATCAGTTTTTTTAAAATAGTTAACCATATAGGAGCCTATTTGTGACCACACACACATTCAGCTTTATATATTTGGATGTTTCTACATTTTATAATTTCATTTTACAGTTATTTTGTTGTAGGATTGTTTTTATTTTATCGAGAACGCTCGGTTTTATCCGGCTAACCGAGCGTTCTCGATAAAATAAAAACAATCCTACAACAAAATAACTGTAAAATGAAATTATAAAATGTAGAAACATCCAAAAATAAGTAAAAATCAAAAACCTACCGTTCATTTATGTTTATTATTATTATTGTTTGAAATTGTTTTCTGTTTGCAAAATAAATACATATAAAACAAGTTTATATAGATATGAAAAGTCTTCATTAAAAATTGTGCCTATTTCCATTCTATGGAGGCCAGGCGCGAACTGTTGCATACTGCTGTTATATGAGAGTATGTTACATTGTTCTTATTTAGATGACGACTTATATATTTGTTGTTGTTCATGTTTGTAAGAGTCTTAGTGTGTTCATGTGTGTGATCATGTTGTGAGATGGTATTCATTGTGAGTGTTCATATTGTTGAGAGATGGAGACATTGGTGAGATATAGAGACAGAGTACATATAAAGAGAGAGACAGTTCTGTATATATATATGTAATAGACAGTGTACTTGTTACTACAAGAGAACCAAGGCTGTAATTCAATGAGAGGAGATTTATGAATATCTTGATAGATAGACCGAGAGTGCGTTTGACAGTTGTACATATAATATAAACACGTTACCTTTCTCGTTGTAGTGATGAACACAGAAAGACGGCAGTTATAAAAAACATGATGATTATTTATTCTTCGACCGGTCGGAAATGATTCTGTATTTCAGGGATTCAAAGCTGTTACATGGTTATCTCTAAACCCTTTCGCTTCCAGAGGGAGCCTTGACTCTAACAAAGAATCGATCTGATCACCTCTGCTTCTCTGATCTGACTGATCTGATTCCCCCTAACTAACTTCGAACTCTTTCCTATATTGAGAAATCACATGTATGTCTGGTCAACGTGACCACAACTCACGTGTTTCCAACATGCGCGATTTGCACGTTTTGAAACCATTTCTGACGACCAGGAAATTTCCCATTATCTTTGTTGTTTTACAAAGGAATTTAACCTACTTGTCTAATTCTGTAACCCATATTTTATTATGCATTCTTTCTAAGAATGTGAATAGTTTCTAGCCAAATGTGTATTTATTAAATATTTTAACAAAATCAACAATTTACTGGACATTCCATTTATAATAACATTCTGTGTCTAGTTTAACTTTTGATTGGAATTCTCAATTCCAAGTCTAGCTTCGCAAGTTCGAATCCTTGCCTATCCTATTTCATATTTACATTAAACTAATTCCCTATTTTTTCACTTACATGAAAAGGGGACAGCCCTTATCATGTACCAGAACGCAGACCCCCACAATTTTATTATACCATCCCTATTAAAGTTAAAACATACTTATCAAAATATTATTATGTACATTTATATCAAAAACACTTGTAAACGCTTTTTTTTAATTTTTTAATTTTTTATTTCCATACTTTGTGGACCAGGCGCGTACGCAGACCCCACAATTTTAATGAATCATCATTATGCCAGATCAACCCCACCCATTCCTGTGTCTCGATACATCTTCTATCATTATATGTGATCAGTTTTCTATAATAGTCAACCATATAGGAGCCTATTAGTGACCAGACACACACACAGACGTTCAGCTTTATATATATATATATATATATATATATATATATATATATATATATATATATATATATATATATATATATTACCGTTTTATCTGTTTGGTTACATATGTTCCGGATGCTGGACCATGCTTACCATCCAACAGCCTTGTCAGACCTTACAGAAATTGTTGTTAGTCTAACAACCATTTCTGTAAGGTCTGACGAGGCTGTTGGATCGTAAACATGGTCCAACATCCGAAACATAGATAACCAAACAGATAAAACGGTAATAACAAAATAAAACACATATTTGCTCTGCAATAGTATTGAGCACTCTCTTCAGATTTTTACTAATTACCAGTTTTACCAAATATATATATATATATATATATATATATATATATATACGAGGTGGCAGCTCGGTGTGACCCCGTCGTACAATACGCTTACACATGCTATTTTAATTCATACAGATTGCATATGTATTATTATAGAATCAATCTTCTATTGATTATTATATATTACGAGGAATAACTTGCCCGGTGGACTAATTCGCAAAAATAAAAAAATAAAAATAATAATGTTGTACATCAAATTCCGTCTGTGTTTTTTTTACAATATCACGTCAGCTGCTATTTGGGCTTGACGATCTTAAACATAGTCTTTCTTCTGTTATATATATAAAAAATAATTTTTACAAGGAAATATTTACGTCCGGTGTAACGTAAAATGTTCACCTGTAAAAATTCTTCTTTTTTGTCTATAGAGAAAAACTATTTTTAAGATCGGATTTTATCGATTTTCGATACTTTTCGGGTAAATTTCTGTACAAAACATATCTAAGAACACTGCCAGACATATAAATTACCTTTGTATGAAATTTGCAAAAAATAGGCTCAGTCGTTTTATAAGAAGGAACACACACACACACACACACACACACACACACACACACACACACACACACACACACACACACACAAGGTGAATTTTATATAATAGTAGAGATAATGATATGAAAGTTAGGAAAATATATATTATAGTTACGTTACAGAGAATTTTCTGTGTTTTATTCCACTGAGGACTCATCAGGTTAATGCCTGAAATTGATAGCTTTTATAAACATCGAATGAAGTTTGCTAGTTGATCGATCAATGCCTTGTTAATATTCCTGCTATTTTCTGCAATGGTCGGGCTTTTATCAGATAGAGGCGCGATGAACATGTATTTAATCTCTCTCTTTTTTATATTTAGAGAGCGGTGTATTTATGTATTAAAAGATGATCTTGTTTTAAACTGTGTCTGCTTAGATATCTTTGCCTATATTTTTATTCGTATTTTAGGTTTTATATTAGACTAGCCTGGGTGCCCGGCGTAGTCCGGGTGTTGTGAGGTGGTAAAAAAAAAAAGTGGTAGTAGACAGGCAGGCTTGAACCCGTACCGCGAAGGAGGAAAAGAACATGAAAAAAAGTGACGTCATTGCTGGTGCGTCCATTGTCAAACCGGAAGTGACAAATGTTTTAATTAAGGCTAGTCAATTAAAAAGAGGGCATGACTTTCGAAAATATCGGCGAAAAAAAAAAACCCGACTCCTCCCTGTAAAAAAGTGTCCAGTTGAGGGTGAAAGAATTAATGTTTTTAGCCAATTTTTCGAAATTTTCGTCGGAAGGGCCGAGTTTCAAAACGATACCAATATCGTGAAAATCCGTCGCCTTTGTCGAAAGTTTTTGCGAGACATACATACATACATACATACATACATACATACATACATACATACATACATACATATATTTAAACAGACAGATGAGATTTATATTATAGACTAGCCTAGGTGCTCGGCGTTGCCCGGGTGTTTGGAGGTGTGTATTGAGCAAAAAATGGTAGCAGGCAGGCAGGCTCGAACCTGTACCACAAAGGAGGAAAAGACTGTGAAAAGAAAAGTGGCGTCTTTGCCGTTGCGTCCATCGCCACACCAGAAGCGACAAAGGTTTTAATTAAGGCTAGTCAATCGAAAAGAAGGGATGACTTTCGAAAATATCGACGAAGAAAGCGACCCCTCCCTGTAGAAAAGTGCCCAGTTGGGAGTGAAAAAATTAATGTTTTAGCCAATTTTTCGATATTTGTCGTCCGAAGGGTCGAGCTTCAAAACGATACCAATCGCGTGAAAATCCGTCGCCTCTGTCAAAAGTTATAAGCAGACATACATACATACATATATACATACGTACAGACAGACAGGTAATATTTATATTATAGATAATAGTAGGGATAACGAACACACTATGAAACTTTTAATATCTAAACAGACTTCTTTTCTCCCGTTCTTCCATGGCCACGATCTTTATAAATTGCCGTCTTATGATTTATCCATTTTATTTACTGTCTTACTCTTTTGGTCAGTTAAAATCGTTTGATTCACTCGTTGATAGATTTCTTTATTTTAATGATCTCTTTGTCCGAAGGCAGCGATTTGTCTTGATTCCATTGTATTTTTCCTTCCTGACAAACAGCCTCTTTGTCCGACTTGTGACATTTGTTTGGGAGTTTATTCCCAGTAATTTATTGTTTTCACTCAGTTCGTAGCATTTTTTTTGGTCTGGCATTATCTGGATCCCAAAGTTGGTTAATCTTTTATAGCACAGCTTTCTTAGTTTATTTAAAGAACACATCTGCTCGTACTGAATGAATGGTCAAGCGGATAAAAGCGTTGTCTAAAAGATGTTCTACAATGAATCGTATGTAAAGCTTGAAAGTTCACTTATGCTTGTTATTTAATAATGTACGTCGTATCAGATGTTTACTTTGGAAGAGTCTATTAGGCATATGTATTCAGTATGGAAGTTAAGAGAGGGTTGAGGACATGCGTTGCATGGAGAGGAATAATATGATAATTATACCATGGATGATGAATGCGAGTCTTAAAGACAGGATTAGTTCTGATGGCGATAAGGAAAATAAAACCTGGAGAATATAGGTAGATGCATGCAGAACAGGAGACTTTGATGGTATGGCCACATTGAAAGAATGGATTCTTGGGTTAGTAAATGCAAGTTCTTGGGAGTCAAGTAAATGAGTGTTTTGTTAATGTTAAAAGTTAATGAAAGAAATGAAAATGAAATCAAATGAGTCAAGTAAATGCAGAACAGTTCACACGCGAAATCCAAGGGAAACGTGGGAAGATGTGATAAAAAATAAACACTGAGCAGAAAGTGATCCTTTTATTTACTTTCCGCAGCCTCGTAACTCTCACCTCACTTATTTTCTCCTTTAATTCTCACCCAATGTTTCTGATAAAGGGGGAAGAACTGCTGTTTTCTATCTATTCATATAACATTTTTTGACATTGAAGTATTATTTGTTTTTGTTTTTTTTATTTTAGCTCCTTATATTAAGTGGCTCCATGCCTTGTCTGGAGCGATTTCCATTTTAAAGAAAGATGAAAGAAAAAAGAATTGGCAGGGACAAGTTAGTTTGGAAGGAAATTTCTAAAAACATGCATGCTAGCGTGTCAAAAATGGACATTCACCCGACTATTATTATCATTTATACTCACTAGGAGTTTTCACACAGGTCGTCACCAGAAATTGCTCACTGACAATACTCGGTGACAACAAGTCTCCCCAGATTTTCAATACTCTTCACCAGTTTTGTAAATTAATTTGTGTTACCACAACAGTCGCTTACCATTGATTTCTCACTGGCAATGACCATTGGTCTTCACTGGAATTAAGGTGGTAATAAGCCTCCTCAAGGTCCCAGTCTGATCCAGTGGAGATCTGGTTAGTGCTTTTATCTCTTCAGTCTTCCCATCCTCCTCGACCCTTCCTGACTATTTGGTGTGGTGCCAGTAGATGGCGACACTACAATGTATATATTTTTTTTTTTAGAGGAGTCGTTAACTAACAAGTTTGCGGTTTCAGTTTTCTTGGTTTCATGCGGTGTTCTTCTATCTTTTTGTTTTCTTTCTGTAAAAATATGGAATGCTTCACGAATTTGCACATCATCACAGGGGTTGCAGGGGGGGATGCTAATCCTCGTATCGTACCAATTTCAGAAGTGAGTACTGATCATTTTTTTAATGACGATGATCATGATGCTAATTATCTGCAACTGGCACATCAAAGTAATATGACACATGCATATGTAACATTATGTGTAGAAGTCGTAACTATAAAATCCAAAAACGATCTTCCTTAAATACGAAGCTGCGTTTTCATAATACAATGTGAATATAACATCACTATAAAAAAGAGGACGAAATGCAGAAATTAATCAGTAATTATTTCACAGCTTCACTCGAAACTCTAAGTTTCGCCTAGTCACCAACACCCTGGCATTACCTTCAAAGAACTCCCGTCGTTTATACATTAAATTTCCAGCCTAAATTTTAAAAAAAAAAATATGTATCATTCTCTGCTTCTTTCTCCTTCTACCGTTATGTAGCGGGTGTGTAAGGTCTATATATGATCTAAGGCATGTATATAAAGTGCCTAGCATATAATGTGTTTCTTCGTGTCGTCTAATGTTTCATAATGTTCCTTGTAGATGTGTATATAAATCCTTACATATATACATATGATGGCACACTCGATGCGGAAATAAGATAGAGAATCAGCAAGGCATTAGACGCATTTGGAAGGTTACAAGAGGGTCTGCTGTAATAGTCATCTAACTCTGATAACTAAAATGTCAGTCTATCAAACATGTGTATTGCCATCCATACTCTTGAAACATGGACCTTGTACCAGTCATATGTAGAACTGCTCAAGAGGTTTCATCAGCATTGCCTTAGACACATTCTTGGTTTAAAGTGGGACAGTTTTGTCCCTGATACATATGTCTTAAATAAGGCCAAAACAACCAGTATTGCTATCATTGTTATTAAGAACCAGATGCATTGGGTGGGTCATCTTTTCTGGCTTGATGATTATCGACCCCCAAAACAATTTTTTATGGTGAACTCCTTGGCAAAAAAACCCAGCACAAGCCTAAAACACGTTTTCGTGATAGCATGGAGGAGAGTCTGGTGAGCTTTCATGTTCGTGTTGACAGTTGGGAGTCCCTAGTGTTTAATCGCAAGCAGTGGATATATTGCAAGCCTTGCTATACAGAGGTACAGAACACCTTGAAGCAGCCAATCGAAGCTCAAGAGAGTATGTAGGAAACGCCAAACCTTGCTGCCCAATCATAGAGAACTTTGGATCTATGAGCTGTATAAAGAGTCTGTTGTCCAAGGCAGGTTTTGTTAATCACATGAAAGCGCATGATGATATGGTTTCTGTTGCTGTTACTTTTATCCAAACAAATGACTGTCTTCAGTGTCATGTCTGCTTGAGGGTGTGAAAGTTGTTGGCAGGACTGAAAAGTCATCTTTGGGCACATGGACTTTCAGTGACTGAGGGAGTAGCTCTCGTCTGATAAGATGGCGCGATCATCACATATGTACATTACACACATAGATACAATTTCAACAGGACATATAATATTTTATAAACAAACAGTTCCTCACAACAAAGGACAGAACATCTTTCTAGGGAATTACATCTTACCAAACAGGAGAACATTACCTTCATTCATCCGGATCTTGGTTGACAAATCTGTAAACAGCTGCAAAGAAGATTCCTTCCAAAGAGCCGACTCGGAGTCTTCGGTTATATTTTCAGGCAGCTTTTATTCCAAATGCTTTCTCATTGGAAGATTGCATGCATATTAGATCCTGCTCCCTTGCCGTAAAGTGCCCTGAAGTCCTGTCTCCAACACTCTAACTCTCTGTTCATCTCCCGTCTCTCTAGCTTTCTGACCACTGACTAATTCTGAATATATCTCTACTATTCGCTTGCTATGACGTAATTAAACTCACATCTTTTAATGTGTGACTTTGAATTACGTTTTCGACCTGTTATTTTTTAAACCTATTTTGTTCGAGTATTTTAGTTTAACATTCAATTCTCAAGGTCGTATTCCTGCTCTTTTTTTCTACTCCCCATTTCAAATTCCAAAACCTATAAAATATTTGTTTTTGTTCATCCCGACAAACAATAATGTCCTTTTATCTAACATTTTAACGTTTTAATAATAATAGTCAATTTCCTAAATCAGCTATCAGCAAGGTAACCCGGTGTCATCCCAGCATAATCTAATACTACTTCTAACCCTAAAATGAACATAATGGCTCCACTCACATGATTAGCTTTATATTTCTTTTTCTATGAATTCCATGGCATCTTCCTCTTGCTACAATTCTTTTCCAAATGGTCTGGCCTCAAAGAGTCGAAAAGAAATAGGGAAGTTCGGATTGGTTTCGGTGTTTTTGTTTTGCAGCATTTGGACTCTTTTCAGGTTATGTAGTGTCGAATATTTATGTAGTGCCGAATACACTCATTTTAATAAAAGTTTTCATACTTCAAGTTCTTAATATTTTCAAATATTTATTTCGTGGTGTTTGGTGTAGTTGTCTTCTTTTAGGACATATAAATGCTTTTTTTTGGGTTATTTAATGCTGAATATAGTGATTTTAGTTAGTGTTTATGCTTAAAGTTTTTAATAAAATATTTATTCATGGTGTTTAGTTTGATAGTTTTGTAGAGGACAACTATTGCATTCTTTATGGGGGATTTGCAGAACATGATGGAGTTTGGAGTTTTGAAGTAGCGTTAACAAAAATATGCATTAAAGAAAGTATGGAAATAATGTGTTGTCAGAGACTACTTCTGAATTGACCGTATCAACCGCGTCTGTTACCAGTAGTATCACTATTTATAATGTCGGCAAGAATCCACGTAGTGATACAAGAGAGTAGGTCACCATGACATTAAACATCCGCAAGACATAGAAAATTATTAATCCATTTGACTCTATTGCATTAATTCTTTATGCGCACAGATAGTTTTCTGTTTTTCTTTCTCAACAAAGCCAAAACCAAATGCGTAAATAAACTCTCTTTGATACACGTGTACAACATCTTATCCTCCGTACCTCACAGTAAAGCAAATATTAGTTGTTGATGTTAAACATGCATTATCTTCTTTTCATCATGCGTTTCAATTCTTTCTTGGTTCCAGACGATCATTTCTTTTCTTCTTTCTCCCCCCCCACCCTTCTCTCTCTCTCTCTCTCTCTCTCTCTCTCTCTCTCTCTCTCTCTCTCTCTCGCTTTCTATCCTCCATCATAACAAAGAACCTACTTCCTGCTTGTGTGGTAATAAGACTTCTTTAATACACTTGTGATGTAAGGCTGTGTGAGGTGTTAACTTTGGTCAAAATCGCTTTCTTTCATCAGTTTTCGATTATCGATACTTATCAGATACATTCCGATACAGTACCTATCTAAAAACACTGCCCGATACATAAAGTACATTTGTGTGGAATTTCATAAAAATCGACCAAGCTGTTTCAGAGTCCATAGGAAACGAATTCACACATTCACGCAGACAAAGTTTATTTTATGTAATAGATAGATAGATAGATAGATAGATAGATAGATAGATAGATTTCAAGACACATAGATTGATAGAGAGATTGATTTCAAGAGACAGATCATTATTATTTTCTACTATGTTTATGTTCTACCGGCCTTCTTTGAACAGAGGAAATTACACCAATTAGCACTATAAATAGTGCTAGTAATTCCAACACCGGTGAGAGAGATGCGACTGCACTTCAACTGCTAGCCGAGTGCCCATCAGATATACACGCTTTCTTATCTTTGTACATTATTGTTAATACATTTGTTCTTTAACTGAACCTCGACTTGATTGTTCTTATTTTCACTGTTGTTCCACGACACAACAGTTTATTTCAAACAACAGGATTCACACTTGATTTTCTCCATCGGCATTCGCGGTCAATAGTTTGCTAAGGAGGAACTCTGGCCTCTTGAAATGTTGATGTAAAGCATTAAACTACCTTCTTTTTGGGGCATCCTAGCATGGAAAATGTATAGGATTTCTCAGCATAAACGTAACTCCTCTAAATATAAGGAGTCTGAGAATAAACATGCCCCACCTAAATGGGGGATGTCTCAGTATGAATGTGATTCATCAAAATAAACACAATCCATCTAAATATAGGGTATCTCAAAATAAACTTGAACCATTTTAATATAGGGCAGCTTAGAATAAACGTGACCCATCAAAATATAGGGTGTCTCAGTATAACCCATCTAAATATAGGGTCTCTTAAAATAAACTTGATCCAACTAAATATGAAATGTATAAGAAGACACGTGACACATCTAAATATAAGGTATCTCAGGATAAACATGATCTATCTAAATATGTAACAGAGTGTGGACGCATGTATGAAAATGTGTGAAGTGACGTCACAGTAGGGGGGAAAAAAAGACTATAAAAAAAAATGTGTGCAATGACGTTCAAGAGGACAAAGGTCAGAGAGAAGGAGCACGATCACGTTTTATTTGGGAAAGTACCAGAAATAAATGTTATTTTTACAACGAAAAAAAGTGAGTCGAGTTATTACTTGTCTTCTGTTCCTTGCAGCGTACTCTGCTACAACGTGTTGGGTTCCAGGTGTTAACGTGTGTGTAAACGTGTGTAATGTTACAAATATAGGAAATCCTAGGATAAATATGGCCCAGATCAATATAAACATGATTCATCTAAATTTATGGAATCTTAGAATAAATGTGACCTATGCACATGATCATAGCCAGACAAGAAAAGCTTGAAAGACTTTCCTAAAAGCTGAATGTGGTTTGATGTAATTTGCATATCAATGAAGTTACACACTGGAATTAGGTAATATGAGGCCGGCAGTTAAGATGGCGGGAGTTGAGTTCGGGAGAACCTGACAGAAGAGGTCAGATCTGAGCATGTTCGAATGCTGACAAGAATCCATTTCTTTTTTTTTTTTTTTTAATTATTAGCTATTTCGGCCTGAAAAATGAAGTCGCTGTGATCAAGATGAAATTTGAAAGCCTTAAGGAAGGGAAAGAATAAACGAGTCGCATCAAACTTCAAAAATTGAAAGTATCGTGAGTTAGTTGTGTCTCACCGAGTATTATGGGTTAGCTAGCCGAGTATTGTGGGCTAGCTGTGTCTAGCCGAACAGGGTGGGCTAGTAGAGAGACTAGCAGGGTTTTAAGTTTATGAGGTGATCTTTAAGGATCAGGGGGAGGGATGTAGTTTGATGTAATTTGCATATCAATGAGGCTGCACACTGGAATTAGGTAATATAAGGCCGGAAGTCAAGATGGCAAGGAGTCGAGTTCGGGAGAACTGAACTGAACAGGTCGAAACTGAGAATGTTCAAATGCTGACAAGAATCCATTTCTTGTTATAAAATTAAGATTTTGCAAGATATTTTCTAAATATGCAACTTGGTGTTGCATGTCATTATTATTAGTCAAGTTGTTGATTATCTCGACACATTCTTTCATTATTATGTCCTGGATCTTCTGAGTGATGGCTATGTAATTCATTTCAAAAAGTGCAGTAGCTTCTGAAGTCTTCATCTTCAATCACCAAAATATAGAGTTCTTGCTCTTGCCTAATAGGGATCAGTGTGCTTCCTCACTAAACCGCACCCATTTAGAGATTAATAACTCTGCTAATATTATCTGGTGTAGAAACAAGTTCTGGGAACATATACCAGAAAGAACTGTGGAAAATATGTCATTCACTATTATAATGCAATCCGTATCACTACATACTTGTAAAAGGCAGCTGTTAAACGAGTGTAGTGGTACAGAACAAGGTGCAGAGAATATCAAACCTAACTGAATTCAGTGTTCACAATCATATCGACCTAAACAATGATATCGACCTAAACAGAACTGAGACGGATAAGAGATCTAAATACCAAGTTCTTATTTATGACATAAGAAATGAAACTATAGGAAAATTTCAGTAATTCCAGTAATCATAGGACTGGACTCATAAAAATAATTTAAAGAACTAATTAGCGATTATATACAGTGAACCAAATGCAAACAAGATACAAAGAATTGCACTTAAATATTAGAATACTAAAAAGATTTCTCAGTTGGTGTCTCTGAAAAAAAATCTGGCATCTGATAGGATTCTCCATCCCCAGCAAAAAAAAAGTGTAAAGAAAATTGAAAGAAAGTGATAAATGCCATTTGCTTGAATGATTTTGAAACGTGTTTCTGTGATATAATCGTGTGTAGATAAACGGCACCAAAACGTGGGGAAGAAATGAGAGTTTATATAAAATGTATTAATGTGTGATCGTCGATTCATGAGTGTTTTGAAATCGATATACATTATACATGTTGGGATGTAAAAACATCAAATGGGATCATACCTTTTTCCAACGGTTTCCATGTTTCAGCTGTTTGGAATATTGGACTGGAATAAAGACTTTCAACTTCTTTAAGAAAGAGAGAGAGAGAGAGAGAGAGAGAGAGAGAGAGAGAGAGAGAGAGAGAGAGAGGCTAACCCGAAACTTTGATAATATATTCATACAGATCTTTATTCCGGAATCGTCCCATCTCCTAGAAGTTACAACCACCATGCTTAATCACATCTCTGCCTCAACCAGCTTCTTCGGTCGTTTTGGAAAACTCATCTTCTCTCGTTGGCTCCAAAAATTAGACTGAACTGAAACTCTCACTGACCAGGTATCCTCGTAAGATACATGTCAGCTTAAAATTACCTTAACATCAAATTGTTCGAGGTTAAGCTATTGTTAAATTGTTATTTTTTTTTTTATTTGTTTCTATTATTTATGTAAATATTGATTTTTCTAGTTTGTTCCCATATAAACATTTACCGCAACAACAACTTTTAATATCAACAAACTAATCTATCCTAACTTGCATGGTTATCAGGTATCGTCCGGGATTGCTTTATGCAACAATTCTGTATTTTATCAATCCTAGCAAAATTGTGCTTATTTTCCGACGCCAAAAATGATTCTTTAATTATATTTTTTTTTTGATAGTGTTTAAAACAAAATCTTCCGCTGCTGATTGTAATAATAAAAAAATTATTGACTTTAAACTACCAGAAAAACTAAAATCTATAAATCACCCCCACAAGCATGTTTTGGGGTTTGAGAAAATATCTGCACATTTAACGTGTTTTTACGGTAATCTGGGGGAAAAAATAACAGCTCTACAGTTAAATATTTAAAAAATTATAAAGAATCAGTTATTGTATCGGAATCAGGAAAAATATGGAAAGATATCATTAATATTAAACTACCGAGGCCCATGGATTCTTCATCAGACGCGTATTGTTGATGTGCTTGAAAATATTTCCATTCTATGGAGATTCAGTACGAACGCAGACCCACAATATCATTCTACCAGTTTTTACTCAAATTGTAATGCCCTTGTCTTAATGCTCAATAAATGAGGTTTCAAAATATATAACAGAGTGGGTACCTATCTCCAAAACCTATGTAAGAGTTTGTGATTTATTTCCACATTATGGACACTCAATAAGAACAGAGACTTTACAATACATCTTTAAATAGAACATATACTAAACTTGATCTTAGCTCAGAGACCAAAGAAGTGTATTTTACTTTGAGTTTCACATTCGACACCATAACAAAATCAGATGTCATTTGTAAAACAAAGAAGACATTTTTTATGCTATTAAGTTATAGTGATTGTTAAGTCATTATAAATGTTGGAATGTAAAAACATCAAATGCGATCCGTCGCTGAAATATTTTAGTCCCTATTCTAAATAAATTAAAACCATAGTTTAATTACACAAAGTAAATTTAGCATTAACAAAAAATTAAAGCAATTAAAAAGAAACACAAGTCGAGAATCTGGGGTCCCTTTCCAAGATTGAAAAATTTACTTTCATCATGACTAATGTTTGTGTAAGATTTTTAAAAATCCAACAGGTGGTTATTGAGAAAAATACGAATAAGCGAATAGGCAAATGGGAGTAAATTACTAGGTCCAATCCTTCCTTTTTTCGGGGGGGGGGGACCAATAATTTGAAATAGGAATAGAAAAATATAAATTTTGTAACTAAATTGAATTGACGTAAAATTATTTTATTTACCTGCTCTCTGAGGGCAGGTGTGGGTTTAATGGAAGTGTTTCTGTGAAATGAACCAGATTCGAACTTGGCACACTAAGGTTTTCTGTTCATGTTGTCAAGCACTTAGTCACCGTCACTCCCGCCATAATATTATTATAGGTACATATGACTCTATGAAAGCATTAGTAAAATCTACAATCTCTTCTGCAATCCAGTCATATTGGGTGCAAATACACCTCAGTGTATGACGTACGTGCCCACTAATGTTATGGTATGAATATAATAAAAAGTAAGTGATGCATACATTTTTCTTTAGGTCATCTGAAATGATAATAATAATTCATAAATAAAAAAATTAAATTACTGACAAAATTCTATTATTTGATATGAATGTTTTAGTAATATAACTAGATAAATAGTGAGTGCGAACATTAGAGAAGCGCAATTGTTTTCGATCAATCTTACGGAGGGTGGGTATATATATATATATATATATATATATATATATATATATATATATATACTCTACCATGCCAAAGGGGTGAACTGATTTCTCCAAAGTAGGGAGTTACATGGAAATATAAAATTCCCAAATCGTAACCAGTTGCAAGTATATTCTTGACATGCAATAGGAAAACATTAGGATTTTTACAATACTTGCAAGGATGTGTCGACGTCTTCATACATACAGCGCCTAGTGTAATGAAGAGCAAACTGACAGAGATTAATCTGGCTTTCTAGTACAGACGGGATCAAGGGATCAAACAAAATCCAACTCGTTGACTTCGGCTTAAAATGGGAACAACCTTGACAAGGATGAGTGTTCAGTGCATAATGATGTGTCAGTGATGTAAGGACCCATATCTCTCCTCTACCCTTAAAATATATAGAAACGCTCATGGGGCATTTTTAATCAGTCAGTTAGAATTCAGTTCGAGTCCAAGAGACACAGTCGTCAGTTATTCTGAAAGACTTCTTGTGGAAGCGGCGAGAAGTAGCGATATATGACAGATGAATCGATAGAGAAATTCTCACCTTCCTTCTAAGGGTAGGTAGAGAACAGGAACGCAACTTCAACCGTGAAGCGAATAAAGTTCCAATTATCCATAGAAATGAGCTTTTGTTCCAGGGGAGCCGATACGGTCAAGGAATGTGGAGACAAGATATAAAGGTATTTCTGTTTTGTTCTTATAAACCCCTCACAAGGGCTGATGCGCTGTAAATATGAACATTGACTTCCCCCACCCACACACAACAAAACACTAGTATTCCCAAATTGTTATCTACCTAGGATTGACCAGACTAAACGTTGCTTAATTTCGGTGATCTAACGAGGCCCGGTGTCTCAATGTGATTATGCTATATATATTTACTAGCGGGGGTACCTGGCATTACCCGGGTGTTTGTTGGTGTAAAAGAAAAAGAAAAAGTGTTTCGAACCCATGACGAACCCGAAGGTGGAAAAGAAATTGAAAGAAAACGCCAGATCTTACTGTGATGCCACGAGGCCATAGGAAGTGAAAACCGTTCAAATTTAGCGATGGCAATCAAAACGTTGACTTGCAGAAACGAATGTTGGCTGGAGGCCAGTTAAGCTTTCTGCTGTTTCATTTATTTGTTTCCCCACGATGTTGGGGAAAACTAGCTTCCCACAAAAAGAGAGTGTTCAAATGAATATCAATTGTTTGATGTGAGGGGTTTCCCCGACACTGATCAAAGCTGATTGCTTTCTGAGCGTCCTGGCACGAAAGACTTTGCTTTTGATTCAGTTTCGCTTTTAAAGAAAAAAGCCAAACAAACATGCAAAAGGAAGGAATAGCGTGGATTTTATAAAAGTCGATCAAAATAAATCTAGATACAACGTCCCTTCGCAAATCGTAGATATTATAATCTAGGGAGTATATAAAAAGTTCTAAGGCATAGTAATACCCCCCCCACTGAGAACCCCGGTGAAAAAAGTATTTTCTGTACATACAAAAACACTCACAGCCTCTTTTATATATATAGATGGCCTCGTTTTATATCTTTGTTGATTTTTCATCAGAAATGATATTAATCTAATTTATAAAACTCACTCTCTGTCTGTCTGTCTGCCTGTCTGTCTATCTCCATATTTTCAAACGCTATCTCCTCCGAAACTAAAAGTCACAGAGCAGCGCTAAGGGCCTCAAATGATTGGATTTTTATGGACCGTTCTTTTATGGGTCTTTAGCCAGTTTAAATAATTTTTAAGGGGTCAAAAATAGGGTCAAAATTGAAATAATCGTTATACATTTTTACATTCATCTGAGTTTATTTTTAATCAGTTCATATGTGTATCACGTTGGTACAGTGGTAACGTCACCAGCTTTGTGTGCTACAGTTTTGCTTTTGGTATCGATTCTAGCTGATGGTATCCAAATGTTTTTATTTTTTTGCTTTAAAAATCACGGCTCTATAATAATAGATACGAAATGTGGATAAATTAAAATATCATATTTAAGCATGTTTTGTGACCGGGCAAATCCAGGCAAAGTCATGCGCCTCCTCGCTCGTAGTTTTTATATAAAAAATCAAATTACAGACATAATTCTATCATCTAATATCGAAAGGATGTGCAGAGTGATAATGTACGTACGAACATAAGGTTGCCTTAGTGTTTTATTATGTAGATGGGTTTAGTTTATATTGAAACACTCTGTATAAATTTAAAAATTTACAGTGTGTGTCAGCAAACCTAGAGAGCAGTATTAAAAAACAAAGTCAAAATTTTTTTTTAATTTATTTTCTCCAGAAAATCTCAAAAAGTCATTCTGTCAATTAAATTATGCTTGCAATTTTGATATCGTCGTTTTATGGCATGCGTCAATTATTCAGTTTGCAGCTCGTCAATGGACGCAGTGGAAATGCAGCACTGCTCCATTTATTTTTATTTTTTTAAACTTTACAGTAAAAACTAGGAGATTGAGTATTATAATGAGGAAATTCTGATTACCACAGCTTATTAAAAATAAGAATACTTAAGTTAAAACTTTATGCTTGATATAAGTAAGAATACCTAATTTAAAACCAATATTTAATCTCATAAAAAGTCAAATAAAAATTAATAATCTTAAAATATCTTTTGACTAGCATACAGAATGAGCCAAAAGTATGTGAACAATAAAGTAACATTTACTTAGAGATCCCGTATGCATATATGTATATGTAACCAGCTGGCAGCCTGGCGTTGCCCGGTCGTACAATATGTTTAAACATGATATTTTAATTTATGTAGATTGTGTATGTATTATTATAGAATCAATCATCTATTGATTATTATATTAGGAAGAATAATTTCCCTGGTGGACTAATTCACAAAAGTAAAAAAGTAAAAAACTAATAATGATAATGTCGTTCATCAAATTCCATCTGTGTTTATTTATAATATCACATCAGCTGATATTTGAGCTTGACGATGAATGACCTGGAAAAGTCTCTTATGGTTAATGGTTAGTTTTAAAATATGCAAACGAAGAAATGATTTGCAGCGATTTTAAATAGTACCTCTCTTTTTTTTTATCACAAATTGAACTTATTAATAAGAAAAAAATTAAAATAAAATGGTGAGGTACACCCAGGATATCATTCGATATGTGGTCGGATGCTCTACCACTAAGCCATATCTCCAGATTATAATGAATTTTTTTTAAGAAGAAATGATTTGCTGACATTTTATTATCTCCCTTGGCTAGTGTAATATAAAATATTCCCCTGCAAAAATTCTTCTTTTTTTATCTATAAGAGAGAAAATGACAGACATATAAATTAGCTTTGTGTAAAATTTGCAAAAGATGGGTTCAGCCATTTTGGAACCTATGAGGAACTCACTCACTCACACACACATACATACACACATGCATACATACACACACACATACATATACTCAAATAGTACAGGTAGAGATAAGACAATTATATACAATTTTCATTAATATAATTGTTTAATTACATAAATTTTATGCATGTACCTAACATCTAATTAAATGTTACTTTACTGTCCCCCTACTTTTGGTTCACCCTGTGTGTGTGTGTGTGTGTGTGTGTGTGTGTGTGTGTGTGTGTGTGTGTGTGTGTGTGTGATATTTCCCCAAACCTCTGGCCTTGATGGAGAGGAGACTAAAACTTGATGCCATGGTTTCAAATGATTTGAAATAACAGCAAGGGGAGACTTGGTTCCAAATATTTCTCATATGTTATATCTCCCCTCTTTTAGAAATAGGGTACGATTATGAATATCTCCGGTATCAAATAATCCTTATACACTGTGTACCCAATATATAGTAGTGATTTCCAAAGTTAAAAAAAATAAAAATATAACTTGGAAACCATCAGCTAGAATCGAAATCAAAACATTTAGCACTCGAACCTTAGTCGTTGCCGTTTGAGCTATCGTCAGAAATAGTTAAAAATGTACCAGTTTTTAATGTATAAATGTATATATTTGCACATGTGTACAAATAACATATTTAGTCGACTTATGCTTGCTAAGTTTCAGTTGTTTTCAATTTTGACCACTAAGCAACTATTTTTATCGGCTAACAACACATACCATCAGCTAGAATCGGAATCAAAACATTTAGCGCTCCAGCCTTAGTCGTTTACCATTTGAGCTATCATCAGATGGATAAGAAATAGTTAAAAATGTACCGACTTTAATGTATAAATATATATATTTGCACATGCGTACAAATAACATGTTTAGTCGACTTATGCTTGCCAAGTTTCAATTGTTTTCAATTTTGACCCTTTAGCAGCTATTTTTACCGGCTAACAACACATAAAAGCAAGGTCTACAAAAATGCAAGTGTTTGACATGTCTTGCAGCACTCTGCGACATACATCTCACTTTGAAAAAAAAATGAAGACAAACAAACATGCATGGTGTGTTTTATATATTAGATTTTTTATTACACAATCCTTTCATAAGATATTTACTTTATATTCTTCGATTCTAGCTTTTTTCTATTTTTTCTTTATTATTTATTTTATTAATCATTTTCCCACCCTTTTTCTGCACAACTCGAATTCGTTTGGAGTTATTATGCAAATCAAATAAAATTCAATAAATCAAATTTTCTTTGATTTTTTTTTTTACTTAATTTGAAACAATCAATTTAGATGTGGAAACAAAGTTTGAGGTTAACTTTAAGATATTTTCAACATGTTTTATTAAAGCTATTAGATTTATTAGAAAAAAAAACCAGGTGACTAAAATTATTATGCAAAACCAGAAAATAATATTTTAATTCAATGACAAGGTTATACATCGATCAATCGATATAATATTCAGTTGTTCCCCTCTTAGTTAGTCTGTACGTAACACTTTGAAAAAAGGCAAATACAATTTTTTAGGGTCAAAGTACTAAAAAACGGCTAAATTCGTGAAAATGTGGCTTTAAAAGGGCCAGTCTGAACAAGAGTATAAGAATGACCTCCCTTTGATGTAGCCTCGTTTTCGAATATTACTATAATAATATATTATTATTGTTGTAATGGTGTGAGAAAGGAGTTCACGGTAATTTGGATATGCAGCAGTGCTTCAGCAGTGAAAAAAACGGGAACATTTGAAAGAAACAGGGCAAACAAAAAGAATATTGTTTTCCAAGGAGTCCTGAATTAGAGGAATAAATTAAAGATTGTCTCTTTCAATGTAATTTCATTATTTGTATTGAACTATGTAGCACAAAATTATTTTTACAGTATTTATTAGTACTTATTAATTTATCTCATCTGGGTTTGTTCTTTCATATATTTATGTAGCATAGGATAGAAATGTTAATAGACGTGTGATGATGTTTGCTGTGGGTTATTGGTTTTTCCGTTCAAAACACTAATTTTTTTCCATAAAAAAATATCAACTTTATTTATTTGTTGATTAAATATATTCATCATTCCGTGAAATTTCCACGAGTCCTGTTGATAATAATATTTCATAATAGAGAATATAAGAGATAAATTTGTCTTTAAAGAATTTGCATATAAAGATGATGATCATTTCTCTGTTGATTTTTGTTTTTTTTACTAAGACAATTTCAATTTCTGATATGATTACTTAACTTTTCTTCTTTTGCTTAAAAATTAGCCACAAAATCATTCATCTTCATATAATTTGCCATCTTCATATAATTTGAAACCTGGCTAGTGAGAGTTGAGGATATGTGTTGCATGGATAGAAATTATATGAGAACGATAAAATAGATGCATAGTACAAGTCTTCAACACAGGCCGGCTTAGATCACTCTGATGATCTAGGAAGATTAAATCTGGACAATATAAAGAGATGTGTGCAGAACAGGAGACTTTGATAGTATGGCCACATTGAATGTTTGTTTTACAGCATATTTTCGAGTTATTAAATGCTTATTCCAGTAATGTTTGTAAAAAAGATTTTGTGCTTCAAATATTTTATATCTTCAAATATTTATTCATAGTTCTTGACTTGATTTTTTATTTTATTTTATGGCATATCAACCTATTTCGGGTTCAGCAATTTGGTAGATCCGTTCTCTCTCCCTCCCAACTCTTGAATCTTAACTAACAATGATATGTCTCTTTGAAGCTCTCTCCTAAAAGTCCCTGTCATTTAAAGTGTATAAGACCATGTCAGATTAAATAATTTTATCTGCATTTCCCAGCCAATATCTAACATTAGTGTAGTATCTGTTTTGTGATAATGATACCATCCTCCCAGGCATTGCCTCCTACTTTTGGGGGGGATAATGTAGTATCTGTTCTGTTTTCATGATATCATCCTCTCAGTTGCTAGGAATTGACGAATCAAATTAATTCATGTTCTGCTACCAACCAATCAGAAACCAGAATTGCTCCATAAAAATTAAACCTTTTCTTTAGAAACCTTGCATATTTTTTCTTTGTGTCCACACGGGAATAATCTTTTGCTCTGTGACTACAAAATGATAAAATCAGGAACCTGAACAAAACAACTGTCTACTGAGAACCAGTCACCTCCAGGATCTATATAGAACAACTAACCATCGGAAACTGGCCTGAAACTAAACATGACTTCCAACTCAAGAAAGGTACTGGAGGCCAACGCCACCAGACAGCTATGTTTGGGGTTTATTTTTTTAACACAGCTTAGTAAAAGCTATGGTTGCTTATTATTCTGTTTTAATTTAGCCTGACGGACATTGTTTTCTTTTGGGGAGCGAGGAATTCGAAGCTGGGTGCCTCGTCAAGTGATAAAAAATAATGTCACACCTATTGATGATGTTTATATCTGCTTCTTCTGCCTCATTTGCCTCGTTTAATTTTTGTGGGAAGTGTTCTTAAATGGGAGGTGAGATGATGATAATGATGATGAATCACTATGGAGATTTAGAAATCTTTTAGACGAGCTATACGACCCATTATGTTCAAATTTCTTTTGTAAATATTTCTAATTTTTTTGTTTTTGTTTTCTAATGTAAAGTATCTCAGCAAAAAACACGGATCTGGCTTTGATTAAATAAGAATATGAAAAAAAAAAATACAAAACAAATAAGAAACGACAACTCCGATTAAAAAGAACAATATTTTTTGTTGTTTTTTTGTATAAGTTTAAAAATGTGCACAGTATAAGAGATTCTGTGTGATCCTGAGATCAAGGTATCACACACACACACACACACACACACACACACACACACATGCACGCACACATGCATGCACGCAGATGCATGCACACGCACACACACATGCACACATGTATGCACGCACACTCACATGCATGCACACACGCACACACACACACATATGCACACACACATGCACATACACACGCACACACACATGCACACACACATGTATGCACACACGCGTGCACACACACATGCACACACACACACACGCACGTGTACGCAAACATACACACGCACACACACACACACAGCTCAACTGAGTTATATCACTAACTTGTCTTGTGTTGTTTAAAAATCGTAGTACGTCCACAGAGGTCATCATTAGGCTACAAGTGGAAGGAGCATCTGTTATTTATTATCAATCGTCATCTTGAAACTTTCTAAATCACGTGATATTTGAAGCATTTGCATATTTATATTGTGACACTTCTTATGAATAACAACCAACAATGAATTATTCATTGACGGCGCTAATCACTTTACTTCAATGAATTAATTTCTCCTTAATCGATGCAATCGGCCTGCTTCGTTTTAATTTTATTTGCTACTTCATATAACTCCATCTTCAAACTTGACCACAGATTTTCGATCGGAATCAGACACGAATGCCGAAATCGTTTAAATTAATTTATTCATTTATTTACAAATTTTGCAGAACTCATAACATGACACTAAAAGGCCAACTAGTTAGTGTGCGTGAAATGATTACTAATGTGCTGCAAAGAGATAATAGCTAGAAGTCATTTAATTTTGTTTTTTAATCACGTTCACCCCTAACATAGCATATAGCCACTTGGACATAAGGGACTACTATTTGGGATCATGTCAAGGAAAGATTAACAAGATGTCGGTTTATGTTACAGTTAAACTTCTGCATATCAGTGCAGTCAAGGAGGCAGGTAGAAGAAAGGGAATTCCAAAATCTAGCTGTTCGAGGGGGGGGGAACTATTAGAAAGCTCTCTGGCATTTAGGGACCTCAACAGTGAAAGAGCAAAAATTTTGTTGCAAAGTGAGCTTGTTGGGGATATGTACATCGAAGGGGCACTAGTGTAATGAGTTCATCAGAGCACATTCCATTAAAATATTTGTAAAACAGGCACAGAGATGCAACATTGCAGCGATGGGACAGGAGTTGGAGCTTAGTTGACAACGTGGGATATATTAGATTGAAAACATTTTTGGCCCCTATTCAAGGTTAGTAGTAGTTGCACCAGGCCAGATGTGGCAACAACACCCCATGCATGGACGAATGGTGGCCTTTTAGAGGTATAGAATACACTAGACCAAACAACGGTGGGTAGAGCGGTAGCCCTCGATATATCTAAGGCTTTTGACAGGGTATGGCACGATGGTCTTCTAAGGAAAATTAGATCATATGGAATCACTGGAAGAATTCATAATGTAATTTAATCCTTCTTAAGTAAGAGAAAAATTTTATTCTGAAGAATATATATATATATATATATATATATATATATATATATATATATATATATGTATATATATATACATACATACATACATACATATATATATATATATATATATACATACAAATCTATAACATAAAGCTTTGTGTGTGTGTGTGTGTGTGTGTGTGTGTGTGTGTGTGTGTGTGTGTGTGTGTGTGTGTGTGTGTGTGTGTGATCACGAATAGGCTCCTATATGGTTAACTATTTTAAAAAACTGATTACATATAATGATAGAAGATGTATCGAGACACAGGAATGGGTATGTTTGATCTGGCAGAACGGTGGTTCATTTAAATTGTGGGGTCTGCGTTCGTGCCTGATCTACAAAGTATGGAAATAAAAAATAAAAAAATTAAAAAAAAACGTTTACAAGTGTTTTTGATACAAATGTACATGATAATACTTTGATAAGTATGTTTTAACTTAAATAGGGATAGTGTAATAAAATTGTGGGGTCTGCGTTCGCGCCTGTCCTCCATAGAATGAAAATAGGCACAAACTTTAATAAAGACTTTTCATATCTATCTGCGTAAGTATACTTTGATAATTATGTTTCAGTTTGAAGAAATATGGTATAATAAAACTATGGGATGTTCGTTCGCACCTGACCTCCATAGAATGGAAATATGTCACAAAGTTTAACAAGGTCTTTTAATATAGATCCACAAAATATTGTGATAAATGTTTTAGTGTGAACAGATATGGTATACTAAATTATGGGGTTTATCTATTTTATTTTTACTTTCATCATATTTTGCTTTGGTTTTGATACCCCCAAATTCAACCCAAAGTTACAACCCTTCCTTTTCATAACCTATCATACTTTCATAAATCAGAGTCCATTTTCTGTAGGCTGTTTTTGAACCTAGTCAAAGACGGGTACTTTTGCTAGTATACATACAAATATACATATAATATATATATATATATATGTATATATATATATATATATATATATATATATATATATATATATATATATATATATATATATATATTCAATTTTCGCCCTAAACAAGGTATAGTACCACTTTGAAGTAGGGGGCTACTATCGGGTACATAAGTAGCAGGGATATTATGAAAGGAGATGAGTAGCAAGATGTTAGTTCACATTACACTTGAACTTCTGCATGTCAGTACAGCTGGGAAAGCAGAATCCTGGAAGGCAGTTCCAAAGTCTATCAATTCTGGGGAAGAGAATATTGGAGTAGAAGGCCTTCTGACACCTAGGGATCTCTACTGTGAAGGGGTGGGATTTAGCTGCTTGTCAGGTTTGTCGGGGTATTCACGTCGAGGGGGTACAAGTGCTTGTAGTTCGTCAGAGCATTCACCATTAATATACTTATAGAACAGGCAGAGGGATGCAACATTTTGTCATTAGGACAGAGGTTGAAGCCTAGATGACATTTCAGGACCTATCAGGTTAGCGATTCTCTTTTGAACCTTGCCCAGGAGGGAGAGACAAGTAGTAGATGTACCAGCCCAAATGTGACAGCAATACTCTATACATGGCGAATGGTGGCCTTATAGAAGTACATGATACTTTCGGGCATTAGTAGCTTTCTAGCATGGTAGAGAGAGCCCACCTTATTCGCAGCAGCCTTGGTAATGCTCTCAATATATCTGTTCCAGTTCATGTTCCCTGTAAACGTTAAGCAGAGGAGTTTAAAGGAAGTACTTTCGGGTAATTTGTTCTTGGCCATTGCTATTGGTGGTAGAGAAGGTTTCTTGTAATTATTGAAGGAGACAAGCTTAGTCTTGGCAGCATTGAATGTAACCACCAATTTTTGTCCCCATTCCACTACAGATTGGAGGTCATCCTCTGGTGTTTTTGTTATTTCCTTAGATATATGTTCATTTGTTTTCCTCTCGTGCCTGTTATAGAGAGTGGTGTCATCAGCAAATATACCCATCTCCGAAACAAATTTATCAGGGAGGTCATTTATGAATATCAGGAAAAATAAGGGCCCAAGGATAGACCCATGAGGTACTCCAGCATTTATATCATATTGTTTAGATGCACGGCCATCGAGGACAACCTGGATTTTTCTCTTATCTAAGAAGAATTTAATTGTTAAGTATTCTACCAGTGATACCCTATGATTTGATTTTCCTGAGAAGACCTTCATGTCATACCCTGTGAAAGGCCTTAGATATATCGAGAGCAAGCGCTCTACCCTCTCCTGCTTTGTCAAGTGAATGGTATGTACGCTCAGAGATTACAGTTAGAATGTCTGCTGTGGAACGGGCTTGCCTAAATCCATATTGTTGGTCGGTAAGAAGTTTAGCATCTGTAAGGTGATGGACTAGAGTTTGGTTAATTATGGACTCAAATATTTTGGCAAAAAGTGGGAGGAGGCTAATGGGGCGATAATTTGCTGGGTCAGTTCTTTCGCCAGAATTCTTGAAAACTGGTACCACAGAAGCAGTTAAGGTGTTATAACTATTTGCTAATATTTTCTCCTCTGAAGAGATGGTAGACATCGAAATCCTATAGGATAATATTTCAAATGTATTCTTTGTCTTATATAGAATAATAAAAATCTTTTGATTTGAAATTCAAACATTTCACGTCATAAATTTTTAAATTCATTGAATGACTAAAATTTGATATATGTACATGCATACATATCTTATTAATACTTTTTACCAAATTTGTTATGAATTAAAATTCGTAGACAATACCAGAACAATGACACCTTATAGCGGTGGTTCCCAACCATATACCAACAAAATCAAAGTCAATATTAATTGACTCAAGTAATTAAGCTTGATGATTATCGGTTTTCATAATCGAACATGCGTATAATATTTTTGCAAAAATCAATACAACAAAATATAAAATAAGAACATCATATTGTGTATTTTTTATGTATTACAATTGTTGCGTAACCATTTGGAGAAATTTAAACATTATATTATTTAAAAATATTCCTAAAATAGTTACTCTTCAGACACCAAAATACATTTGTCTTATATATGTATATGAATATACTCATAATCCATATTTTAAGGGAACAAGCGGTTTGAACTGACCTCGTTTTTCTTCATTTTATTTTATTTCTTTCTTTATTTTTTCAATTCTCTTCGATTGAATAAGTATCCCACTTTCGCATTTCTTATTTTTAGATGATATTTTTACGATTTTTCATTTTTATATTCATTTAATCTTTTAATATTTTTTTTCTATTTTCATAATTATTTTTTCCTCTCTTATTTATTAATTTATTTATTTACTCCCCAACTGCTAAACTACACTTTTTCAGATTTTATTTGCTTTAGTTTGTATAAATTTTTACTTACGATATATTTGCTTTTCGTCTTTACTTTTACCTGATATGTTTAAGAAAAAGTATAAATTAAAAGGTGTATTTAAATAATTTTAATCTTCACCTCATACTGGTTATGTAATTAATTTAAATGTTAAATCCTTATTTTCAGCCTTATCTTAATATAAACATAATATCTCTGTTTTTAAATTTTTATAATTCCCATATCATTCAGTATATCGAGACGGGACATAACACAATTTTGCCCAAATTTATCGATTCATAATTTTATCGAAATTTTTTAATATTTTTAATTCACTACTTTGATTTGCGTCTTTATTCATTTCCTATGCTTGATTTTAAACTTGTAGTTCTCATATTATTCTCTTTATAGCAATCTAGGTAAAATTTTTCAGTTTATTCAAACTTATATTTTGATTTAGTCTATTTAAATCCATCTCAATAGTTTGCAATTACTTAATATGCGATGTCTTTTTTCTGCGCAAATGAAATGGTTCAGGTTACCAATAATGATTATTAAATTTAAATTTAATTCTATTTCCCTTATTTAGGTTACATTAAGTTTGTTTTCTATATGTTAAGTTAACGACTTTATTTTTTGCATCATCCTAAATTCCTTGCATTAAATTAAAAATTCTCTTGCTACACTTACATTTCACTCACAACATATTCCTTAATTTTTTATATACATGTTATATTCATCACGTCTATGGCGTGGTAATAGAAATTTATTTCTATGTAGACAGCTTTGTATAACATCAAACTTTTTGTTTAACATTTCTTCTTTAGAATTCACTATGACTCAAGTAAGCATAGATTACATGTTACTAGGTTTATATTTCATAGCTTTATCTACTATTGGCCATTTTAATTCAAATTCTATTTTATTCTCATGTAGTTCCTTAACCCTAATACAGTCGTGTTTCTCTTCTTATTTTCAATATTTATTCTTGTTCTATCCTTATTTTTATCATTATCATCATTCCAATTTAGTTTCTTCTCTGGTCCAATATTAAATGCATTTTTTTTATATATATAATGACTTGAATTAAAATTTTAAATGCAGAAGTCAAGTATCATGCTGTCACTTGTGTTCTGAACAGAAACATTGTTTTGGAAGCACCCCTGTCATATTAAAGAATCTACTATTGATCTTATGTGCCTGGCCTTATTACTTATGCCTTGATAATCGCTTAAATTGAAGTTTAAAATGCAAAAGTCAAGTATCATGCTTCAATTGTGCTCTAAACAGAAACATTTATTTCTGACACAACTCTGTCATATCAAAGAACCTACTATTGATTTTATATGTCGGGCCTTTCGGCTTGTGTGGTAATAAAACTTCTCAAATACACTTGTGGTGTTAGGCTGCGTAAGATGTTAAAATCAACTGTTCTTTCATCGGATTATTTTGACTATCGATTATCATCGATACTTATTAAAGACATTCCGACAAAAAGAAAAAAACTATCAAAAAAACAAAAAAAACACTGCCATGTATATAAAGTACCTTTGTGTGAAATTTCATAAAAATCGACTCATCTGTTTTCGATGCCATAGAGAATGAATTCACAGACAGATACACCGACAAAGTTCCTTATATATATATATATATATATATATATATATATATATATATATATATATATATATATATATATATTGATTAAAACAATTCATAATTGTGAATTAAAAATCAGTTTCAAAAGGAAAAACAAACAAAATCAACTCGATTGTACGATCGTTTCAGAAACGATGTTCATTTTATTGAAATAGACAATAAGTATTGACAATAATTTGACAAAAGTTTTGTCCTTTAAACATATTCTCCTCATCAGTAAAAATAAGGGGGGGGGGGAAGTTCAAGACATCAAAATCAAACTAGCATTTAAGTCGTGAGTAACGCAGATATTCCTTATTTAGCTCCATTATAAAATTTGTGTTAAGTTCACTCAGTCTATCTTTTGGCTGTTATATCTTGTCTCCGAATGGTTAATACACACACACACACACACACATATATATATATATATAATATATATGCAAATACAGTAAAATTAGGATTAACTTGAAAAAAATTGTGGAAAAATTCATATCGTAACTTTGATTGAAATGGAAATAAAAATATTTGTTTTTTTTATCTAATTTTGATTATTTTTTATCAAAGACAAAATGTATGAAGTGTCAATTCGAATTAATAATAGGAATGGGGTCTACATTGAAATATGAAGGTCATTCAAACCGAGATTAATCAATTTGTATTACTCACCATATTGTAATGGAGATTTAGCGCTCTTTAAAAAACAACTTGAAGTATAATTAAAAAAAAAAATATTATATATATATATATATATATATATATATATATATATATATATATATATATATATATATATATAAATAAATTAAGTTATGGGATTCGTCTGTTCATACACAATTAGAGACACGTGATTGGTTGACAAAAAAGGAATAGGGAGAGTAAAGATTACTAAGATAGTAGTTTTTGTGATGTCGATGCCTGAGTTCGAATCTTACGAAGTCTAAACGATATTTTTAATTGGATAATTGTTTTATGGATTCTAAAAGTTTATCATACGAGGGACATTCCAAAAGTAATGCCTCCTATTTTTATTCCGTCCAAATGGATCGGAACGGATTGCACATTGTTAGGACGACTGAAAGTTTCACCTTTCTTATGTGAACATTGAGGTTCTAAGAAAGCAACCCCTCTCATGGACGTCCGCAGTGATGCGTCATTCCATTGAGAATGGTGATGACTATGTAAAAAAGTAAATTCTGGAGCACAAAAGGTCGTTCGATTTAATGGCACCACCCCCGTCTTCGTTACTCTTCAACTTTTTGAGTTAAAACATAGGAGGCTGTACTTTTGGAACGACTCTCGCGTGACAAATCTGCACTCCAGACGCCCATGCACAGCCATCGTTCATAGTTGGCAAAAGTGCATTGAGAATAGTAGTGACTAAGTAGAAAAATAAATTTTGGAACATAAAAGCTCGCTCGTTTTCATGGTACCACTCCCGTCTTCGTAGCTCTTCAACTTTTTGAGTTAAAAAAATAAACTTTACAAATGTACTTTTGGAATGACCCTCTTAACATAAAAACATATTCAAGCATTTCTTTTATTAAAATAAGTGTCCTTTTAATAATCTAAAACATGTAGACATAAATGGTATAAAGCATTTTGTTTTGTTTCTTGTTTTTTTTTTTTTTACTCCGGGAGTCCCAACTTATCAGGACACAAAGGCCACTCGAGGATAAGAGTTGATGAGTGTCAGATGAACTGTGACATGACATCGTGATGATCAATAATGGTGGAACTTAGTTGATTATTAAAGAGGACGGCTCAACACGAACTTGTTTACATTAGATTTGAAAAACGACAATATTATAGCAAGCTGAGAAGCAGCCCTGCGGTATTGTGTTCCACAGACTGACAGTTCTAAAAAAAAAAAACAAAAAAAAAAACAATGTATTCATAGAATTTTTGTTTAGTTTTAGGCACAGATAGAGAGTAAAAGAAATTGTTGGTTGTTGGTAGTTGTGAATGTTTTATAGGAAGGGGCATAGATTTAAGCTCAATTGAGCACCTGTTATGAAGAAAAAAACGATAGAGCATTCGAAGTTAATTATTTTTTCTTAAAAACATGATTTCTAATGTTCTAGGTCAATAAAAAAATATGTAACCACATTCATCTTAGTTACTTTCTCATGCATTTGATGTTTCTGATTTTTTGAGATGAGGATTGGTTGTTCGTATTATTTGAATCCATCTGACTACTATTCTTGAGTGTAATTTTCATAACATTTTGGTTGATGTAACCTCCAACCTTCTTCAGGTGTATCTTGTCAAACTCGGGAATGTTTCTGTCAAACTCGGGAATTTGGATGGAATTTCGAGCGGAACCCTTTATTTACTTCACGGGGGAAACGTGCTCTTGTTCCGTCAGCCATAACTGGATAGAGGTCCTAAGTAATTCGCAAATGTATTTTTCGGTCGCCCACCCTGAAGATTGAACCTTCAACCTCCAGGAGAATATCACTTTTTACAATTGACTTTTCCAAGTACTCTAACCACTGCACCACAGGTTCTTGCGGACAATTCTAGTACAAATTTTAGAAGCCTTAAACCTATTCCGCTCAAAATTCCGTCCATATTCCAGAGTTCGACAGAACCGTTCCCAAGTTCCACAAGATACACCTGAAGAAGATCCGAGGTTACATCGACCAGAAACGTTGTGAAAATCAAACTCGATGAGAACAGTAGTCCGATACATTCAAATAATACAAAGTAGTACATTATTTTTCACAAATTTTCACAAATGTTGTATTTGATTTAATGCGGTAGAAGCGAGGTAAAGAAGGAAATTTATATACCCAGCTACTGTGGGAACACTGCTCTAGTAATACTTAGTGGGGGGGTGAAAGCGTTTATTCATTAATGACACGCACTGACGACCTGGGTGTTCAAAGTTCGAATCCAGTTGATTCCACAAAAATCACTTTCACTTAGAATGTTGGCAAACCTGACGTGGTCCGTCCTGTAAGTACTCGATGTCTTACTAGAAAGAATTCTGGCTAAAAAAATATCAGGGAAACCAATGCCATCTATAGATTCCTCAGATTTATATGATGACGTGTAATACTTAGTGAACATTTCCTAATATTATTTTAACAATTTATGTTCAAGAGTTCATAAGGATGGGAGGGATGAGAAATATGAAGATCTGATTGACAGTCGGTTCATATAATAAGTTCAGAAAATCCATCCATCCAGTACGGCCATAACCAAGATTGAACTCGCTACATGAGTTTGTAGTAATTCAAATCTTGTCGGTAGCTGATTACTTGATGCTTCACGAGGGCTTTCAAGGGTATTATTTATCGTAACTACCACGACTTAAGAGAGTCCCATCTACGCTCGAGAGAAAGATAGACCTCGCCCGTTTCTCGACCCGGTATTTTACCTCACGGTGCATACATTGCCTCCTTCTCAAATGGTCACCCATCTGGTGCTGGTCAGGCTCAATGTTGCTTAACTTCGGTGATCCGATGAGAACTATTGTGTCAACATGATTGTGCCGTATATTAAGTTCGGAAAAAGTGTCACATATTGTTGATATCTTCCAGAGTGCTGGAGGGAGGATGTCCGGAGATGATTCCCTCCTGTTAATTCTTTACTCAAGAATAAGGAGATAACTTAAAATCTTAACTATGGACATCAATTTCCTTAACTTAAATTTCTGTCTGGCAGAAATATTCGCAAACACGGTTTTAACGTCACTCTCTCTCTCCAGATCAAGTTAACAGCTATTTTGTATGGGTTAGTTGATCCTCCGGACATTTCTAATAATTATACACAATGAAAAAATAAATACCATCAATGGAATCATCGATAAAACCCACATTCCTTTCTGTAGGCCAATTAGATTATCTCTGTCTCTACTCTGATGAGTCATAGACGACGAAACACGTATCAGTGGATAATTATATTTTTAAAAACAATATATATGCCGCTCCTCATTTGAGGGTACCAAATTGGTCAAAGGGAAAATTATGCTCAACTCGCATTTAGGTAAAAATTCACTTTTGTATAAATAATTGAATAATAAATAACATCTCTATCTCTACTATTATATAAAATAATCACTGTGTGCGTGAGTTCCTTTCCCATAGGTTCTAACACGGCTGAGCCAATCTTTTGCAAATTTCACACAAAGCTAATTTATATGTCTGGCAGTGTTCTTAGATATGCTTTGCACAGAAATGCATCCAATAAGTATCGCAAATCGAAAATAATCCGATCTTAAAAATCGTCTTTCTTATCTCATAGATAAAAAAGAAATATTAACAGGGGAATGTTTTACATTACACCAGAGTAACCTTGTCCGGTGTAACGTAAGATATCCCCCTGTAAAAATGCTACTTTTTATCTATAAGAGAAGAAAGACTATTTTTAAGATCGTCAAACCCAAATATCAGCTGACGTGATATTGTAAATAAACACAGACGGAATTTGATGAACGGCATTTCATTATTATTTTTTCATTTTTGTATTTTTGTGAATGAGTTCGCTGGGCAAATTATTCCTCGTAATAAATAATATTAAATAGGGGATTGAATTTATAATAATATACACGCAATCTGCATAAACTAAAATATGTTTAAGTGTATTGTACGACTGTTCAACTCCAGACGTCCAGCTAGTGTATAAATAAACTTAAATTCGTGCTTGAATTGTCCACCAAGTTTCATCATAAATGTTTAACAGCCTTTTTTTATTGCGATTAAATAATATGTTTTGTATGTATAGGTCTATACTGCAAGCACAACTGGATATGACGTGAAAAATTGTCAATAACTTTGGCACATTCCAATTATTACGTTACCCTGACTTGAATCCTCATGGCATCCTTTAATCAGTTTAAGAATATTTTAAGGATTGTTTTTATAGACATTGTCTCTAAAATAAAAGTAATATGAGATAAACATCGAAAGAAGAAAAACTTGTGAATATGAAGTTCACTCAAGATCACAATTTCTACTTATGAGACGATCACTAAAGTGTCCCTGCAATCATTTCAACAAGTCATGTTGTGACATTCTTTTAAAACGACTGCTCATTCTTCACAGCACACGTTTTTCTGCTCAAATAGTATATTACAATTTCCAATGCCCACTAGATAGTGCTCAATATTTATCACAGCTGACGATTCGTTCTTATCTTGGCGACGTGCACTGCATGGTTTGTAAAAAAAAAATCTGAATGCTTTTTACAATCCATGCAATGCACTTGATGAAATGCACTGTCCTTTGTAGACAATTTCAAAATCAGGATACATGACAGTAAACATGCATAAATAGTTTTAAAATAATGACCAAACATTTGAAATATAGGTTAAGTTCACCTTCCTCATCCCTGTGTTGACAAAGCCATTTGGCGGAAGTGACATCCGACAAATTTCTAGCTACGGATGACAAAAACTGTAAAGAATGTACCTTTTTTTTTTAGATGTAAATATAAAAATAGAAGTTTTATTCAAACAGTCTTCATTTAAACTCAATCGACTGTTTTTGTATATTTATATTTATGAACTGTTTTCCCCATTAATATGTTTATGAACTATTTTATTATTTTTTTTTTATCAAACAAAAATAGAACTTCTATATTGAAATACATACTATGAACTGTTTTCCAAACATCAGGTGTTGGTAATTATAAAAATTACCAACACCTGATGTTTGGAAAACAGTTCATAGTATATATTTCAATATAAAAGTTCTATTTTTGTTTGATAAAAAAAATAATAAAATAGTTCATAAACATATTAATGGGGAAAACAGTTCATAAATATAAATATATAAAAACAATATAGTATAATATAATAGTATAACAATAATAAAATATAAAAATAAAATTCTTATAATAAAAGTTAGGTAAACGTCGATATCGGAATTTTTAAATTAAAGTTAGTTTTATTTAAAAAAACCCAAAAAAAACAAGGTGTTTCTTTTTCAATTACATTACAAACTTTATTTGAAATTTTTAACAAACTTTTACATACATAAAAAATAGACTGTATAGATCTTTTATAATAAATAAAAAAAAATATATATCTAACGAAAAGTTTTTTGCATTTGGGGCAAGACCCATAATAGCCGTCGATAAAGCGCCTCCCATTTCTACTCTGAAGATTCGTAGTTTGACATGAGTCAGTACATTTCGGACACGTGTGTTGGTTGGCGATTAGGTCACGTCGTGCCAACCATTTTATGGTATTCAGTGTATTTGTGAAGGACGTTTTTTCAATCACATCACTGAATATCATATTTGTTGTTGCCGGTTCTATCGCTGGCATCACTGCATTTGTTAATGTGTTCATAATTTGGAAATAACTTTCGAAAACTTAAGAAGTCACGTTAGAAAAAATCTCGTTCCAAAAATCTCATTTTTAAAAATAAATTTTGTGTTTTTTTTTAAATTGCTTTATCAGAATTATTGCAAGTGTTTTGCAGAATTGTCTGATCTATTCCTTACCTCTAGTACTGTTGTCTGAGCTAGTGAAGGTCCCTGATAAGTTGCAGAAACGTATCTGCAATTTGATTGGCCCCACTTTTCGTTCTTCTCTGCAACTGTTTACTCACAGACGTCATGTTGCTAGTCTCAGTATTTTCTATAATTATGGAAAGTGTTCTTCAGAATTGTCTGATCCATTCGTGTGTTCTTTTGCTCGTTTGGTCTGTCAGTTTAGTAGTCTACCAATTCATTGCTATATAACTTCCTATTCCAGTAGCTTCTTTTCAAAAACTACAGACTCATGAAACTCCCTTCCCGCTGACTGTTTTCCCCTTACCTTTTTTCACTAAGCATCTCCTGTTTTTGCAATAGTAATCCTGTACTTTTTGTATATTGTATATTGAGATTAAAATCTGAGAATAAAAAATGAATGTGTAATGGGAGACTTAAAAACAGGCTTAGAGGAAGATTAAATCGGGACAGTATAATGAGATGGGTGTGCAAAACCCGAGACTTTGTTTATTTCGTAACATGGAGAGAATAATAGGAAGTGATAAGGAGCGACTTGACAGAACGAGGGATAAAGATAACCCTGGCCAGAGATAGGTTAGTTTGGAAAAAAATTTCTAAAAGCCAGCATGTAAAACGGACGTTAAATTGATGATGATGATGATGATGATGGTGGTGGTGGTGGTGGTGGTGGTGGTGGTGGTGGTGGTGGTGGTGGTGACGACGTTGATGATGATGGTGGTGGTGGTGGTGATGCTACTGCTGCTGATGATGTTAATAGTGATGGTGGTAGTAATGATGATGATGATGATGATGATGATGATGATAGGGGTGGTAATGATCATAATAATAGTGATGATGACGATGATGATGATGATAGTAGTGTGGTCGTGCTTCTTCTGATGATGATTGATTTCTTTGTTTTTCAACCACTTTCTGGCTATTTAATGCCGAATCCATTCATTTTGGTCAAAGGTTTTATGCTTCATCTTTTTTTATTATATCTTCAAATATTGATTCTCGGTGTTTGGTTTGGTTTGGTTGTTTTTGGTTTTGGGAGCATATGAACCCATTTCTGATAATTTCATGCAAAATTCTTCATTTTGGTAAAAGATTTTATGCTTCAAGTTCTTTAGATTCGTGTTGTTTGAATTTGAATGTTTTTTAGAGAAAATTCTTATACTCGTTTTTTGATTTGCAGAACATGATTGAGTTTTACAAGGGGGGAAAAAATTTTTTAAATCAATGTTTGGTGTATTTTAAGTCATGAAGCCAGATATCTTCAGACCACCTGATCTGTTAACACCATGTATGATGATGATGATGATGACGATGACGATGATGATGATGCCCCTTACACTTTTGAGTGTTCTGTGATTCAATTTGATTTATTGGGAGTAGGAAGCCTGCATCAGTTAGCCATTTTCTCTGTTGTCACACGGTAGAATGTTTCCAGACTAACATGGACTTTGTATCGTAATTCAATGCTGCGGCATTGTTCGCAGGAGATTTTATGTGCAATCAATAAAACCTATTATTGTTGCAACAGTTGCAGTTGCACATATGGATTTCCCATTTACGCTCTTGCTGTTATTCTCTCTCCGCTCTGTGATGTGACGAGCAGTTTCTTTTTTTTCTTTCTGTTTATAAATCAGAAACATGCTGAAATTTCATTTCTCTATGAAAAGGGATCATATCTTTATATTTAGAATGTTGAATGGTATTAGGCTAACTATATTCACATGCACAAGTCTGTGTTCGAATATACAGTGGCACCAAGTCTGCTCTTGTCATTTTTCTCAAAAACGCAAATTTAAGCTAAATTGAATGTATAAAAACCAAGTACGTCCAAGGATGGAATACTGGTGCCATATCTGGGCAGGAGCTGCTAAAACAGCCTATCCTGCCTTGACAGAGTACAAAATAGACTTTGTGGCTTAGTGGGGGATGCCCTTATATCTACCCTGCAACCTCTCTCCCACAGAAGAGACGTTACGAGCCTATCCTTGTTTTATCGTTATTTCCATGGCAGGTGCTCGTCTGAACTCCAATCTCTGCCCCCCCACGCCAATCTTTCATGAAAAACACCCGTCTAGCTGAATCCACTGTGAAAAATTTCCCCCACTCTTTATCTGTGCCTAAATCAAAATGTGGATTCCATGAACAAAGCTTCTTTTTTAGAACTGCACGCCTGTGGAACTCTGTTCCGTTTGCCTGCTTCCCACCTGACTACAACTTGGATGTGTTCAAGTCCAACGGTAACAAATTCCTAATGAACCGCCCCTTAAGTAAACACTTCATCAAATCTCCACACTAACGTAATGTACTTGCAATAACCCTTATCCCTGAGTGGCTTCCGAGCCTTGATAAGTGGTAACCACTGTGAAAAAAAAAACCTGTTTAAACAACCTATACCCCATTTGATTCGCCTTTTATTCCGCTATAATTTTATCCGTTCATATTTGACTTGTAATTGAAGTATCCTGGTGTTCACATCAATTTAAAAATAATAACTTCAAATTTAGAAGGCAAATAGAAACTGCAAGGGATATATGCATCAAGAAAAATAAAACGGTTAATAGTCTGGGAGAATTCGACTACCAATCGTTTCTTTTCATTAGATGAAGACCTTACAATTTGAGCGTGCCATGGAAAATAACTTGGTTCAATTATATCATTCTCAAGTAATTTAAAAGTTTCTTTTTCAATAAACCGAGTATCCTCAGCACGGTAATAGCGGGATTTAGTAACAATGGGTTTACAATTGGGGGACAAGTTTCTGAATAATTTAACGGATGCACAATTGATTTTAGTAACAGCACAGATTTTTAGACTATCCTGCTATCCATCAAAAAAAAAAAAAAGAAATAGTAATACTCCGGTGCATGAATCAGGGAGTATCGTGAAGTCAACGTTCTTATACTCGAAACCGTTGTAATGCCATAGAAATTACAGAGTCCCGTTTTCGAGTAGGCAGGTTCAAAGTGTAAACGAGACTAGCACTAATAAAATTATCGGTGTTGCTTACGTCTATAATGGCGGTAAATGATTTACCTTTTAATTTTACCATTTTAGTAACGGTGGAATTATGAACATGGTTAACACGGACTACTATAACAGACGGAGTAGAACGCGAAGGTGTTGGTCTTGTAGAACGGCAAACTTTGACAAAATGATCAAGCTGGTCACAATTTCGGCATATTTTATCATGAGCAGGACAATGGCGACGATCATCCTTAAGGTGAAGTTTTCCTCCATAACATCTGCCGTGAGTAAGAAGGGGAGTAGATAGTACAGAATCAAACTCCATACGAGAATCAGCAGAGTAAGGGAGTACGTTTTTAGTTATAGTTATCAGCAACAACAGTATTGGTAGAATCATTTTGAGTTGGAGTAGCAGCGGTAACAGGTCCAGTTTGAAAGACGTATGACTTCACAAGAAAATGAGCTTGTTCTAATGTCCTAGCACATTGAGTAGCTTCCTTGAGACCCAATGTATCATTTTTGAGAAGTCTGACACGTATTATGAAAGACTGTGGGCCACATATAAAGACGTCACAGACAGATTCATGCTGGGAGGTAGCAGCAATAATATCCTTGAAGCAACAGTCGGCGGCAAGACGATTCAAAGCCTGAAGGTACTGATCTAAGGACTCATTTTCCCGGTGTAGACGCGTTGAAAGTAGATTTCTTGCGTATATAACGTTTAGAGGCTTGTCGTAAATAGATTTTAGTAGTTCAATAGCATGTCCGAACTCTGTGCTGTCACTCGCTCTCTCTCTCTCTCTCTCTCTCTCTCTCTCACACACACACACACACACACACACACACACACACGAGCGCAAATAAATGAACGTTTATTAATTTTAATTTTCCGGCGCATTTTTGCACAAAAAGAAGTTCTTCCAATAACGGCATAATTTCAAATACGCCCACACGATTTTCTCACAACAAAAGTAAAATGGACATTTCTGGCGGACGTAGTTGAAGACAGTACCACGTGACACAAGCGACCGATGAGAACATTTAGAAGATTGTCTTTTTAACTCTTTTCCAAAAACCAAATACCAGGAGCAGCAATCTTGTGTTGGAGCTGGTTCAAAAAGTATTTAAACGCAACAAACATTCTTTCTTCCCTTTTTCCTCTTCTTATCTTCTCGCTCCAACGTGACACGAGAACATGCATCTCGTTTTCCTCTCATCGTCGCTTTCAAATCTGTCGAAACCATAATTACGCACGCGCGTGCAGTCAAAGTCACACTTATGCACACACGCACCCATTCCGTACATTTTCTATAAGAATTAATAACAACGGACTACTTTCCCCATGGAACTTTTCAATAAGGCGAACTTCGTCAGCTAAAACACAAACCTTGAAACAAGGACATTATTTTCACACAAAACTTTCACCTTCTAATCTTATTAATTCAACGAAGGAGTTTCATCTAACATGACCTTTTAATATTAATAATTCCAGAAAGAATTTTTCACCTACTTTGGACATTCTAATCATAATAATTTCTCAAGAACTCTTACCGATTAGACCTTTGCTTGTTCATCTTGTTATTTTTTGTTAAAAAAATAAATGCGGTGCATTTTAAACGAGAAGGAGATGTTATTTTGTTTTATTTCTTTTTTTTACTGTTTTGTTTGGGGCAGAGAAATTTAATTTCACTTAAACTTCTTTTCCCCTACAGCTCAGAGCAACCCTCGATAACGTCAGCAACCGTTGCAGAAATGTTTAGTTTGTCTGGATTTAAATGCTCAATGATAGACAAATAGTAAGTAAAGTTTCGGTACCATAGTTTCTGAGGGGCTGTAGAAGATACATCGAACTTGTCCAGTCGAATAATTTTATCCATGAGATAAAATTAGGTTGAAAAAAACCCATTTCAGTTGAATAAATGGTTATGCAATGAAGATGCAAGCAGAAAGACCTTTTTCAAAGGCTTTTTGCAGGTGAATTTTATAACGATAAACGCGGCAAGTGGCAAGGAATGCAAGTTAATGAAATAGAAAATATTCAAATAAGAAAATTTAAAAAAAAGCAAACGGCAAGATCATGTAAGAGGTGGTATGCAAATAAAGAGAAATCACTTAAATAAGAAAGTTATAATTGCTTTATAACAACACACTATATATATATATATATATATATATATATATATATATATATATATATATATATATATATATAAGGAAGCAGACAAAGGCACTGCAGTGGTTATCATGAATATGAACTACTATAAAACAAAAATTTTAGAATCATTAGGGAACGAAAATTATTACAAACCAATTAGCTCTAATATAGACGACACATGTCTAAAATCACAAAACTCTCCACAACATACAATAGTATATTAACGAAAAAGAAAAAGACTTCTTTACAAACTTCACAACAAAAACAAACATCTTCTATGGACTACCCAAAATACACAAATCTAACCAGGTAAGACATGCCATCAACATACAAAAGTCAGAGTACATAAGTACCCCAAACCCTAATGACCTCACATTCAAACCCATAGTAGCAGGACCATCATACCCAACAAGCAGACTTAGCAACCTAATAGATATATTATTACAGCCCTTCACCAATCTAGTCAGAAGTTATGTAAGAGATGACACACACTTCCTTAGCTCCCTGCCACAAACAGTAGACGATGGGACAATACTAGCCACATTCCATGTTAGCAGCCTATATAGCAATATCCCACACAACCTAGTAAAAGAAGCTATCTCATATTGGATTGACAAACATACACAGACTTTACACCCCAGATTCAATAAACAATTCGTGATTGACAGCATTGACATAATCCTCAATAATAACTCCTTCCAATTCAATAATGACAACTACATCCAAATACTAGGCACAGCAATGGGTACGAAAATGACACCAACATATGCCACCCTTACACTCGCCTTCCTAGAAGAGCCCCTTTATGAAAGGATAGAGCAGAAATACGGGCACAATATAAAAAAAACTCTTCATAAAATCTTGGAAAAGATACCTAGACGACTGCTTTATCCTCTGGAGGACCATATGGTGAGATATCAGAGAACTCCACACTTTGCTACAAAATCTATACCCAAAAATAAACTTCACATTAGAACAAAGCCCCACAGAACTACCTTTCCTAGACATCCTAGTAACAATCAAAAACAACAACATAATCATAGACATCTACTACAAACCCACAGACACTCAACAATACCTCTACTTCAAAACCCACGATCCTAAAAACTGTCTAAAATCAATACCCTACACCCTAGCACGTAGAGTCTGCACTATAGTAACAGACAGACACCTCCGTTCGACTAGACTGAATGAACTGCAAATAACACTGCGGAAAAGAGGATATCCACTACCACTAATACAGAAAGGTATTAAACGGGCTGAAAAAAATTTAATAGACCAACTAAGAATCCCAAAAGATACAACAAAGAACAAATTTTAGCATACGTCTCCACACACAACACAAACAACCCAGAACTATTTACACAGATAACAAAAAACCTTATCCTTCTCAATCAGAACGACAAACTAAACAACATACTTAAAACAACAAAAATAATAAAAAGCAAACGCCAACCCAAAAACTTAAAACACACCCTAACTTCCTCAAAACTCGTTCCACACACTACAAAAGAGGTTACAAAATGCAACAAACCGCGATGTGGAGTATGTGACATAATAATAGAAGGAAACACATACACATTCAAAAACCCAACACAAATATTCAAAATAAAAAAGATCTAAATTGCACCTCCATAAATGTAGTATATGCACTAAGATGCACAGCATGCAACAAATCCTACATAAAAATTCCATAACAAGATTCACTCCCGATCTAAACAGAGCCTAATATCAACACACAAAAATGCAAGGCACACTCGCATGCACGTACATATACATATACACACCCACATATAAATCACGTACATGCACGTACATATACATATACACACCCACACATAAATCAGAACCGACACATTAAAACACACACACACACACACACACACACACACACACATAACACTCCTGTCTCTAATACAACACATTGAACAATACCAACCCTACTTAACCTCGAAACCAACAACACTAGGAAACACCTAGAACCATAGTGTAATATCTGTTTCAACACCTCGCTCCCCCCTCAGTAAGTGGAGGAGAAATCCTTCATGACTGAGATAACTATCGTCTCTTCTATTATCCCTTCTGCCATACCTATACCCCTCCAAGTGGTCCCTCTACTCTGGGGAACGAGATCTTCCCTACACTAAGAACCGATCTTGGGTCTGGCCATACCCACATGGGGAGACAAATAAATAGAAACATTAAAAACTCCCATACGTATATTTATAAATACACCTCTTTATCTAAACAAACATAATATTAAAAATACCCGAACAGTCTAAAACTGAAACAAAAAATCACGATACTAAAATCTAAGAATCACAAAAAATAAATATCAAAATTGAATGAAAACAGGCATACCCTTATTTCAGAGGAGCTGGTCCCCTCCCCCTCCTACCACACACACATTAGTAACGACCTTGGATCACAGTTACCTTCCTAGGGAAGCAAATAACTTTATAATACTATAAAACAGAACATACATTCTTCAAACCAATAAAAGAAAACACACACACACACATCCCACCCTATGCACCCAGTTGACCAAGTACCAATGGGCCCCTCACCCCCACTCAAGTAAGACTAAAAAAGGAAAAAAATGAGAAAAAAAACACAGAAAGATAAATAGAAACACAAGCAGAGAGAGAGAGAGAGAGAGAGAGAGAGAGAGAGAGAGAGAGAGAGAGAGAGAGAGAGAGAAAGAAACATAAGACGGCAGTGACCACAGTCCAGCCCGATGAACCAGTAATAAAAATTGAATATACGAATGAAAAGTAGAATCATTTACACATGTTTCAACCTCTCGGAAACATTTCTAATGAACTACGAAAATGTTCTTTTAAATTTTTAACACATCTTGAATATATTCTAAACATTTTAAATACTTTCTGAAGAGGACGCTTCATAGAACGTCTGAAACGCGTTAAAAACATTATTACAATGATCTAAACATAATTTTCAATGAAAAACTAATCCACGGAATAATAAAATAATGTTAAAAAATACACATTGTTGGGACCACCCCCTTATATATATATATATATATATATATATATATATATATATATATATATATATATATATATATATATATATATATATATTGTTGAAATACATATATATACATGCATTTTTCTCGCTTTTTGCTGCGGTGAGCATATGTTAGAATTGAACTAATGACACCAGTATCCACTGTCTGATTCTGTACAAACGTGCCACGATCGATCGCCACTCGAATGCACGATTTTTTTAAATCAATTTTAAATTCGAGATTTGTTGTTAGCGTTTTTTTTTTTTAGCGATATTAGCAACTTCGAAACACTATTATCTTTATTTTTTCCGTTACCTTAGCGTTTTTTAAGAGCTATAAGCTCCTGGTATGGTCTGAAGGGAGAGCCTGATAACAACAAAGGCTAATTAATTATATAGCTAATACCTTTGTAAAGTAACGTGAAGCATATGAATTAAAATCAGTTGTCAAGTATATAACAGATATTTAATAAGCTCAATAGAGGGGAATTAGATCCTCTAGAGCTAAAGTGGATTAAACTGAAGGTAAATGAAATCAATAAATTAATATGCTCATTTACATGTTCAGAGAAATCAAGACAAAAGCAACCAGGGATAATGTACGATCGTATCAGAGACGATATTGAGTTTAGATCATTACTTTGGTGTCAACTCTCCTTTTCTCTCCTTGTATTGATAAGGGGACTACATTTAAATAAACACAATATCGTCTCTGAAACGATCGCACATTATTCCTGGTTGCTTCAGTCTTCATTTCTTTAGACATGCAAATAAACTTATATTAATTCATAATTTTTTATTTACCTAACATTATTAGATCATATATATAAATAAATTTAAATGACAAAGAATAAAAATTGAATCATCAAATTCCAATAAACTACAGTTGAAAGCCAAAGTATTTGGTACATTGATTTTTTTCGTTTTTCTCAAAAAATATCAAATCAATTGTTGTAGATCCGTGCTAAGGGTTATAAATGAAAGAAACCACAAGTAGTGTAAAATGTATAAAAAAATAATATGTATTTATCATAAAGAATAAAGGAGCCATTAAAGTGGTATGAGAGGAACGTGTTCGTAGCATGCGGTTAAAAATGGTATGAATGTCTCCATTTAGTCTGTGAAACCAGTGGTATTCATAGGACTGGATGATTCCACTTAGTTCTCAAATAGGGATGATTTGTACCCCACAACGTTAATTTAAATGAAATCCACATTCAATCTTTGTACATATACATTATCTATCTACATTCAATCTTTGTACATATACATTATCTACAAACAAAAAGGAAATAAATGTATACTTAAGTGACATATATTAACGAAAAATCAAAAAAAAAAAAAAAAAAAGTATTTTACACGTTTACTAATATTTACTTTTATATTCTCTGTTCTATTTTACAGCCTCCAAACGTTTTCCAGAACTGCCTACTAGTTTCTTACAAGCACTTACTAGTAGTTTCAGCCATTCCTCTTCACAAACTTTCTTCAATTCCTTGATATTCTTGGGGTCTTTTACATGCACCCTTAGCTTGAAAGTTTTCGATAGGATTTAGGTCGGGTGACAGGGTAGTCCATTGTAGAACACTAATCCCATTATCCTTAAACCATTTCATAGTTCTTTAGTCTTGTGTTTGGGATCATTGTCTTGCTGGAAGATAAAGTCACGACCCAATCCTAAACCTGGGCAATCTTGAACAGACGTGTTGATAAAATCTTTTTTCATTTTGCTGCATTCATTTTCCCTTCTATAATCACCATTCCTCCAACTCCATTTGCAGAAAAGCAGCCCTAAATCATCACACTTCCACCTCCAAATTTTACAATGAGAATTATTATTAGATGGTTTAAACTCTGTACCCTTTTCTTCCATAGACGAGTGCGCATATTACTTCGAAATGCTCAACTTTTGTTTCATCTAACCAAATAATCTTGTTCTAAAAGTCATCAAATTCACATTGATATTTAGAAACAAATTTCAAACGATCGTGTGCATGTCTAGGACTAAACAATGCAGTCTTTCTCAGTGATCTCGAATAGAGTACGATTCAGTGATCTCTTGATTTTTTTCTTGCTTACATCGATACCTACTTCCTGCAAATCCTTTTGAATTTCTAAACGATTCAGAAATGGTTTTTCCTTCACGTTACAACAAATGTAACGAGCAGTAACATTATTTAATTTTAGTGCCTAACCCTAACCCTAACCCAACCACTTCTTAGAAGATTTTTAGTATTACCATCTGTTGTTTTCCACTTTCTCACGGCAGCTCCAACTGTACTCGCCGTCAAATTTAGTTCTGAAGCTATTTTTATGCCCATCTTTATGCGTTGCTTTGATTTCGTGGGGCATATTATTAGTCCATTCATTTGTTTTAACAATTTTAAAACAGTAATAAAAGAGGCAACCTGCGCATTGTGCGAGAGCGGTTATCAAATGACCTGTAAAGAGCCGGAATCTTGAGGTGCCTTCTGATTGATTGAAATATTGTAGCAAGATTAAATGACAGCTTGAGGATGAAATTTCTGATTGGTTGAAATATTTTAGCAAAATGAAATGACAGCTTGAGAATGACAATTGACAGTATGTTAAATACTTTGCATCTGGGTAATTTGATTTTTCATTAATAAATATTTGTCAACTAAGTATACCTTCATTTTCGTTTTATTTTTAGATAGATAATATCTGCTCAAAGATTGAGCGTAAATTTAATTCAAATTTGCTTGATATTTTTTTGAGAAATACGAAAAAAATTATGTACCAAATACTTTTGATACCCATTGTATATAGATTTTTATTCTTTATATATTAATGCTTTATCTAGAATATTGAGCATTTTTATGAAGATGGGTGAAAATGCTCATGCTTTACCTTTATTGTCAACTTTTGTCAAAACTGGCAGGCTGCATGCATGTCTACTTTCGTCAACTCTTGTATGCTAAATACTTGTCAACTTTTGTTAACTCTTGTATGTTAAATGCATGTCGACTTTTGTCAACTCTGGCAAGCTGAATGTGCGTCTATATTTCAAAACTGGTAGGTTATATGCATGTTAATTTTTGTCAACTCTTGTATGCCTAATGCATGTCAACTTTTGAATGCATACTATTTGAATACTGCTGAATGCATGTCTACTTTTGTCAACTATTGTATTCTAAACGCATGTCAATTTTTGTCAACTCTTGTATGCTAAATGCATGTCAATTTTTGTCAATTTTGGTCGGCTGAACGCATGGCATTTTTGTTGATTTTAGCAAATTAATAATTAAAAAATCTTTTTATGTAAGTTTGTTGTTTTTACTTCTACACAAAATGATGACACCATTCATGTCATAGTACTGTTGATAATAACAACAACCACAACAACAGAAACTCTTTTGTTTATTCCTCATTCCTTTTCGTAAAGACATGTAACTATCTAAACACGACCCCATAACATTACAGCAGATGCACTGTAGAAATTAAAGAACACTCCACCTAAAATTAAAGTGTTAATGTCTCACACCTTCTATGGACAGGTATTTCAGCTGGTAGAATTTATCAGGTTGGGCTCTTAACCTTTTTGGGGATGGAGAGTAAGTTTCTACAAATTAATTTCTTTTCTCTCTTCTTAGTTACACAATTGTTTTTATTTGTATTTTTAACTTAATTAGATTTCATTTCTTTTTTTTCTTTTACATCTTTTTTTAATGAATTTTTCTTTGTTTTCCTTTTTAGTTGTCTACCGTGTTGTGGAAAAAAAAAACTTTAGAAAAAAAGCCAAAAGTAACGATAAAAAAAAAGAAAAAAGTTTTTCATAAAAAGTAATCATTTTTTTTTTTCGAATAGTAAGTGAAAAAAGTTCATTAGCGGAAATTCAATTGAAAGTCATGTTTACCATTTTACCATCCTACCAAAATGAACGACTCCATTTTTATGATAACGTAGATGTATCTTTCGGTTTTCAGAATTTTGCAAACATATACTACCTTTTTATCATGAGAAAATTATTAAAATAAAATCCCAAACAAAGTGAAATAGTCTTAAAATAACGACAAACACCTGTATTATGCAAAACAAAGGCACTTAAGTGCTCATACTTCTACCTGGTATGACATCCACTCTGATGGAATACTGCTGCCATATCTGGGCAGGAGCTGCTAAAAACAGCCTATCCTGCCTTGACAGAGTACAAAATAGACTTTGTGGCTTAGTGGGAGATGCCCTTTTCTCTACCCTGCAACCTCTCTCCCACAGAAGAGACGTTACGAGCCTATCCTTGTTGTATCGTTTATTTCCATGGCAGGTGCTCGTCTAAACTCCAATCTCTGGCCCCCCCCCTCGCCAATCTTTAGCTGAATCCACTGTGAAAAATTTCCCCCACTCTTTATCTATGCCTAAATCAAAACGTGGATTCCATGAACAAAGCTTCTTTCTTAGAACTGCACGCCTGTGGAACTCTGTTCCGTCTGCCTGCTTCCCACCTGACTACAACTTGGATGTGTTCAAGTCCAACGTTAACAAATTCCTAATGAACCGCCCCCTTAAGTAAACAGTTCATCAAATCTCCACACTAACGTAATGTACTTGCAATAACTCTTATCCCTGAGTGGCTTCCGGGCCTTGATAAGTGGTGACCACTGTGTAAAAAAAAAAAAAAAGAATCAGCTTCCTACAAAGGACAAAGTTTCTAGAGAGTATCATATTAACAAACGGTTCCCCAGTCGCCTGACCAAGTTTAATTGATAATTGTTATTACACAAATTAACTTGCAACTTTTTCTTTCAGATTATTAAATCATCATTCATTTTTTTATTTAATATTTTCAATCATGTTAGTCAGCGCAGAGGGTGTCATCTTCCATAATGATAATGCTCATCCTCACACAACACTACAAACCAAAGATCTACGAGAATTTGGTTGGGAAATCTTGCCTCATCCTGCATATTCTCCTGACCTAGCTCCCTCGGATTATTACTTATTTCGAGGATTACAAAACAATTTAGATGGCCTTAACTTAACATCATGAGAGGAGATCAAACATGGGTTAGATTCATATTTCACATAAAAATTTAATAAATTTTACAAGCGAGGTAATTATGAAATCAAGTTATGGAAAGCAGAGGTCGTTATTGTTATGAATAAAGATTTTCAAAAACAGTTTTTAATTTTCAAGATAACATTTTAAAATGGTAAAAATTTTGTGCTGACCTTATATCAATAAGAGCAATTTATCATTGTCTCTGATTCTTCCGTCATATATGATGATAAATTTCGCACACCATCCAGAAGATATTTACCCTAAACCACGAGGGAGCTCTCGACAGACATTTTGCTGAATATGTAATTGTTCATCTACCAGAAATTCCCTAGATATTGACCGAAAGCTGTCAAGTCTTTAATACGAGTTTGAAAATCGAAAGAAAGTCATGCAATTATTTGACATTGCGGCGAATTCTGTTCTTCGATATTGGGTCAACGTTTTCTGTATTCCTCCCTTCGAAGATGTGTTCATTAATCATGGGATCTATAATAATAGGTCGGAGGCCATATTTTCTGCTGGTTTCTTATCCAGCCATCGATGCAAGTCAAATCACTCAAGTTGTGAAACTAATGAATGTTTGTCATTTGTCCAATTTTGTTGTTGTTTAGAGCATAAAACAATTTTATTCTGGTCTTTCCAAAAAAAGAGTATATTCTAGTGATGGGACGATTGTAACATTTTTACTGATTCCGACACAATTACCGATTCTGTTACAAATTCCCGATTCTGATACAAATACCGATTCCAATTCTGTTTCAATTTCTAAATATTTACTTATAATCTTCTCATGAAAATCAGATCATATGGTATCACTGGAAGAATACATAACTTAATTAAATTCTTCTTAAGTAAAAGAAGAATGCAGGTTGTCTTTGACGGTCATACATCTAAACAATATGATATAGATGCAGGAGTACCTCAAGGGTCTATCCTTGGACCTTTATTATTCCTGATATTCATAAATTACCTTCCTGATAAAATTGTCTCTGAGATGGGTATATTTGCTGATGACACCACACTCTATAATCCGAAGGGAAAACAAATGAACACATATCTAAGGAAATGGCAGAAACACTAGAGGAAGATCTCCATTCTGTAGTGGAATGGGGTCAAAAATGGATGGTCACATTCAATACTACCAAGACTGAGCTTGTTTCCTTCAATAATTACAAGAAACCTTTTCTACCACAAACAGCAATAGCCACAAATACATTACCTGAAAGTACTTCATTTAAACTCCTCAGCCTAACGTTCACAGAGAACATAAGCTGGAACAGATACATTAAGAGCATATCCAAGGTTGCTGCAAAGAAGGTGGGCTCTCTCTACCGTGCTAGAAAGCAACTTACGCCTGAAAGTATCCTGTACCTCTATAAGGCCACCATTCGCCCATGTATGGAGTACTGTTGTCACATTTGGGTCGGTGTATCTGCTGCTAGTTTCTCATTCCTGGACAGGGTTCAAAAGAGAGTTGCCAACATGATAGGTCCTGAACTGTCATCTAAGCATCAACCTCTGTCCCATCGATGAAATGTTGTATCTCTCTGCCTGTTCTACAAGTACTTTAATGCTGAATGCTCTGACAAACTACAAGCACTTGTACCCCCTCGACATAAATACACCCGACAAATCCGACAAGCACCTAAATCCAACCCCTACACAGTAGAGATCCCTAGGTATAAGAAAGCCTTCTACTCTAATTGTTTCTTCCCCAGAACTGCTATACTTTGGAACTCCCTTCTGGGATTCTGCTTTCACCACTGTACTGACATGCAGAAGTTCAAGTTTAATGGAACAGACATCTTGCTGCTCATCTCCCTTCATAATATTGCTCCAACTTATGTCTACGATAGTAGCCCCCTACTTTAAAGTGGCACTGTTTCTTGTTCGAGGTGAAAATTGAATTAAAAAAAAAAGTTGGGTTATTTTTGGAATTACCATAAAACCCCATGTTTCACAAACGAAAAAATACACTGGGGAGGGTGTGTAATCTATAAAATTTAGCTTTATCCTGATACAACAGTAGTATAAATTGATCACACGTTTCATAATTACAATGAGAGTTTTATGAAGGGGCTACAGTATGGGTGTGTGAAGGTGGAGGAAAATATATGTATAGATGAGTGTATGCTAGTGCATTTGGGTGTGCATATGAGTGTTTATGTTTGTGTGTGTGTGTCCGTTCACATTACACTTGAACTTCTGCATATCAATACAGCCAGGGAAGCAGGGATCCGGGAGGGAATTCCAAAGTCTATCAGTTTGATGGCACACATTATTAGAAAGTTTACCAGCAAATAAGTATCTCTACAGTGTAGGGGTGGGATTTTTGTGAGGTTAGTGGGGTGTATTTACGTCGAAAAGGTACAAGTGCCTTACATTCGTTGAAGCACATTCCATTGAAATACTTGTAAAACATGCAAAGGGATGCAACATTTCAGCGATGGGACAGGGGTTGGAGTTTGTTTGACGGCACAGGACCTATTAGATTGGATACTCTATTTTGGACCTTGCGTTTTTTTTTTTTAAGCCAAGTTTGTTCTGAGAATTGCGTCTGAGATTCCTTTCTGTTTTCTTATTTCATTCAAACGTGTCACATTGGTGTGAGTAATTATTGTTTTATGAGCCTTTTACATCAATAGCCTTTTTGCTAATGTCTTTCTTAATGATACCACTGAGATTTGTGCTGATTTATCGAGGTTCTATTTGTCACACGTCAATCGCAGAGGCTATTGATAAGGATTGTGACTATATCGATTGAATTTAGCTTCAATTAGATGATGTTCCAACAATTTGATGGCGTTACTTTGGACTGTCCTTTGGGTCTCCTCATTTACTAATACCTTTGTTGATTTCCATGAGCAATATCTATATAAAAATACCAATATAATATATACAGTATAATCACATTGACACTCCGGTTCTCACCAGATCACAGACGTTAAGCAACGATAAACCTGGCCAGTACCAGATAAGTGACTATTTAAGAATGCTAGGCACTGTATGATGTGCCGTGCCGGGATGTAGAATTTTCCAGGTTGGTATCTGAAGACGCATTTAATCCACTGGGGAAAATGCACCATAAGTCTTCATTAAGACATGCATCTAGAAGGAAAACTGATGTAAAAAGCTATAGTCTACTGTCTGATTTGTCCTGTGCCAGCAATTGCAACGACTGAGATTAGCAGTTGTACCAAAAAGTGTGGTTGGTTCTGCACAAAGCCTTCACCACTAAAAACAAATCATCTGTGTGGATTTCTGACTAGCTTTGTTGTTGTGACGGACCTTATATGTCAAGATCAACGGGAGTATCATCATCTGTACAAACAAATGATGCATATGTAGACTTTGTCTGTGTGTAAATATATGGTTGTTTCTTAGTGGAAATGTTGTTTGCATGTTTCTGTTTTGTCAATGTGTGAATATGTGCTTCTTTATGTGCGAATGTTGGTATTTCTTTTCTTTTCCTGCCCCTGTGCACATTGACTAATTGGACAACTTCATCTTTTTCTTGCCATATTGGCCGTTGAGTTGTTTTAGTTCACATCAGCTCTCTAAAAAATGGTTTCAAAAGAGTAGGAATTATTCTTATTGGTTGAAAAATGCTTTATGTGAAATAATACTTTTCTATATTTCAGAAAACTTAGCACATAGCTTTTTATTTGCCTGTTTCTCATTTCCCTCCATACAAAAGAGGAAAAAATGAAGACAAAAGAGTAAGGTAAACGTACATGGAATAGCTTTTATCCTAAAGATTATATTCCCTAAATCTTTCTTTTACTGTTTAATCTTGGGGAAAAAATTGAGCATTCTTTCATATTCTTTGGTGCGTTTTTTTTTTATCAAAAGAGTTGTGATTAAAAAATAGTACAAACCTGACCTTGTACAACATATTGTCCGTTTCAGGGAAGAGATAAAGGAAAAAAATGGCCTCTCTTGCTATTTATGGACTGGTGGTCACGTGAGGTAACGAGAGTTGGGGGAATATGCAAATGAGATGCAGTCGGTTTTTTTAAATAAAAAGCATGTGTGTCAGAGAGTAAGCATGTGTCTCTTTGGCAGAAGTAAATTCCTGGCAGATGTGCATTCAGGTTTGATACCGAGAATTGCATAAAAGGAGAGCATAACGGTTGGAAATTGTTTCTTTGGACTTTACTTTCTCATACTACCAAAATATTTAACTGCAAGAGTGTAGATTTATAGTACTATGATCGACCAATTTAAAATTGTAACAAAATATCTCTGACCAGCGTTTCCTAGTAGGCAGTAGAATTCTTGTTTTGTCTGCAAGTGATGTCTTTCTGCTTCCTGACAGATGTGCATTCAGGTTTGATACCGAGGATTGCATAAAAGGAGAGCATAACGGTTGGAAATTGTTTCTTTGGACTTTACTTTCTATACTATAAAAATATTTAACTGCAAGAGTGTAGATTTATAGTACTATGATCGACCAATTTGAAATTGTAACAAAATATCTCTGACCAGCGTTTCCTAGTAAGCAGTAGAATTCTTGTTTTGTTAACAAGTTATTGCCCTGTGTCTGCAAGTGATGTCTTTCTGCTTCTTTCTCTCCTTATTCTTATTGCTGTTGTCTCTTTCCTGATGACAGGATTTAACTCTGCTTTCAGGCCTTTTATTATTCCCAACCAATATTCCATAATGGTATGGGAGAAGCTATCCCAAACATGACTGTTTTCTCTCACTTGTGATTTGATCAGCTTATTTAGTGCATGCCACCAGTGACCTTTTGTCTGATGCAATATCCTGACTTTATTATATTTCACTTTATTAGTTGGAGTTGTTTCATTTTACTTTAGTCAAACTTCTCAGAAATCAAGGGGTCCCCTTCCAAGAGCTAACACTTGATCTTTATATGAGATACATAGATATTCGATTATTCCATTAAAGTTCTCCGTTACCTCTCAAACACAGAGTTAGTAAAGAATTTGGAACATAAGTTTCCTTTTCCTTATTAACGATTTAAATAAGTTATAGTATACATTTCTTGTGGTCTCTTTGGCTTACTGGATTCCAGGACAATAATTCCCCTGGTCTAGTGGAGTGTCCAGCTTTGTGCTGTTATTTGACTTAATATCATTTGGAGAAGATGCACTATTCCTTGTTAAAGGCAATGTTGACCAGCCATGCTGAGGAGATCTTATTTGGATTGTAGATATTTAATAATCTTGAATATTTAATCAGAGTTTACTTTCAGGGAAAGTATCCTGATGCAAAGGTTGTCCTGACAAACCCCGATAAAGAAAAACCTTAGACTAGTGGTTCTCAACCTTTATTACATAGTGACACACTATTGAGCTTCTTAAATTTTCGTGGCACCTATCACAAAAAGTGAATATTTTCTACTTGTAAAGCCTTTTTTAAATTTATATATCTATAAAAGTGAAATTGTCTGTGTGTGTTTCTGTCAGTGTGTGTACATTTCCCTACCAAATTACTCTGTCAATTTTCAGTCTATAAACTCGAGATTTAACATAAGGGATATTGAGAATTTGGCTGTTAAGGTGTCAAAGTTCAACGATTTGACAATTGAAAGCTATACTAAACTCATCCGCCAATTTTGGGTCTAAACACTTGAAATTTAAAATGTAGGTTACTTGGACATGGATCAAACATTTTAATTTGATTTGAGCCCAAAACAATAAATGTTAAGGGGTCAAAATTGGGGTCCAAGTTAAAATAAATTGACCTCTCAGCCAATTTTCCTCTAAGCATTTGAAATTTGACATAAAGTGCATTCAGACATAGGGCAAGCTTTTTAATCGATGTTTGGCCCAAAATTTGGCAACCAAGGGGGCAAAGGGCAAAAGATTTGATCATTGCGGTCTCTAGCAAACTATTCAGCAAATTTTGATTCCAAACATTTGAAATTTTACATAAATGGTATTCAAACATGCAGCAAGCTTTTTAATCAGTTTTTGTGTGAAGAATTGGCTGCCAAGTGGTCAAAGTTGAAAGAGTTGAACTTTGCAGACTCTACCAAACTCCTCCGTCAATTTTGGGTCTGAACACTTGAAATTTTAGATGTAGGTTACCTGGACATGGATCAAACTTTTAATTTTTTAATATATATATATATATATATATATATATATATATATAAAATATATTTTAGTCATCGACATACAGACCTGTTTCGTTGTTTCACAACTCATCAGTGCCGCTAGACTAACACCTCTCCCAAGCCGAGGATCGAACCTAGAACCGTCGTGATGACAGTCGGCAGTCCTACCCCCTGACTACGGAATCGGTGGCCGAAATTAAATTGTCCGAACGTCTATTTAAATAAAAATCCGTCCGCTACTCGTAGAGGGCTCAAACGTTTGTTTGTAAACAAATCGCGAGCTTCGCATTATTTCAGCTAAATTAAGTAGTGAGTAAGATAATTTACAAGAGTGCTCTACCGAAGAGGGGAGCTTTATAAAATATATTTTAGTCATCGACATACAGACCTGTTTCGTTGTTTCACAACTCATCAGTGCCGCTAGACTAACACCTCTCCCAAGCCGAGGATCGAACCTAGAACCGTCGTGATGACAGTCGGCAGTCCTACCCCCTGACTACGGAATCGGTGGCCGAAATTAAATTGTCCAAACGTCTATTTAAATAAACATCCGTCCGCTACTCGTAGAGGGCTCAAACGTTTGTTTGTAAACAAATCGCGAGCTTCGCATTATTTCAGCTACATTAAGTAGCGAGTAAGATAATTTACGAGAGTGCTCTACCGAAGAGGGGAGCTTTATAAAATATATTTTAGTCATCGACATACAGACCTGTTTCGTTGTTTCACAACTCATCAGTGCCGCTAGACTAACACCTCTCCCAAGCCGAGGATCGAACCTAGAACCGTCGTGATGACAGTCGGCAGTCCTACCCCCTGACTACGGAATCGGTGGCCGAAATTAAATTGTCCGAACGTCTATTTAAATAAAAATCCGTCCGTTACTCGTAGAGGGCTCAAACGTTTGTTTGTAAACAAATCGCGAGCTTCGCATTATTTCAGCTAAATTAAGTAGCGAGTAAGATAATTTACGAGAGTGCTCTACCGAAGAGGGGAGCTTTATAAAATATATTTTAGTCATCGACATACAGACCTGTTTCGTTGTTTCACAACTCATCAGTGCCGCTAGACTAACACCTCTCCCAAGCCGAGGATCGAACCTAGAACCGTCGTGATGACAGTCGGCAGTCCTACCCCCTGACTACGGAATCGGTGGCCGAAATTAAATTGTCCGAACGTCTATTTAAATAAAAATCCGTCCGCTACTCGTAGAGGGCTCAAACGTTTGTTTGTAAACAAATCGCGAGCTTCGCATTATTTCAGCTAAATTAAGTAGCGAGTAAGATAATTTACGAGAGTGCTCTACCGAAGAGGGGAGCTTTATAAAATATATTTTAGTCATCGACATACAGACCTGTTTCGTTGTTTCACAACTCATCAGTGCCGCTAGACTAACACCTCTCCCAAGCCGAGGATCGAACCTAGAACCGTCGTGATGACAGTCGGCAGTCCTACCCCCTGACTACGGAATCGGTGGCCGAAATTAAATTGTCCAAACGTCTATTTAAATAAACATCCGTCCGCTACTCGTAGAGGGCTCAAACGTTTGTTTGTAAACAAATCGCGAGCTTCGCATTATTTCAGCTACCTTAAGTACATAAGACCCGAGCAAAGCTGGGCTGACCTGCTAGTTTAATAATAAAAATAAAGACGGTCATATAATAAAAGTTTTTATTTACCCGAATAAAATATATCCTGTATACAATATATGGCATAGAATAATAATGGTGAATGATAATGGCTTACCAATGTTTAATGTTATTGAAAAATTCAAAATACCCAACAATTTAAACAAACGATTTGATGCACATTTTATTTTTATGTTTTGATATTTCAAAGTTAACATCGTGTAAGTAATAATGTGTGGGTTAGTATTTATTAATACAAACAACTCCAGTTATAACTATGATTTATAATTTTGAAAGCTGTCTCAACTTGTAACTTCCACTTAAAATCTCTTCACCACACACCAGTAATCATTCCACGGCGCACTAATGTGCTGTGTCACAACTGTTGGGAACCCCTGCCTTAGACATTTGAGAATGATATCTTGTAGGTATTCAAGTTCTCTCCTGTTAGACTAGATTTCACATTCTTATGACAGTTTTCTGAGCCTTACGACTTCCATACTGACTCACAACAAATTGAATTTATGACCGAGCTCCCCTTTCTTAGATGTATTGCTTTCACCACAACTGAGGAGCTCCTGACATATAACCTTGATTCTAAACTTATCATCCTAAGTGGAATTTTTTACTACTCTTTCCTTTTGTGAAAAATACCGTTTTTAAAATTTTTTTTCATACATCCACATATAACGTTGCTTCTGATGCATGTTAAACTCAAACCTATATTTTTGGTCCCACAACAAAAGGAGGGTGGACCTGTAAATTCACTCTTGTCCGTTCATCCATTCGTCTGTCCGCACTTTTCTCAATAACTACGCCTTGGAATTTTTTTAAATTTTGCACAAACATTAAACATGACATGAGTAAAAAAGTAACAGAACGCATTTGCCAGAAAATCTCCGGTTGCCCCCCTAGGTGAGCCTTTTGGGTTAAAATGGCTAAAATCGACACTTCGTGCTTATTAAAAACGATTGATGCTTTGGATTTTTATAAAACTTTCTGAAAAGTTATAACTAACTGATTTCTATATAATTTTGTGTGTCTATATTTCGAGATAACTCTTGGGTGTGCCCCAGGGGCTCTTTTAGGGCTTATAAAAGCACTCCATTTTTGGGACTATTTTACTATATTTGTCCAAAATTTTTTGTGTATGTCTATTTAGCAGTTTTGCATGGTGCTGAACTCAAATTTAAATATGTTAAGGCCTTGGGGACTTTTGGGGCTAAATGGGGGTGGAAGCAAATGATGGGCTTAGTCATTTCTTTTTTTGCATAGTGCAAGCTCAAATTTACATATGTTACGGCCTAAAACTGCACCATTTGTTCATTTTCACCAAAATTTGATGCCCCCTGGGACTTTTGGGGCTAAATGAGGGGGGGGTGCAAATGCTGAACTTAGTCATATTTTTTATGCCTCGTTCGCTGTGCACTCATGGAGGACCATGTATTCTTCATATGTTTAAATAGTATTCGTGGTGAGATTCTTTTATATTCGAAACATGAACGTTTGGAGTATTATCAATTTGATCAGACTGAACGTTTGGAGTATTATCAATTTGATCAGACTGCGAATTGTCTAGTGAATTCAAAATTATCAAATCTATTCTTATTAAAAAGAATATTCAGAAGGTGTTTTTCATCTTCTTTCAGGCAAGGAATCATTTAGATTATTGTTGATTCAAATTTTGGTTCAATAAAATAATCTGTTTAGCTTCTATATAAATAAAACAGATGCATGTTTGTATGAAAATATTTAACTGATCTACTGGTCATATAACACTGAAATTAACATGAAATAGATGGTTTACAATCGTAATCATACACCAAGGATGGTTTATAAAAGTCAAATCTTTGTTTGGGTGGATGAATAACGCGTACGGAAATATAGCAGCAAGTTGAAATGCAAAATGTTTATTTCAAATTGCCAACGTATGTCTCTTACTTTTGCGCTGCACAAATTCATTCATAGCTTGAATTGGTTTAATTTTGAATCTTTCCTATCTATATCTCGATAGCTCCAACGGTAAGAAATGCAGCTGGGGCACTAAATGGTTTGCTTTCAATTCTAGCTGATGGCACCCAAGTCATTTTTTTGATCTTTTGAAATCGGTAATATATATTTGGTACAATATCATATTCAACAGAGAATTGGGTCTATAATAATAAATACGAAATCTGCATGATTATGTAATATATATATATATATATATATATATATATATATATATATATATATATATATATATATATATATATATAACTACTTCATTTACTCACATAAAATTAATATACGAAAGTATAAATTTATGCGTAAACTTTAAATATTTATTTCAAAAGTGCTCAATATGTAGGTAGAGCTAGTTATTACTAGACCAGATAAAGGTTCAGGTTTGTGTATGCTCTATTTTGCCTAGATATATAGTTTTAAATTTAGGTTAGTTTTTTTGTTGTTTTTTTTTAATTTTTTTAATATCCAGCAAAATAGAGCATACACAAAGGAATAGGTCAACCAGAGGTCAAATGGGCCTTTGTCCGATAAGTGCATGTTCATTGGCTGATAGGAAGGGCGCGGTGGATACTAGAAAGCTGATTGGCTAACTAAAATCTCAATAGAAGGTGCGTGTATAAAAAGGACAGACAACCACAAAATTCGCGCATAAGCCTGAAGAATCCTAGAGTGGATGAAATGCGGAATATTCAGTGTAGCTTAATCGTCATATATATTTTATAACTAATTATATATATATATATATATATATATATATATATATATATATATATACTAGCATGGGTGCCCGGTGTTGCCCGGGTGTTTGGATGTGTGTGTTGAGCAAAAAAAAAAAAAAAAAAAGTGGTAGTAGGAAGGCAGGCTCGAACCCGTACTGTGAATGAGGAAAAGAATAGGGAAAAACGTGACGTCTTTGCTGTTACGACCACCGCCAAACCGGAAGTGACGTAGGTTTAAATTAAGGCTAGACAATCGAAAAAAGAGGATGACTTTCAACAATATCGGTGAAAAAAGCGACTCCTCCCTGTAGAAAAGTGCCCATTTGAGGGTGAAGAAATTAATGTTTTTAGCCAATTTTTCGATATTTGTTGTCTGAAAGGTCGAGCTTAAAAACGATACTAATCTTGTGAAAATCCGTCGCCTCTCTTGAAAGTTTTAGGCAGACATGTAAACATACATACATATATACATACATTTATATATTGGTAGCTCAAATTTTCGACCCAAACTGATTAAAAAGCTTGCCCTATATCTGAATACCCTTTATGTAAAATTTCAAATGTTTAGACCAGAAATTGTCTGAGTAATTTGGTAGAGACCGAAGCGGTCGATTTTTTTTTAATTTGACCCCTATTATGATATCTTAACATTTATTGTTTTGGGCTCAAATTAAGTTATTGTTAGATCTATGTCCAAGGAACCTATATCTAAAACTTCAAGTGTTTAGACCAAAAATTGTCGAAGGAGTTTGGTAGAGTTGTCAAAGGTCAAATCGTTGAATTTTGACCCCTTAACAGCCAAATTTCTGGCCTAAAACCGATCACAAAGATTTTCCCAAATCTCACTACCCTGTATATCAAATTTCGAGTCTGTAGACTAAAAATTGACAAATATATTGTGTAGGGAAATGTACACAGACACAGACACACAGACACACACACACACACACACACACACACACACTTTTATAAATTATATATATATATATATATATATATATATATATACATAATCATAAAAGGAAGACGAAAATTCATGATTAAAACGTTAAAATAAAGTCAACGTTTAAAATAAAGTTAACGGGGTGAAGAAAAGAAAAGAAAAAAAATGGGGAAGTCAGCTGACCGGTTTCGCCCTCGCTTTATCAAAGCCGTATCGAGAGATTTGAGAGAAAAAAAAACACGAATGAGAATCAAAATCATGTACAAATCAAATCACGTTGCGTTACGTTATGTATGGGGAAAAATGAGGGGAAAGCGATTGAAATACAGCAACGTTATATTATTCGAAGATCCTAAAGACTAATCACGCTCAAACCCAAAAGGCATTTCTTTCTGCTTACAGAGAGAAGGCCTTCTCAACCGAACGTGAACAGTTTCCAAGATCTTTAAGTGAAATAATGAGTGAGCACAACTCAGGATTGAAAAAGAATTCGTGCTAAAGTTCGCTGCACAAGACGGGCTTTTTTATAAGGTGGTCAGTAATTGAAGAGCCGGATGTACTGACAATTACGTCTGTTGTTGTGTATGTCCCATTTCTGATTTTAGTAGGTACATGTTGTTGGACTCTTCCATCCAATCTTAATGTTGTTTGACCCACATAGTTGGCACTGCAACTACATTCAAATTGTAAATTACATTATTATTATGATGGGGGAGGGGTTGAACATCTTTTAGAGAGGATGGCATTAACGTTCAATGTACATTTGAAGCAAAATAACGATTTTGCACTGTTGAACTGATTTGCTTTGCAAATTTCTCACTTACTGCCAAGTTAAACGCAGATATACTGGGCATTTATTAGCCGTTTGAATTTTAGTTACAGACGACTCTGCTATTTTCCTCTGTATAACTGACCTAATCACATCCAAAGGGTACCCATTTTTGGAGTAGGTATCAGTAATTATTTTTAATTCCTCATCTAATTTTGATTTGGAGCAGATCATAAGGGCACGATGTGTTGGGATCCAAATTAAATTTATCTTACGTTTCTGAGGGCAAAATGAATCCCAGCTTGTATACAGTCCAGGGAACCTAGGTTTACGATATATTGACGTAAGGTAACTGGATGGTGTTTTCGTTACCAATACACCAAGGAAAACTATGGACGAATTAGACTCTTCTTCATAAGTGTACTGTAACGTGGGATGCATCTTATTAAGTAAGGAGAAAAATGTTTGCCTCTGATTGGTTATTGAAGAGGCAAAATGTGTCGTCCACATAGCGAAAATGGACCATAGGTTTCATGGGTCCAGAAAGCAAGTGCTCGTCATGGAAACCCACGCAAATATTCGCCATTATCGAACCCAAAACTGAGCCCATCGATACACCTTCTATTTGCCGATACATTACAACGTTTAATCTGAATTCAACAGATGTAGTGGCAAGTTTCATCAGTTCAACGATTATACTTTCAGAGATGGGAGGAGGCGATATCTGACGACGATATAAAAACAAACTGTACAGATATCTATAGTCTCTGAAATTGGGACGCAAGTAAACAGGTTGCTAATGTCATACGTACACATAAATCTATTAACAACCTTAGACCTCTGAATAAAGTCTGCAAAATGAAATGAATCTTTCAAACAGTATTTACTGTAATATTTTAATACTGGTTGCAAAATATTTAAGATCCATTTTGCAAGTTTATGCTGTGATTACCCTACCATAGACAAAATGGGGCTTAAGGAAAGACCTACTTTATGAGTTTTCGGTAAACCATACAATCTAGAGCGGATCGATCCTGAGGACCTTATCTCATTAGCTATGTCCGATGGAAGTACATCACTCTTAACTCACTTAACTAATCTCTTTTGAAATTTAGATTCTAAAGAGGTTGTACGATCATGAGTTGCGACAGGACCCATTTTTATAAATTTATCCGTGTCGTTTAATATGGTAGACATTTTGTCGACATAATCATGATGATCAAGTATTACAACATCTGAATCTTTATCTGGTCTAGTAATAACTAACGATTTATTTTTCCGCAAAGTTTAAATAACTGAATAATGCTCTTTGCGCCATTTGAACTCTGAATGCGAAATTGGTGTACTTGCATAGCTATGGGGCAGTTCATTTAATCTTGCTTTTAAGACCCTTACTTTAATTTCAGAGACTGGTGAAAGTTTTCCTGCTTGGGCATTGGGGATTCCAAATTCGGAAAATACCTCTTCACGTTTAACACCAGGTAATGGTATACAAAAGTCTAAACCACGATCAAGTATTAATAGTTCAGAGGAGGAAAGATCATGAATAGATAGATTCAAGACGTTCCTGCCAATATTGGAGTTGGTGGTACATCCAAACTTTTTGTGTATTAAATGCTGCAATTTTCTGCTAAATTTAAGAACGTCAAGAACGTCTTAAATCTATTTCATCTAAGTAAATATCTAAAATATAAGGCTTAAGAAGAAATGGAAATTCAAGGAATTATTATGAACTTTGAAACACAATTGCTATACATGAGGTTAGGTAAGGTGAGCTATATTTAGTTTTATTGAATAAAGGATTAAAAAATCCTGTGAAAATTAAGATAGCTTCGATTGTTGTAAAATTTTAATAACTCATAAACATCAATTAATGAATATTGTCCAAATTTCAGGGTTTTTTTTAGGATTTTAAAGGCTTTTTTGAGGATTTTGAAGGTTGTGTTTTTAGGATTTTAAATGTATTTTTTTAGGATTTTGAATGTTTTTTTTTTTGCCACCACGTCTCATTTGAATATTCAAATCTTTGGGATTTGCATCAAATTTTATCTATATCATAAATTAAGCAAAATTCCCTGAATTTCAATGTCTTGTTAAGAACACTTAAGCTTTAGCTTCGAAAATCAAAATCATATAATGATTTTAGATTCTGGTAGATTTGAGGTCACGGATTCTGAAAATGGAACTCATATGTAAAGATCAGATCTAGTTTTGGCGCTACACGGTAACTTACATATCAGGTCACAGGTTCTGAAAATCACCAGGGGAGGTAATATCAAAAAAGTACTTGAAGGAAAGAATATACTACATTTTTACATTTCTGAAATTTTTAGATGAGGATTGATTATTCGACTTATTTGGATTCTTCAGACTTCTCTTCTCATCTTGAGTTTCATTGTTTCAGTCGATGCAATCTCCGACCTTCTTTGGGTGTATCTTGTCAAACTCTGGAATGTTTTCTGTTGAACTCGGGAATCTTTAGGATTTGTATCAAATTTAATCTATATCATACATTAAGCAAGATTCCCTGAATTTCAATGTCTTGTTAAGAACCCTTAAGCTTTAACCTCGCGAATCAAAATCATATAATGATTTTAGATTAAAATTATAATAAAGATTCTAGATATAAGGTTTAGCATTATTATATCTTAATTTTGATAAAGTGTTATTGATTTTCGCATTTCTTCCCTATGAAAACACTGTAGTCCTTTTTTTTTTTAAATATAAGAAAATAATAATAATTAAAAAAATAATTCTGAAAAAAAAAAAAATTACCAGCCTTTTTTATTAATTGTCGAAAATGATTGAATATATTTTCTGTATTTTAATGCAACGTTTGAAAATTCGCTAGCAGATCTCAAAATAAGTATATTACAAACTGAAGCAGCACATTAAAGAACTAATGAATGCAATCGAACCAGAGTAAAAATCAATTACTTAGTTAATTAATTCCTTGTTTAATTAATTCATTGTTAGATGAATTCTAATTAATTTTCTTTTGTAGACTATCAAGTGTTCAAACCATGCGAAGTTAATCAACGTTTGTTTCTATAAGGCCTTTTTTATATGTATATTTTAATCATGCAAAATATATGCTCCAAAGATCCCAGCCGTCAAAGTCTGCGCCATTGTTAAGGTGGCTTGTTATCTGTTGACTAAAGTATATTGGTCTGTATGCTGTGCAGTTCTAGGAGGTCCATTATTCCGGGCTTTGCCTTCTCAACTTATAAAAAGTATATTGCTAATCGCCTGAGGCGTGTCTACTGGGATTATGCCGATGGAGCTGTTCAGGTATTTTTTGCAGGTCAGACTGCTCTACATCTAAGGTGCTGATTTTTCGAATTTCATTTTCCTGACCTTGTGTCACATCTTTCCATTGTGAGAGGGAGATAAACATGCATGCTAAAAATGTTTCTCAGCTTAGGGATTGAGTGTGTTTGAAAAGAAAACTATTTTTTAATTGGTCGCCTTTTTTTAATAAAGTTCACCACATGATCCCCCCAACTCTTACTTTCTTTGAATCTATCACATTCACCCTCTCTCATTGTAAATTGTTTGACCCTCTCGTATAATTTAATGCAACACTTTAACTTTCGCTTCCGTCACTCTCACGCTGTCACATTGTTTATTAGCAGTGAAAAAAAATAAAGAAAGGAAAAAATAAAATAATTTGAATAATCCATTATACACAAAAGGCAATATCACCATGAGAAGTAATCGTATTTAACTTCTAATTGGAGATGAACAGAGCGAAAATGACAGAGAGAAAGATAGTGATGAGAAACTGATTTTGGATTTTATCTTTTTACATATACTAGCAGGCCGCCTGACATTGCCCGGTCGTAAAATATGCATAAATATTATATTTTAATTAATACAAAATTCTTATTTATTATAAACAAAAATACCGTAGGTATTAAACATAACGTTAAATTCCTTTAAAAAAATGTGAAGTTAAAAAAAAAACGTAAAGACATGTGTATGCAAGTACTGTTTTTTTCTAAGCAGTTCATTTCTTGTAAATAAAAAATTACTTAAGTTGAGATCGAAAATAAAACCTAAAGACAGTGAGCCAAGTACGATAACCATTAGGCCAGCTTGACGCGTCTTTAAAAATTGTTTTCAAACCTACATAATCTTAATATAAAGAACCTATCATGTGAACCATTCACGCATGAGCACTCATGAAACAATTGACAAACAGATGAAAATCTGATGCCCTACCAATGTTTCGATTTCGTCTCCCTAGCAACCCTTTGTTCAGGATGAAAATGGATTAACAAGTTTTCCACATGTCTGAATAATCTATATACCAAATTTCAAATCTGTAGATCAAAAATTTGTTGAGTATATTGGTTGAGAAATGTCCTCACACACACACACGCACACACACACACACACACACTTACACATTCTCAATTTGATAGATATATAGATATCCATTCATCCCAAACAAGGAATACCATTACTTGAACACAGAAGGCTACTATTTGAGACTATGTTAAGGGGAGATGTTAATTCACATTACGGTCCTGGATATGAGCTTAAACTATATCCGGCGGTGAGGCCCCATCTTGCAGGCTTTGGGGATTGTGGAGCCACCCTTTAATTGCCATTGCTCCCAGGTCCATTCTGACCTGGACTGGTAGTACCTGTTAGGGTCCCAACTATGGGTTAAATAGAAACCGACTTAAAAAAAAAAACAAATACAAATACACTCTATTAAAAAATTGTTCTTCAAAATCACTGGATTCGGCATTAAATAACCTGAAAAGGGTTGATATGCCGTAAAACCAAAACCACCAACCATTTACATCACATTTAAATTTCTGCATGTTAATACAGCCAGGATTGAAGGTAACAGGATGGGAATTAAATTCCTTCTTTCTTGCCTTGTTGTAAAGTTGGAGTAAGAAATATCTGTTTGTATAGAGCCATGCATTGTATCTCAGCAGTTGTATTTTGAAATGTTGGAACAGAGCATAAAAGAAAAGAAAAAAAAAGAAAGAAAGAAAACAACATACTGACGATGGAGTTTAGTTTCGAAATATATTTATGGTATAAATTTCAAACAAGTAAAATATTTGTTTATTTTCCTAATATTACGTTCAAGCGCACTTAATGCATATTTTATTTTATTCAAATTAAATCAACGTTTCTACATGGAACTCACACTCTTGACGTAATTCTCGCGTTGCTTACGCACTGTCCCAACATTTCACAATACAACTGCTGAGATACAACGCGCGGCTCTTTACAAACAGATTTTTCTTTCTCCAGCTTTACAGCTTGATGCGCAGTTTATTTTTGCCTTAAATCTATTTTATTTCTAGTTGTAAATATCACTATTTATTACTAATTATTATTACTATATATTATTATTTGCTTATTACTCTATATATTATCTATTATTCATAAATAACGGTTCACATATCATATTAAGAAAGAGTTCCATTCAAAATTCCGTCAGATTCTAGAGTTCAACAGAAACATTCCAGAGTTTGACAAGATACACATAAAGAGGGTCGGAGGTTGCATCGACTGAAACAAGGACACTCAAGATGAGAACAGTAGTCTGAAGAATCCAAATAAGTCAAATCACCAATCCTCATCTAAAAATTTCAGAAATGTAAAAATGTAGTATATTCTTTCCTTCAAGTACTTTTTTGGATATTACCTCCCTTGGTGATTTTCAGAACCTGTGACCTGATATGTAAGTTACCGTGTAGCGCCAAAACTAGATCTGATCTTTACATATGAGTGCCTTTTTCAGAATCTGTGACCCCAAATTTACCAGAATCAAGTGTGTTCTTCAGTGTTCTTGATGAAGATTAGGAAGAGTGTTGGGTCCAGGATAGATCCTTGAGATATGCTGGCATCGATACTATGTGCTTCCGACTTTTACTTATCAACTGCTACTTTAATACACCTGCCAGATAGAAAGGATTCAATGGTTGTGAAACCCTTGCCAGATACTCCATGACTAGTAAGTTTGTGGAACAATCCTTTATTTTAGACTCCATGATATGTCAGTAGAAATTGCTCCAGAAACAAACCTTATAGCAATAGAATCACTGATCTTTTGCAATATTACAGTAAGCCTATCATCTATATACCTTGCAAGATGAAATCCATATTGCTTGTCACTAATTATGATATTGTTTTTGCAATATAAAACCCCTTTTGTTGTAGCCTTGAAGGCCGGTAATAATCAAGACAAACACAGTAATATAGTTCACAATAAAGCAAAAGTTTGTTACAGAAGTACACGTCATGATTCTAGGTTCATGATTGCCACAAATTGCCACCCAATAATATCTTACATGTAACTACATTTATAATCACTGGGTAAGTCCATTATTCCTGAAATAAGTATATCAGCTTACCCCATAACATCTTTGATAGGGTCTGGCACAAAGGGTTGCTTTACGAATTTGATAGCTATGTAATATCTTGAAATGTCCTCTCAATCATCAAATCTTTTCTTACTTATATTTCTATATGAGCAGTCATTGATGGGCAGAAGATTGAAGGACATAGCATCAGCCTCGGCATACCTCAAAGATTTATTCTGAACCTATATTTCCGAGTTTTTAATAATCTTCCAAATCATATTCTGGACTTACTTGTTAACATTTATATAGACAACACAACTTTCTATGGCTGCATTTCAAAGAGCATTGGTGATCATTCTTGATTCTCTTCTGATTTCGAGCATAATGTAATAAGTGTAATAGTGGATTTGAACACCTTTAAAGCTGACACTTGTTTGAATGTTAGGTAAACGCTGGGCAACGCTAGGTAGAAGGCATCTATCTATCTATCTGTCTATCTATCTGTCTGTCTAGCGGAGTAAATAACAGATTGAATCGTGGGAAACGATAAGTTGAGTGAGCATGCAGGCACAGAAAGGATCAAAGTGTCATGTTGTGACATGTATCAAACTTGGTTGACTGGTAACTTGCACCGGAAAGTATCCGAATGTGGACCAGACGTGCCATGTTAGGTGTTCCAGTTTGAATAAGCTGAGTTAAATTTAGTGTGTTGGACGAAAGACATCAGACAAAAAGGGTCTCCCCATGAGGGGATAGCCAAAATTCACTTCAGTTCTGCTGTGATGTGATACCCGAGGAGTGAATAAAATATATATAAAAACACTCATATTTTGCATCTCTGTCTTGAAGCATCTTTGTTACAACAGGTCCGGCTCCACCCAAGATGATTGACGAATTCTCCAGGCAGTAGTTAAAAGATGGTACCAGATAACATTATCACACTAAATAATACGTTCTTTAAATTTTTAATAGTATTAGGAGTGGTTGGAGTAGTAGTATTGCTATTATTATTGACTCAGAGGGAGCTTTCACACAGGTCATCAAAGATCTCATTGATTACAGTTTGTGGTGTTCCCTGGAAGCTAAGTGGCAACAAGTCTCCCCAGATTTCCCAGTACTCTCCACCTCTTTCGATAACATTTGCAAATAAATTTGCATTATCGCAACAACTGCTTGCCATTGATTTCTTGTTGGCAGCAGCCATTGGTCTTTACTGGAAATTGAGTAGCAAGAAGCCTTCCCAAGGTCCCAGTTTTCTTCGCACTTATTAGATGAGTCACGGGCCGTTAAGAGGACAATGTAGATACATATATATATATATATATATATATATATATATATATAATCCGTTAAATAAACAATTAAAAAACGCCCAGTTAGATAAACACAATTTTTATAATAAGGATATCAATCTTCAGCTCCTTGTTTTGTTCTTACACTATACTGAAGTGGAACCGGCTTCCTCCAAAGAAGGAAGTTTCATGGGAATATGGAATTCCCAAATGGTCCCTAGTCGCAAGTATATATCCTTCAGGGGAGATGACAATGGTAGGATTTTGCAGGTCTTGCAAGAAGGTATCAACGTTCTGCTGCATCTGTTGCGTTGTTGAATGTATATATAATTTTCTAGCTTGTACTTTTCAAATGCTTGCTAAAATGATATATGCACCTGACAATTCTTTTGCTGTTATTCTCAAAATGAACACAGAGACGAATTTATCAACATAAGTTTTATTTACAGTTAACCTTTTTGCTCATCGACAAAGAAACAGACGCTAGTTGTAGGAGTTGGTTTGTGTGTGGCACAATGGCTGAGAAAATATCAATCATCTTCGATGATTATTGATCTTCTGTCTTCTCTTGCACTTCCTTTTTTCTTCAGTTGTTTATATTCTGTCTGATATAAACATCAACCGACGTTCCTGAGAATGTAAATATCTTTTTGTTGTTATGATAATTACAATTCCAGTCATTTTTATGGGACATAAGAATGTAGATCAAAATTCTATCTGGAATGTAAATATCTTTTTGTTGCCATGAAAATTACAAATCCGGTCATTTTTATGGAACATAAGAATGTAGATCAAAAATCCATCTAGAATGTACGTGTGTGCACAATTCTGTGTTCTTCGGCTATATATCCAATATATACAGCTATTCCTAAATGGTCACCTATTTGGTATAGGCCAGGCCCGGTGTTGCTTAACTCTGGTGATCCACAAAGAACCAGTTCAATGTGATTATGCCGTTTTGTTCTAATGAAACTCTTATTTTGATAGAAACTTATGATTGATTTTCACTCCAGATATATATATATATATATATATATATATATTGGTAAAAAAATGCTAATAAATTGTGTGTATATATATATATATATATATATATATATATATATATATATATATATATATATATATATATACTTTATTAGCATTTTTTAAACCAAAATTTATATTAAAATTCCGGTAATGTTCATATACCGATAAAATTAAAGTCAAAATTAATTAACTCAATTATTTAATCTTCATCATTATCAGTTTCCTTAATCGAATATGCAAATAATATATATATATATATATATATATTTATATATATATATAGTATTTTTGCAAAAATCAAGACAACAAAATATAAAATGAGAACATCCTATTGTGTCTGTGTTACAATTGTTTCATAGGTATTTGGACAAATTTTAAATATTATATCATTTAAAAATATTCCAAAATAGCTACTCTTCAGACGACATAATACATTATTTATCCATATATGAATACATTCATAGTCTCTATTTTTAGAGAACAAGCAGTTCGGCCTCCCTACACACCATCCTTATATTTTATATTGTATTCATATATGTATAACTAATGTATTTTGCCGTCTGAAGAGTAGCTATATTGGAATATTTTTTAATGATGCAATATTCAAATTTGTCCAAATAACTATGAAATAATTGTAACACATAAGAAAATACACGATAAGATGTTCTCATTTTATATTTGTCTTGATTTTTGCGAAAGTTGCCTGTCTAGCTCACTGATGAGCTGTGATACAGCGAAACAGTACTGCATGTGGATGACTATAATGCTTCCTATCTTGGGTTAAGCATATTGGGAAGTGATATACAAGCTGCCTTTAACATATTAAGCAATGCTCTTTGTGTAAACAAATCGAGCTTAGGCATTTGTGCGATGTCAAAACATCATTAATTCACTACCCGCACAGCAGCAGCTGTATAGCATAATGGTTAGAAGCTTTGACTGTAGTTTGGGTGGTCGGGTTTCGATCCTGGTTTGAGATAGTTACCTGTCTAGCCGCACTGATGAGCTGTGATACAGCGACACAGTACTGCATGTGGATGACTATAATGCTCCCTATCTTGGGTTGAGCATATTGGGAAGTGATATACAAACTACCACATTTTATATATATATATATATATATATATATATATATATATATATATATATATATCGAGAATGAATGACAAAAGTCTATACTCCAAAGTTCATGATGTTGACCATATTACAATTTATTCCTTTAATTCAGTTGGTATTTACAATTCTTGACAGTATCTCTTTCGTAGCACAAAATCACTTAATTAATGTATCAATTAGTGAATCTATTTTGCCCTTAACTCATCAGAAGCAATAGCAACAAACAATCCATCAAAAGGGAGTAAAGTGCGTTTTGACATGATCAAAATATGAAAATTGGAAGAGAAGCTATAAATACCTTATAATATGTTTTACATTACGCCATTTTGAATTTATATATATATATATATATATATATATTATATATATATATGAATGAAATGAAACTTTGGTCATAACTAGTTTATTATATTCAAAACATCACATCAAAACACTAGGGTCTTTGGCCTTTTTTTCTCCGTTCTACAGCAGATGTTCTAGATGGTCTCCATTTAGCTTTTGTTTTTTTAGGGGTGGTCACCTTGTGTGTATATATATATATATATATATATATATATATATATATATATATATATATATATATATATATATTGTTGTGAAAGTTGATGCGCAAATTGTTGAAAGATTTTACTGGTCCAGAAAGTATTCTTCCTTATGCACCCTCATGCATCATCACATTGTATGTATCCAAAAATTCTATTATTGACATTGGTTTCCCAGATATATTTTTAGTCGGAATTCTTTCTAGAAAGACATTTAATACTTATGAGAGAGACCGCAAGATTGTTGCCAACATCCTAAGTGAAAGTGATTTTTATGGAATGAACTGGACTCGAACCTGGACACTCAGGTCGTCAGTCTCTGTTATTAACCACTAGGCTGCCGTTACTTCCATGTCACATAGAGAATAATGTACGTTTCCTAATATTCATCTTGTGATTTTAATTCATACGCTAACGTTAATATACACAGGTCATTGGGTCAGAGATCACATTCAAATGTCATCTCGATCCAGCTGTATGCTGAAAACAGATATGACGTCAGCTGGGGGACAGAAGGGGAGAGTTTCGTTGAATTATTTGGTAGGTGACACATCCTTCCAGAAATTATACTTAAAACAACAATCCGTGGTTCAAGAATTCGCCCCTTCCCCCCGCTGTGGCAGGAGAGAAGGCCCATCAACGTCAGCAATAAAAGTTCTTTCTTCAAGTCGATTATATCTTCATTCTCTAATGTTGTCGTGAAATATTAATTGCAGGTGTTCTCAGTTGCAGAGAAATGGCCGGCAGGAGGCGAAATTGGACGACACCGTTACGATTGTGATCAACCTGCGATAAAAACGTTCAATAAGTACATTAAGAACTTGCTTATTTAATTGATTGTGAATTATACGTTTCGCATCCCATGAAACGCGAGGTATGCAACACATATGAAAGTCAGATATGTTTCAGAAAGAGTACTGATTCTACTCAGAGCACCATTTCCTGCCTTGATAACGTTCAAATCGACTTCGTAATCTAGTGGGAATGGAATGATGTTTTCTGTTTCTAGTCTTTCTTTATCTTTATTTCAATGGAAAATGATCGACTGAATTTTAATTTCTAAAAATTTCCCAGCAAAAACTTGTCTTCTATCACCACTGCAAAGAACTTTCCCTTCTTCCTTCGTGTGCCAAACATGAAGCGAACTATCAAAAACTTACCATCTATTGCCACAAGACTCATTCCCTGAAGGCTACAACATGTTCGTCTTGAAATCTAATGTAATTTTTTTATTGCATTTCACCCGAAATAAGGCACAGTGCCACTTTCATGTAGAGGGCTACTCTCTGGGACATAATTTGCAGGGGATACTACATAGGAAGTTGAGCAGCAAAATGTCTGTTTTCATCACGCTTGCATTCTGCATGTCAGTACAGTCAGAGAAACAGGGACCCGAAGGGGAATTCTAAAGTCTAGCAATCTGAGGGAATAAACTATTAGAGTAGAAGGGTGCCTGGTATTTAGAGATCTCTACTGTGTAGGGGTGGGATTTGGCTGCTTGTTGGGTTTGTCAGGGGTATTTACGTCATGGGAGGGGGGTAAAAGTGCTCATAATTCGTCAGAGCACTTACTATTAAAATACTTGAACACACGCAGAGGTATGCAACATTTCGTCGATGAGGCAGAGGTTGGAGCCTAGCTGACAGTGTGGGACTCATTAGTTTGACGACTCTCTTTTTAACTCTGTCTAAGAGTGAGAGACTAGTAGTAGATGCACGAGCCCAAATGTGGCAAAAATACTCTATATGTAGAGATACAGGATGCTCTCAGGCATAAGTAACTTTCTAACACAGTAGAGAGAGAGCCTATTATCTTTGCAGCAGCCTTGGCAATGCCTTCAATGTATCTGTTCCAATTCATGTTTCCTGTGAACGTTTAGCCGAAGAGTTTGAACAAAGTACTTTCAGGTAATGTATCATTAGCCATGATTATCAATGGTTGAGAAGGTTTCTTGTAATTATTAAAGGAAAGAAGCTTAGTCTTGGCAGCATTGAATGTTACCATGCATTTATGTTCCCATTCCACTACAGACTGGAGGTCTTCCTCTAGGGCTTCCGCCATAGCCTTGAATTTGTGTTCATATAATAAAACTTGTCATAAACCGTTCACATGAGTTTCCATATTTACTTATTCCATTTATTATTTTAAATCCTTTCATAATATTCATCAGCATTCAGCTATCAGCCTATCCATCTCAAAACACTTAGGAGGGATTCATTCGATGAAAAGAAACTTTAAAATATATATCTTTGCCATATATGAGAGGCTTTGAATAAATAATGTCCCTAACACTCTTCCAGTTGGCTGACTTAGGTGACATTTTGCATGTGCAATGATTTATATCTCTATGGGTTATGTGACAAATTTCAGTTCTGAACTAAGTGTGGTTTTTGATTACAGGTACTTTGAACTGACGCAGGTATGAAATGGAGTCTGTTGAGTGTCATGCAATGACTCGGATTTTTATTTGTAAGGACTCAAAGCACATGAGCCTTTTGATGAAATGAAAGAATCATATGGCAATAATGCACCTTCATATAACCTTGTAAAACACTGGTATCTACTCTCTAAAAGTGAATCAGGGGCATTACTTATTGAACACCTCTGTACTTTAAATTATTGCATGGTCTTTGTTATATATTTTCAATTATTATATTGTCTTTGTCATATACTTTAAATTATTATATCCATCCATCCATCCATAGCCCTTGAGCCCCTGGACGGGCATAGGACATCTACAACTTTTTGTAGATGTTTTTGTAGTGAGGAGTTCTTTTTACAGGGTGAGGGTGCTGGCTCCATGTCCAACCTTCCCAGAAGGTACATACATATTGTCTTTACAATATACTTTGCCCTCCCAAATGGTCACCCATCTGGTACTGGCCAGGCTCAACGTTGCTTAACTTCAGTGATCTGGCGAAAACCGGTGTGTCAACATGATTGTGTTGTATAAAATTATTATATCGCCTTTGCAATATGTTAAATCAATATATACTTTAAATTATTAATTTAAATTGTAATATCGTTAAACTACTATATGCTTTAAATTATTATATAGCCTTTGCAATATCGTTAAACTATTATATACTTTAAATTATTATATAGCCTTTGCAATATCGTTAAATTATTATATACTTTAAATTATTATATAGCCTTTACAATAGATGTTAAATCAATATATATTTTAAATTATTATATAGCCTTTGCAATATATTAAATTATTATATGCTTTAAATTATTATATAGCCTTTGCAATATACGTAAAATCATTCATATACTTTAAATTATTATATTGCAATTGCATGTGGATTGGAATTATAATATTATCTTTATAATATAATTTCAATTATTATATTGTCTTTTCGATATACTGCCACTTATTATATAGTCTCTGTCACATACTTTAAATTATTATATAACCTTTGCAATTATATATTCTGTGTCGTATACACTTAATTATTATATTGTTTTTGCAATCTATTCTGAATTTTTATATTGTCTTTGCAATATACTAATAATTATTATATCGTCTCTGCAGTAAAATTGGAATTATCGTATTATCTTTGTAATATACTTTAAATTATTATATTGTCTTTGAATTATTGTATTTATTGTTATACTTTGAATTATTATATTGTCTTTACAATATACTTTGTATTATTATATTGTCTTTATAAATTCACTAAAATAGTGGATGTATATTCTTGGAATGGGGACACTGCAAAGCAATTGTGCTTAAGGCAGTCAAATGGCCAGCAGCAACAGCGTGTGTGAATATAAATTTACACCATTCGGACAAAATGGCTGAAATCTCGTTTGTATTCGTCTACGTTTCTTCGTTCATTCATTCATTTATTTCGCGTATTGAACTGTCTTGATGTTTGCATATTAAGTTGAATTCATTCGATACAGCCATTGTTCAGTTCTTTTGCGTTACCTTGTCCGTTCCCTACAAGCATTTATTATGAAAAGCAGGCGTGTTAGTTATGGAAGCCCATAATAATCTATAATCTGATGTTTTCCCATGGCTCTAATTTCTATACAACTCCAAAATATGCATACATGACTGCTAGATAAACTATTATGTGCTAACTTTGTAGATGTTTTACAAATAATCTTTGTTCTTTTTAATAATATTGTCAGGGGAGCACTCGTGACCCCCATAAAAATGCCACCCATAAAATCTCCGGTAAAATTCGCCATCCTTTCTGCAATCCAACGATATTTGGTATAAATAAACCTCAGTCAGTGTCTGACTTGTCCACCAAGTTTTAGGCCTGAATGTTCAATAGTCTTTGTTTTATCATTGTTAAATTATATGTTTCAAATGTGAATCTATGAGTTGCAAGCACGCTTGGTTACAACTGATTTAGTTTGTGGTGGCCCTTTTCAGTTCAAAAATATTCTAGGGAATAGTTTGATAGAGGTTTAAAACCTGATAAGTGTTCAGCCAATTCAATATGATATCTCCTCCTGATTTGGTTTGTGGTGACCCTGAAGAAATTCAGGAATATTCTAAGGAATATTTTGGTAGAGATAATCTTTGAGATAATTCTGCAGATAAAATATAAGTTTGGTAAGCGTTCAGCATGATATCTCCTTCTGATCATTGAAGTGTCTCCCAATACCACTGAATTATGACAGAACAAAAACTGTTGCAGATTGATGACTGAAACTTGGTGGACAAGTGAGATATTTATTTTTTTTGAAAATTAGTCCACCAAGCAAATTATTCCTCGTAATATACAGGATGGAACGATAATGTAGTAACCGTAAAGAAAACAACACTACAGCTTTATTTTTAAATTTTTATTAAAAAAATCAATTCTGGTCAATTGATTATGTAGGAGAGCTGACATATATTCAATGTAGCCGCTTTCAGCTTCAACCATCGCCTCGATAAGGGTTCAGAATTGGGAGCATGCCTTTTCCACAAGCGCCGGCAGGAACTCGGGGAATACTTGGCGGATGGCAGCAATCAAGCTGGCTTTGGTGTTGTGGGAGATCATGTTGGTAATATTCTCGTCGTATGACTAAACAAAGTAGTCCACCAGGTTCAGGTCGATGAAGGAGGGTCACAAGTGAGAGAAGGGTACAAAGTCGCAGCACTCCTTCTGAAGCCAAGTCTAGGTATCTTTGCACTTGTGGGCCAGCACTAAGTCTTACTGCTTCACCCATGGAGCGCCAGCGGCCACCTGATTGCACCAGGAGATCACCACACTCTTCAGCACATCCAGGTACACGTCAATTTTGAAGATGTGAGGTGACATCATGTGGCCCGCACTGGAAACCACACCAAATCCATAAACATGGCTGGAAACTTTGTTTTCATCACCCTGCACATCACTGTTATGCATTTTGAGGGTGCTGGCAATGGTCCTGTTGTCATAACTTTTATCAGTAGAGAGCATGAGTTGTTCAGTGACACATCACTGATCTCACTCATTTTGCGGTTTGATAGGTTTTAGCATGTTTAAACATGTATTGTAACAGCAGCTGCTGACGCTGGTAGCAGCAGCAGCCGCAGAATATGTATGCAAATGATCAGGTCAGTATGTAATATGACGTCACAGCGAAGGGAATAGAGACAAAAAGGACACATGTGGCCGGAGAAATGCAGGAGAAGTGTAAAAAAGGGCGTGTTCGAGACGTAGCCGGCAAATAACAGCAAGCAGCACGTGGGTGATGAGAGCGTTTTAAAAAGACATAGCAGATGAGAGAAACTAAATGAACCGTTTAAAACAAGATACAATGCGTTGTTGAACATACCAAGAATAAATGCCTTTTGTTAAAAAAGAAAATGAATCGAATTTCTTTCCTTTTTCTTTCCTTTGTTTCTTTGTGAGATTTTCATCTACACTGTGTTCCATAGTCCTTGAGTCCCTGGAGGGGCATAGGCCATCTACAACTTTTGTAGATGTTTTTGTAGCAAGGAGTTCTTTTTACAGGGTGAGGGTGCTGGCTACACGCCCAACCTTCCCAGAAGGTACATACAGCGCCTAGCCTTCCCAAATGGTTACTCATCTGGTACTGGCCAGGCTCAATGTTGCTTAACTTCGGTGATCTAGTGAGAACCGGTGTGTCAACGTGATTGTGCCGTACATCTACAATGTGTTAGGTTTGTCAAAATCTGATGGAAGATTATTCTGAACCGTTAAAAAATGTGCACCATTATATACCTACTAAAGTCGGTACGAACTGTCTGGAGAAGCAAATATATATAATATAGTAAATCTATATTATTTTTAAATATCTAAGAAATAAACCCCCTGGCCTGACTTTCATGAAAAACACTAGTCTATCTGAAACAACTATCAATAATTTCCCCCACTCTTTATCTGGACCTAAACCTAAACGTAGATTCCATGAAAAGAGGTTCTATCTTAGAACTGCACACCTGTAGAACTCTGTTCTGTTTGCCTGTTTTCCAACTGACTGCAGTATGGTTTGATCACTTATTTATCTCTATAAATAAAACAGTAGATGTATGTATGTATGTATGTATGTATGTATGTATGTTCCCCGACCAAACTTGTTTGGTGAGGAGGGTGGCTAGTCTCCCTGAAGGATTAAAAACGAGACCTTCCAAAGGGCGAATGAACCTTTTTTAAAGTGGGAGACCAGTACCCGCATTAAGCTGGTCTGCAGTTTAACTTGTTGCTGGCTATCTTGCTCTTGCTTGTTGCTTGATCTCAACATTTTGAACCGAGAGAGAGACTTAGCTGTCGTACAAAGCTAAGACTCTTTAACCTCATCTGTGTATAGATACTCGCTCAGGCATTTGTCTATTAAAATGGTCCTGTGGCGATGGAAGTCACTTTTGGGCTCATGGACTTTAAGTGTCTGAGGGAGTGGCACTCGTCTGACAAGACGTTGAAATCATCATGTATGTATGTGTCTGTGTGGACATATTTAACCGATAAACTCTTAAACTATTGCTCACATAAAACTGAAATTAACAAGAAACAGTTATCATACACCAAGGATAGTTTATAACAAGTAAAATCTTTGTTTGGATGGATGAATAACGTGCACAGTCAATGTAGGGGAAACCCTTCATACTGAGACAATTACTATTTATTTGGATACTGCCAGAGTGCCCTCTTTTTGGGGGAAGCTGGTCCCCCCCCCCACATTAAAAACGACCTTGTGTATAATTTGCTTTCGTGGGAGGTTTAAAAACAGCACAATTTCTGCAAGTCATCTTCACTAAGTTAAATTTGAACGCTTTACACTTCTGATCACGTCATGGAGTAGCGGTAAGATGTCAGATTTTCTTTCACTTTCTTTTCTGCCACAGGTTTGATCCTCCCTGCCTACTACTATATTTTTTTTCTCCACACACACCTCCAAACACCTGGTTAGTCTAAGGCACATGAAGTAGTTTCGTGTGAAATTCCATAAAAATCGGCCAACCCGTTTTCGAAATCATAGTGAACAAACCTTTAGAGACACACACACACACACACAGAAAAATTCCTTTTATATATAATATATTTATGGCGGGTATATGAATATTTTGTATCCACACATACAAACAACAATGACAAAACAATTCTGTGTTTATAGAAGATAATGTAGACGAGAAGAAATCGCTCAAGGACATTTTCCAATTTTGATCGATTTCTTATAATTTAAAGATGAAAATATTTCACCAATGTTTTGCTTCTTTTCTTTCTTTTCAGATATTTGCAAACTTTGCCGAATCTTTATTATATGAATCTGTTGCTAATTGGGAACTTATTCACATTTGCACATCAGAAAGAGAAGAACTCTTTCCATTATTTCTAGGGTTTCTTCCTTTCTTTGTAGCACTTTGAAGCACTTCTTTTATTTGATAACATTGATTCAGTTCACTCAAGATGATCCATCCATCTAAGTCATCTCTCTCTCTCTTTCTTATATATATATATATATATATATATATATATATATATATATATATATATATATATAAAGCTGAATGTGTGTGTGTGTGTGTGTGTGTGTCTGGTCAAGAATAGGCTCCTATATGGTTAACTATTTTAAAAAACTGATTATATATAATGATAGAAGATGTATCGAGACACAGGAATGGGTATGTTTGATCTGGCAAAACGATGGTTCATTAAAATTGTGGAGTCTGCGTTCGTGCCTAGTCCACAGAGTATGGAAATAAAAAAATTTTAAATTAAAAAAAAAATCGTTTACAAGTGTTTTTGATATAGATGTACATGAGAATACTTTGATAAGTATGTTTTAACTTAAATAGGGATGGTATAATAAAATTGTGGGGTCTGCGTTCGCGCATGGCCTCCATAGAATGGAAATAGGCACAAACTTTAATAAACACTTTTCATATCTATCTGCGTAAGTATACTTTTTTTTTTTTTTTTTTTTTTTACAAAGGCATCACCACATTATCAAGGCCCAGAGGCCACTCAAGGATAAGGGTTAAAGAGTGTACAGTAGAAATTGGTCAATATAGTAATCATTAGTAATGAAAATTTGGTAAATTTAATAACTTATATGGAACGGCTCATCAAGAACTTATTTACTTTAGACTTGAACACAACCATATTGTAGTCAGCCGGAAAGCAGGAAAACGGAAGACAATTCCACAGGCGTGCAGTTCTAAGAAAGAAGCTTTGTTCATGGAATCTACGTTTAGGTTTAGGCACAGATAAAGAGTGGGGGAAATTATTGATAGTGTTTACAGCTAGACGAGTGTTTCTTGTGAAAGTTTGGCGAGGGGGGACCATAGATTGAAGCTCAGTTGAACACTTTCCATGAAAATAACAATACATCAGAGACAAACTCGCAACATCTCTTCTGTGAGATAGAGGTTGCAAGGAGGAGAAAAGGACATCTCCTACGAGGCTACGAAGTCTATTTTGAACTCTATCAAGGCAGGACAAGTCCTTTCTAGCAGCTCCTGCCCAGATGTGGCAACAGTATTCCATCCTTGGACGTACCTGGCTCTTATATAGGTAGAGAATAGCATCAGCAGTGAGATATCTACTGGATCGATAGAAAGATCCCACCATTTTTCCAGCGGCCTTGGCAACAGATTTGATATACGTGTTCCATTTAAGATCAGGAGTAATGGTCAAGCCCAGAAGCTTGTCAAAACTTGAGGCCTCCTGAAGACGAGAGCCATTCATTTCAATTGATGACAAATGTGGATTAGAATGTTGATGATGTAAAGAGAGAAGCTTGGTTTTAGATGCATTAAAAGTAACCAGCCACTTCTTTCCCCATTGTACTACGTGCTCAAGATCAGAGGAGAGAGAATTGGAGAGAACTTGGTCGTTTACTGTCTTAGATGTGGTACCATAAATGGTAGTGTCGTCAGCATAAATGTCTACAAATGATGTAAGGATATGATTTGGAAGATCATTAATGTAGATCAGGAAAAGAGTTGGGCCCAGGATGGATCCCTGAGGGACACCGGCATTAATACTGTGAGCTTCTGATTTTTGCCCCTCAACTACTACTCTTATGAACCTATCAGAAAGAAATGATTTAATAATTGAGAAGACTTTTCCAGCTATACCATAGCTAGCGATCTTATGAAGTAAACCTTTATGCCATACCCTATCAAAGGCCTTTGATATGTCAAGAGCAATTGCCCTAGAAAGATTGCCACCGTCGAGAGATTTGCTAATCCTATGCGATATAACTGTAAGGACATCTGCTGTAGATCTAGCAGAACGGAAGCCATATTGAGTGTCACTAAGAAGGTTATTTTTGTTGAGATGTTTGATTACTTCTATATTTAACACAGATTCTAGCAACTTACTCATGACGCACAGGAGACTTATTGGCCTGTACTGAGAGGGGGATGAGCGATCACCTGAATTCTTAAATACAGGGCATACTGATGAGATTTTCCAGGGAGATGGGAAACTATTCTCCTTAAGACAACGTTTAAACAGTTTTGTAAGTATGGGCGCTAATTCAGGTTGAAGTTTTTTGAGTACTATAATTGGAATACCATCAGGGCCAGTTGCTTTACTCGAATCAAGGTTTTTGATTAGCTTGGCAACATCACGTACAGATATACGTATATCACATAGCGTGTTTTCTGATACAGGAGGAAATATTGGGGGTTGGCGGCCTTGGTCGCAAAGGGTAGAATTAGCTGCAAAGTTCTTGACAAAGAGTTTGGCTTTGTCTGATGCTGACGAGATTACCTCAGGTCCATTGATAATAGTTGGGATGGAGCACACGCTTCTGTTCAGGATTCTGTTTGCTATTTGCCAAAACTGGTGGGAACCAAGCCGCTGCTCAGCTACTTTGGACTTAACAGATTGAGCATACAACACTCTTGCGTTCCTTATTACTTTCTTACAATGGTTGCTGGCAGTCCTGAAAACGGCTTTAGTTTCCATACATCTATTACGTTTGAAGCAGTGGAAAAAGTGATTTCTGTGCGCAATGGCAGCAGCACATTCTGGAGAGAACCATGGCTGGCTGTTAGGTTTTTGCTGAAACTTTTTAGAGGGTATGAAATGGTCAATACCTACAATTAACCATTCAGTTAGGTCTAATACTATAGAGGACACATCCTTTTTAAACATGGAATGCAGAGGTAGATCAGATATAAATGTACGGAAGCTATCCCAGTCAGCCTTAGTGTTTCGATATACTGTACGATGAAGAGGTACGTCTGAGGACTTATTACATTTCATTTTTATCTTAATTGATACAACAGAGTGGTCGGAAGATCCAAGAGGCGACAGAACAGAAACTGAACATAGTTCAGGGCAAGTTGTGAGAAAAAGGTCTAGTAGGCTCGCATACTGGCCGTCATTATCGGGCACACGGGTAGGTTCCTGAACAATCTGAGTGAGGTCATAGGCAATGGAGAAATCATAACAGAACGTCCCCTCATCATCGGTCTTGTTTGAGTGGGTCAACCATTCGACGTTGTGAACATTGAAGTCTCCACATACGTGAATGTTAGCTGAAGGATAAGTAGAAAGGACTTGGTCAATTTTCTCAGATATGCTTTGAAAGATAGTAACTCCGCTGTTGTGGGGGCGATAGAGAGTAAATATAAATGCAGTAGTGTGAGCTAAAGCAACCCGGAAGCACATATAGGGTAAGTTAGGATCTTCCCTGGAGATGTCCCTCCCACATGGAAAGCTATCTTTAATATAGGCACATATTCCATGCCCATGGCGATCTTGGGGATCAGATTTAGAAGTTAAGTTAGAGTATCCTGAAATTGCAAACTCATCTAGGGAAATAGCCTGTCCAATGCCAGTTTCACTTAAAAATAAAAGGTCTGGTTTAGTCTCCTGTAATTGGGTTTCAACCTCTGGAAGGTTAGAACGAAGACCCCTGATGTTGGAGAAGGAGACATGGTAGTAGGGGTCTACGTTGGAAGTTGGAGAACCGGGTTTAATCGTGTATTTTTTCTTGAAACTTGTCATGATGAAATTTTGGAATTTGTGGACTAGGTCGACAGATTTACTTAGAGCAGGACAGAGAGGGGAAATTAAGAGAGAAAAAGAAACGAAGAATTTTTTTTATTTTTATTTGTAGCTAATGATAAGGTAAAGCCGTAACAATTACCCACTAGTATGGCATCGAATATGTTTCAATTTGAAGAAATATGGTATAATAAAATTATGGGGTGTTCGTTCGCGCCTGACCTCCATAGAATAGAAATATGTCACAAAGTTTAACAAGGTTTTTTAATATAGATCCACAGAATATTGTGGTAAGTATTTCAGTGTGAACAGGTATGGTATAATAAATTATGGGATTTATCTACCGTATTTTTACTTTCATCAAATTTTGTTTTGGTTTTGATACCCCCAAATTCTAAGCTATCTCTTTACAACCCTTCCTTTTCATAACCTATCATACTTTAATAAATCAGAGTCTATTTTGTGTAGGCTGTTTTTGAACCCAGTCAACGACGGGTACTTTTGCTAGTATATATATATATATATATATATATATATATATATATATATATAAAATGTTTAAAGTTCACGTATGCGTCTAGAATAGTGATTTAAAGTTTGTGATCGTTTTTGAAGCATGAAAACGATGGTACTTTTTGTATTTAATATTTTATTTTGCTATTTCAAGAGAGAGAGAGAGAGAGAGAGAGAGTAGTTCAAAATCGTAATGTAAGTACTACAGATCGGAGCTCATCCTCTAGTGTTTCTGCCATTTCTTTATATATGTGTTCATTTGTTTTCCTGTCAGGTCTGTTATAGAGCGTGGCGTCGTCAGCATATATACCTATCTCACAGATAATTTTGTCAGGGAGGTCATTAATGAATATTAGGAATAACAGAGTTCCAAGGATAGAACCCTGAGGCACTCCCGCATTTACATCATATTGTTTAGATGTACGAACACTGAGGACAACCTGGATTCTTCTCTTAAGAAGGATACTTAGCTGAGTCCGATTGCTTCTATAATCACTCCTATAATTATATTGCTGAGTCTGGTTGCTCTTATAATTTATTTGCAGAGTGCAGTTGCTCCTATAATTACTTGGCTGACTCCGATTGGTCCTATAATTACTTTTTCTGAGTTTGATCAGCTTCTCTTCAAATTTTCGGATTTTTAATAATGTCCAAACGCATTTTATTTCCTTTTGGTGGACTGATTGTTGCTATTTCTTCTGATGAGTTAAGGGCAAAATAGATTCACTGATTGATATAATAATTAAGTGAATTGTTTTGTTCTACGAAACAGATACTGTCAAGAATTGTGAATGTCAACATGATGAAATTTGGAATATAGACTTTTGTGATTTATTCATTATATATATATATTAGTGTGTGGCACAATGGAGAGCGCCCCTTCTGTGGGAGCTGGGAGCTTTACATTAATAAACCTTGTGTCTGACTTGGTTTGCACTTGTGAGGTGCAGATGTGTTAAGCAGGTGTTTGTGATTTTGAAAATATTCTGCTATGACTCAAGCCAAGAATGACAGTTTGTTTATAATATTGAACGAACGCAAAACGATATAAAACCTTAAAATTGGAAAGGTCAAACCCGAAAGAACTCATGGGTACAAAAACAAAACAATGTTTAAACGTTATGTATAAATGTCCCTTCCTCCCCCCCTCTCTCTCTCTCTCTCTCTCTCTCTCTCTCTCTCTGTCTCTCTCTCTTTATTTCTCCCTTTTACTCCCCTTCTCTCTCTTTCTTCATTGAAAGAGAGAATTAAATATAATTCTATTGTTTTAAACAGTTGAAGCTTGGATTCTGGGGTCGACGTATGGACGCATGCATCTGGTTTCAACTGGTCTTTATAAAAATATTAATTGTCTGTATTTTTGAGATGAGGTGTTTTCATTTATTGAGATTGTCGGTCTGACTTCCTCATCTTGGTTGTTATAGTCACAACGTTTCGGCCGTTTTGCCCTCTGGCCTTTACCAGGTGTTTTGTATCGAACTGGGGAACCATTTGTTAGGAGTCTCGAACCCAACCCTTTATTATTATTACGGGGGTACCGTGTTGGGACTCCAGCTAGGCTCTGGAACATAGTTGCTGATTCTCTGTTTTGCAACTATGTCCCAGAGCTTAGCTGGAGTCCGAACACGGTACCCCCGTAATAATAATAAAGGGTTGGGTTCGAGACTCCTAACAAATGGTTCCCCAGTTCGATACAAAACACCTGGTAAAGGCCGGAGGGCAAAACGGCCGAAACGTTGTGACTAACCAAGATGAGGAAGTCAGTCCGACAACCTCAATCAATGAAAACTTATAAAAATATGCTCCTCATTGTTAAATCTTAAATAAATTATTTTTTTATAAAAATGCATTTGTTCGCTATTTTTGTATAAGTGTTAAATTCCAGCATGCCAGTAATGTCGACGATGGAAACATGCCTGTAACGACGCAATGAAGACAAGAAGCGACCAATGCCAGCCGTTTATAGCCGACGACATCTCGACCCGTTTTTGTTGATTTTTCCATGTGCCTATCTTTGTATATCGTTTATACCCCCCGGGGAGCTGGTTGCCTTCCCAGGACATTCTTCAACCAAGTAATTCTCCTGGGGATTGATTGTTTTTGTTTTACGGCATATCAACCGTTTTGAGGTTATTTAATGCCGAATCCAAAGATTTTAAAGAAAACTTTTTTTAATAGAATATATTTGTTGTTTTCAAGTTGGTTTGTATTGAACCCATAGTTAGAACCCTAAAAGGTACTACCACTCCAGGTCAGAGTGGACCTGGGAGCAATGACAATTAAAGGGTGGCTCCACACTCCCCAAAGCCCGCAAGCTGGGGCCTCACGATTGGATATAGTTTAGGGTCATACCCAGGACCTCTCCCCGGGGAACGATAGTAGCATAAGTGCTGGGACGATTAATCGGAATCGGGAATTGGAAAAATTGGAACATTTGGAAGTATCTGAATCGATATTGGAATCAGCAAAAAAAACAATTCTTTTAATTGTCTTTTTTTAATTGTCTTTTTTTAATTGTCTTTTTTTAATTGTCTTTTTTTAATTGGCTTTGTTTAAAGCAAAAGCTTCTACTGCTAGGAATAATGATAAAATAATAAATATTTATTGATTTTAAATTACCAGTAAAACTAAAATCTACAGCTCACCCCCCCCCCCCCCCGACCCCCACCCCACGGATGTATTTTTACGTTTAGAAAAATATCTGCATATTTAACATGTGTTTTTCTGATGCTCGGGGAAAAAAATAAGAACGCTATAGTTAAATATCCCTTCATTGAATATTCTGTTTATGAAAATGTCATAACAATAATCTAATCACTAATTTAGCTTCAAGTCTGACACAAAATTCAGCTGTAATGTAATGGTTTATTTTTTTTTTTGGTGATCAATATATAAAAACAAGTGAAGCATGTATGGTCCCTCATGAGTGCACAGTGAAGGAGATATGAAAAAAACTGACTACGTTCAGCATTTAGCCCCAAAAGTTCCTAGGGAACGTCAAATCCTGGTGAAATGAACAAACGGTGCAGGCCTTAACATATGTAAATTTCAGTTCTGTACCATGCAAAAAAAGAAATGACTAAGTCCATCATTTCCTCCTCCCCCATTTAGCCCCAAAAGTCCCCAATGCCTTAACATATTTAAATTTGAGTCTAGCACCATGCAAAACTGCTAAATAGACATACACAGAAAATTTTGGACAAATATGGTAAAATATTCCCAAAAATGGAACGTTTTTATTTGCCCTAAAAGAGCCCCTGGGGCACATCCAAGAGTAATCACGAAGTATAGATAAACAAAATTATATAGAAATCAGTTAGTTACAACTTTTCAGAAAGTTTTATAAAAATCCAAGGCATCAATTTCTTTTTTTAATATGCACAAAAATATCAATTTTAGCTATTTTAACCCGAAAGGAACCTCTAGGGGGGTAACCAGAGTTTTCTTGGAAAATCCGTTCTGTTACTTTTTTTTACTCATATCATGTTTAATGTTTGCGCAAAATTTCAAAAAATTCCAAGGCATAGTTATTGAGAAAAGTACGGACAGACGAACGAACGAACAGACAAGGGTGAATTTACAGGCCCACCCTCCTTTTGTCGGAGGGATCAAAAATAAGAACAAAAAAGCCATACTTACGTATAGTATGATCACAATTATATTATATACTATCTGAAATACATACCTGAAAATAAAAATAGAGAAAAAAAGTGAAAATAAACAAAAGAATAAACAACAATGGAGAGTTTCATATTTTAAAAACATCTTTAAAAACAAAATAAATATAAATAAGAATTATAATTTGTACTAACAGGGCGTCCAGCATTGCCCGGTCATAAAATACACTTAAATATATTTTAAGTTTTTTTTGTTTTTTGTTTTTTTTACATAGGCATCACCACATTATCAAGGCCAAGAGGCCACTCAAGGATAAGGGTTAAAGAGTGTACAGTAGAAATTGGACATTATAGTAATCATTAGTAATGAAAATTTGGTAAATTTGATAACTTATATGGAACGGCTCATCAAGAACTTATTTACGTTAGACTTGAAGACAACCATATTGTAGTCAGCCGGAAAGCAGGAAAACGGAAGACAATTCCACAGGCGTGCAGTTCTAAGAAAAAAGCTTTGTTCATGGAATCTACGTTTAGGTTTAGGCACAGATAAAGAGTGGGGGGAATTATTGATAGTGTTTACAGCTAGACGAGTGTTTCTTGTGAAAGTTTTGCGAGGGGGGACCATAGTTTGAAGCTCAGTCGAACACTTTCCATGAAAATAACGATACATCAGAGACAAACTCGCAACATCTCTTCTGTGAGATAAAGGTTGTAAGGAAGAGAAAAGGACATCTCCTACGAGGCTATGAAGTCTATTTTGAACTCTATCAAGGCAGGACAAGTCCTTTCTAGCAGCTCCTGCCCAGATATGGCAACAGTATTCCATCCTTGGACGTACCTGGCTCTTATATAGATAGAGAATAGCATCAGCAGTGAGATATCTACCGGATCGATAGAAAGATCCCACCATTTTTCCAGCGGCCTTGGCAACAGATTTGATGTACGTGTTCCATTTAAGATCAGGAGTAATGGTCAAGCCAAGAAGTTTGTCAAAACTTGAGGCCTCCTGAAGACGAGAGCCATTCATTTCAATTGATGTCAGATGTGGATCAGAATGTTGATGATGTAAAGAGAGAAGCTTGGTATCATTATAGAGTCAATTCTCTATCGATTATTTCATATTATATTGTATCCAATACATAGTCGTGATTTCAAAAGTAAAAACAATATATGACCTTGATGTCATCAGCTAGAATCGAAACCAAAACCGAAACCAATATTTATAGCACTCAAGCCTTAGAAGTTATCGAATCAGCCTTTATCTGTTGGATAATACATAGGTAAAAATAAACTAAGATTAACATATAAATGTATATTTGTGCATGCGTAGAAGAGCAGTTTAAACCGATTTACACTTGCCAAATTCTCATTTCTTTCAATTTTGACTCCTTATTTTAACCGAGTAAAAACCTATAGTACACAAAAACGGTACACAAAAAAAAAATGCAATTATTTGAGCCACCCCGGGCTGCTCTGCGATCTTCCATCTTGGAGGAGATACAATGTGTGGATAAAATGGACGGGAAGAAAGACATAGTGAGTTTAATAAATTAGTTTATAAAGGTAATATTATGTATTTATGTGTGCATGTATCTACGTATTTTGTTTGGTATTATGTGGGGGGAACATCTTTAAATCAATACCAGGTCTTAAAAGGAACATGGCAGTACACACGAAGTTGAATATTGAATACAGTAGAAAGTCCTGGGAACATATACCAAAAAGAATAGTTAGAAATAAGTCATATACCATTCATTATGATGATGTAATGCCTATAGTTACCTACCTAGAAAACAGACCTATTAAATCTGGCATAGTAATATGGAACAAAGAGGAGGAAGAAGCAACCTTAGTAGAAGTTAGTGTCCTCAATGATACTGGATTAAACAGAGTTGAGAGGTAAAATATAACGAAATACCAAGGTCTTATGTACGACATGAAAAGAAATTGGAATCTTAGGAAGATCTCTATCATTCCAGTAATTATAGTGAGCAACGGACTCATAAAAAAAAGAATTTAAAAAAATTCCCAGACAAATATACACAGTGAACAAAGTGCAAGAGAGATAAAAAAAAATCTCTCAGTTGGTATGTATGAGATATTAGGTGAATATCCGGTAGGATGCCTCATCTCCAGCTAGAACAAAATGATAAATCTATATATCTATAAAAGTGAAATTACCTGTCCGTGTGTGTCTGTGTGTGCACATTTTCTTACCAAACTACTCTGTCAATTTTCAGTCTACCGACTCGAGATTTGACATAAGGGGTATTGAGATTTGGGAAATTTTTTTTGATCGGTTTTTGGCCAACATTTGGTTGTCAGGGGTTCAAAGTTTAACGATTTGACCACTGAAAAATCTACCAAACTCCTCCATCAATTTTGGGTCTAAACACTTGCAATTTTAGTTGTAGGTTAGTTGGACATGGATCAAACTTTTTAATTTGATTTGAGCCCAAAACAATAAATGTTAAGGGATCCAAATTGAGGTCAATATTAAAAAAAAATTTTATCTCTGCGGTTTTTACCAAATTACTCAGCTAATTTTTGGTCTAAACATTTGAAATTTTACTTGAAGTGTATTCAGACATAGTGCAAGCTTTTTAATAGGTTTTTGAGCGAAATTTTGGCTACCAAGGGGTCAAAGTTCAAAAGATTTGACCTTTGCAGTCTCTAGCAAACTATTCAGCCAATTTTTGGTCTGAACATTTAAAATTGTACATAAAAGGTATTTAGACATGCAGCAAGCCTTTTAATCAGTTTTTGGGCGAAAATTTGGCTGCCAAGAGGTCAAAGTCTACAGAATTGACCTTTGCAGACTCTTCCAAACTCCCCCACCAATTTTGGGTCTAGACACTTGAAATTTTAGATGTAGATTACCTGAACATTAGTAAAACTTTTTAATATATATATATATATATATATATATATGCGCATAAAGTTATGAACAGTACATAAGGCCCGAGCAAGGCCGGGCTGAACTACTAGTTAGTAATAAAAGTAACACTATAATTTTAACTTCAGATATTGAGGTAATAGTTTAGTTTTGCATTAAAACAGATACCAAATCAAATTTATTATATAGCATGGTAAACTGAATTCAATATTAATAGAAATAATTATATAGTGCTAGTAAATAATAAAATAAAACATACAAATTTCATAAAGCAATCCCATTAATTCAGTCGACGTTACTTCTTTTATCTGTCACCTATGTTTTCAACTAGTACGACATAATCGCGTTGACACACCGTTTTCGTCAGATCACCGAAGTTAAGCAACGTTGAGCTTGGTTAGTACAAGATGGGTGACCATTTGGGAATTCTGGGCGTTTTATCTGCTCTCTGCTTATCTCGGGATTTGTTCGCAGTCGCCCTGTACATACACTTCACTTGCCACTGGTATTTAACAATGTCGACTCGGGTAAAGTGTGGTTGGAGATTGCACACCTGCTGCCACAAAAATTTCACGCGCAGGCACCCCTTCGTGGGTATCCATAATCTGTCAAAGACTGAATGAGCCCCCTTTTTTTAATGTTCCCAGCTTTGCAGGTAAAGACTGCTCTTTAAAATCATTCACAAAGTCATGCAAAGAGAGACAATATTGGTACCAACAACAGCTGAGAACAAAGAGATGTCAATCATTTGTAAAACTGAGCAATTCAGATGTATGCATGTATGTATGGTATCTAGTTATATCACCGAAGTTAAGTACCGTTGCGTTTGATCAGTATCAAATGGGTAATCATTTTGAAATACAGGATGTTTCAAAAGTTTTGAGCACATTTCACGTCCTTGTATCTGCTTAACTATGAATGGTAGTCAGATGAAAGTGGTGCCATTTTAAATGCATTTTTTTGTAATTTTGTTATTGATTTTTCTTTTTTATTTCTTTTCAGATCCAGTAATGATGTTCACTTAATAAGAAAAGGCATTTTGTGTGCTTGAAGTTGCAAAAGCTGAATCTGCAAAGCTGAATAATGGATATTTGTTCAATGTGCACTTTTCAAAAAAGATCTCTCACCTTGCGATTTTTTTTTTTTGTGAGTATTTGTGAAAGGATTGGTCTATGTGCCTCCCATTCCAAGAGACATGGATGATCTGGTTCGAATAACAGAAACTGTTGAAACCACTGACAACGCAATGCTGGGACGCATTTAGCAAGAATTGGAATATGGTCTTGATGTGTATTGATGGTGCTCGCATTGAACATCTTTGAAAATTCCATGAAAAGCTTAAGATCACAAACTTTCTCAATATACCAGATGCGTTTTTATATCCTTAATAGTTCTCGAGATATTCGATGTTAAAATGTGGCCAAGACTTTTGGAACACCCTGTACTGTGTGTCATCTCTTCTGACCGGGATATACATATGGCTGAGGATCGCATGTGAATTTGATATTCTATAGAAGCTTCCTGCATAAAGCTGGTTCAACTTGATCAAGGGTAAGGAGAATACCGCACCAGGTATAACCAAATGAAAAAAAAACTGTACGAATGTGTGCTTAGGGACATTTTTTTTTTACTTGGGAGTCGCCACTTATCAAGGCCCAAAGACCACTCAAGGATGAGAGTTAATAAATGTAAGGTGATAGTGTATAGTATTCGTTAATGGTGTAAATTGGGTAGAATTTGATTATTTATGGGGATGTCACAAGAACTTGTTTACATTGGATTTAAAGGCTACCATGTTTTATTCAATCAGGAAGCAGGCCAGCGAAACAGTGTTCCATAGACGAGTAGTTCTAGGAAAGAAACTTTGTTCATGGAATCTGCATTTAGATTTATGCACAGATAGAGAGTGGGGGGAATCGTATATAGTAGTTGTAGTTAGTTTAGTGTTTTTATGAAAGTTTAGCAAGTGTCAACTATAGATTGGTGCTCAGTCGATCACTGGAAGTGCAAATAACGAATGAGCAGAGACAGGCTTGCAACGTCTCTTCTGCTCTCTTGCTGTTGTGATGCTTGGGGAGAGTTCAAGAAGCTGCTGTCAATCCTTATATCTGGGCATAGGTTTTTCAGGATTAAGAACAAGGTCTTTTCACCCTGTGTTCACTCTGCCATTTCTGCACGGAAGTGACACATAGCTCTTAAATATTTCTGATCTGCAACGGCTTCGTCCTAAAATCAGTGCCATGATCAGATGAATGTGCTGCTGCAAATTAGAATAAAGGTTCCCTTCAACTGTACTTCATCAGTATCATGGTGGGATTGTGAATGTTTTACACGCTCAACATCTCAAATTGTTTGGCCAAATATGGTGCATCACATGTTGCATAACTCACATCGACACCTCAGGTACTGAGGAGCATGATAGAATAAGGAGTAGCCAGATTCAGCATAAAAGAAATGATTCGATTGCATAAAGCATGATTATTCCCAACGTTTTTAACTTCATGGAACCCTTTACTATTTTTATTTATTTTTTTTTTACTCCCATTCGTCCCTAACAAGGCATATCGCCACTTGGACATAAGAGGCTACTATTTGAGACCATGCCTAGAAAAGATTAACAAGATGTTGGTTTATATTACATTTAAACTTCTGCATGTCAGTACAGTCAACAATTTTCCCCACTCTTTATCTGTGCCTAAATCCAAACGTAGATTCCATGCGCAAAGCTTCTTTCTTAGAACTGCACGTCAGTGGAACTCTCTGCCGCTTGTCTGTTTCCCACCTGACTACAACTTGGACGTCTTCAAGTCCAACATAAACAAACTCCTGACAAACCGCCCCCTTAAGTAAGACACTCTATCAAAACCCCCAATACTAATGATTACTACAATACTATCTCATTGATTACTGTACACGCAATAACCCTCATCCCTGAGTGGCCTTCTGGCCTTGATAAATAGTGACCTCCATGTAAAAAAAAAAAAAGCAGGAAGTGGGAAGGGAATTACAAAGTCTAGCTGTTCGAGGGAAGAAGCTATTAGAGTAGAAAGCTTGCTGGCAGTTTAAGGACCTCAACAGTGAAGGGGTGTGATTTTGTTGCTAAGCGGTTTTGTCGGAGATATGTACGTCGAGGGTGTATAAGTGCAATGAGTTCATCATCTCCTATTTTTTGCAATAATCAGCTTTCGTTCTTGATAGCTCTTTAAAGCAAGTGGCTTAATGCCTTGTCTAAAGCGATTTCCATATAGAAAATGTATATATATGTATACTAACAAAAAAAGAATGCGACTGGGTGGGGAGGATGTTTTTGCTAGTAGTAGTAGTAATAATAATAAATGCAAAAGAATATCTTGCGTTTCTAATAATTAGCACAGAGATAGAAAAGGCAAGGATCAAAGTTTGAATTGATCCATGATTAGGCCAACCCACTTTAATTGAATGATTAAATAATAAAGTGAACTTAGAAATGGAAGAGACTTCAACTTTTCTCTTTCTTTTATACTCAGTCTATTTTGATTTTATTTCTTTTTTGTGAATACAATGATCAGTTCAAATGTATTGATTAAGAATTTCTGTTATTTTTATATGCGACCATTGTCTATTGAGTTTCATACATTTATATTAGTACTGTCTTCACTATTCTTTTTTTTTATTATTTTACTTTAGTAAGTATGTTCTCGGAAATCAAGGGACCCTTTCCTGGGGCTAACACTTGAATTCTATATAAGATACATAGATATCCGATTGTTCAATCAATATTCTCGCAAACGTTGTGTTAGCAAAGAAATGACGATCACTGCTTTTCTTATTACCGTTCAACATTTTTCAGATGAGGATTGCTTGTACTGGATTATTCAAACTGCAGTTCTTATCTTGAGTGTTATTTTCACAACGTTTCAGTCGTACTCGGGAATTTTTCTGTTGAACTCGAGAATCTGCCTGGAATTTGGAACAGAACCCTTTATTTAATCCACAGGGGTAGGACACTGAAAATACAATTGCAAATTACTTAAGATTTCTACCCAGACATGGCTAATCGAATGAGAGATGGATTAAATAATGGGTTTCATTCGAAATTCCATGGAAATTTCCGAGTTCAAAAAAAAAGATTACTGAGTTCAGCAAGATACAGCTGAAGAAGGCTGGAGGTCAGTTTGATCGAAAATTGGTGAAAATAACACTCAAGATGAGAACAGTAGTCTGAAGAATGTAAATACGGGGTGGGACGATAAATTTGTTGCCCTAAAGAAAACAATACTACAGCTTTATTTTAAAACATTTATTGAAAAATATTAATTCAGGTAACTGGATTTTGTAGTAGAGCTGACATCTATTCAATGTAGCCACCTTCAGCCTCAATCACCGTCTCAATACAATTCCAAAACTGAGAGCATGCCTTTTCTACAAGCGTTGGCAGGAGCTTGGCGAATACTCAGCAGATGGTGGCGATCAAACTGGCTTTGGGGCTGTGGGACATCATGTTAGTGATGTTCTCGTTCTCGACGTGAGACCAAACAAAGTAGTCCAGTAAGTTCAGAACGGGGGAGGAGGGAACAAGTGGGAGAAGGGTACAAAGTCGTAGAACTCCTTCTGAGGCCAAGCCTGGGTCTCTTTTGACTTGTGAGCAGCGCCGAGTCTTGCTGCCACACCAAGAGTCAGCCAGCGGCACCTGATTGCACCAAGGTATCGTCACACCCTTCAGTACATCCAGGTACACTTTGGTTTTGACTTTTAAGCTGACTTCGAGGATGTGAGCTAGCATGGTGTGACCCTCACTTGAAATCACACCAAAGACCTTAACCGTGGCCAGAAACTTTGTTTTCGTCACCCTGGCCACGTCCCCATTATTCGTGGCAATCCAGCAATGCATTTTGAAGGTGCTGGCAATGGTCATGCTGTCATAATCTGAATCAGTAGAGAGCATGAGTTGTACAGAGGCGCATCTCCGATCTCACTTGTTGAACATTGTGTCACTTTCAGACATGATAGAAGGCTCCTATCGCTCTTGGGATTGGTACACAACTGGTCAACTAGTAGATGGTCTGCAAAAAAAAAGAAAAAGAAAACCAGTTTTCATCAAACGGAAATGGAATCATGTCGTCTTTTCTAGGGCGACAATTTTATCGTTCCACCTTGTAATACGAATAATCAATGCTCATCTTAATTGACCACTTAACTATGTTGTAGTTTATCTTCACGTGTGGGAGGCAACGTTCTTAATGAATCCAATAAGTAAGTCAATTAAGCATTTTTGGTATTTTTATATGAGATCATTGTTTGTCGAATATCATACATGGAATAATTTGTAGGCATTGTTACGTATTACTTAGTAATATTATTGAAATATATTGACTGGACTAATTTCGTTTCGTTTCTTTCAGTTTTATATTGTCCCCTTTTCCTGATGTTAAATTAATCATGTAACTTGTTTTATTTTTTCATTTCTTTGATTTGATATTGCTTCATTTCTCTCTTTCCAGTAATTATTTCGATTTTGTTAAACTTTCCTTTCCTTCTTATTAATTATATTTTATAAAACATTCTAAGAAATGTTTTTGCCAATAAATTATTTTATGGCAATCAATCATTTTTTGTCAATCAATCATTTTTGTCAATGAATTATTTTTTGACAATAAATTATTTTTTGTCAATAAATAATTTTTTGCCAATAAATTACTTTTGCCAATGAATTTTTTTGTCAATAAATTATTTTTTATCAATAAATAATTTTTTGCCAATAAATTACTTTTGCCAATGAATTTTTTTGTCAATGAATTATTTTTTGACAATAAATTATTTTTTGCCAATAAATCATTTTTTGCCAATAAATTACTTTTGCCAATAAATTACTTTTGCCAATGAATTACTTTTTTGTCAGTGAATTATTTTTGCCAGTTGTTCATTTTTGTCAATTACTTTTTGTCAATGAATGATTTTTTGTCAATAAATTATTTTTTATCAATAAATTATTTTTTGCCAATTAATTACTTTTGCCAATGAACTTTTTTGTCAGTAAATTATTTTTTGTCAATAAATTATTTTTTGTCAGTAAATTATTTTTTGTCAATAAATTATTTTTGTCAATGAATTACTTTTTGTCAATAAATTACTTTTTGTCAATAAATTATTTTTTGTCAATAAATTATTTTTGTCAATGAATTACTTTTTGTCAATGAATTACTTTTTGTCAATGAATTATCTTTTGTGAATAAATTGTTTTCGTCAATAAATTATTTGTCATTAAATTATTTTTTGCCAATAAATTACCTTTTGTCAATAAATTATTTTTGCCAATGGATTATTTTTTGTCAATAAATTATTTTTCAGAGCAATCATACCTAATTTATTTTTGCATAATTTATTTTGAGTTTTGTATTATTATCAGGGTTGAGTTAACGAAGTAATAATTCATTTATGTAGTGCCATATTACAAGCAAGTAAACGCTGAGTTCTCACAAATTTGGCCTTTCTGACTATGCAGAAGATGGTCATGGCTACAGGTTGGTGAATTTGTAGTGTGTCTCTAGATGACAGAGTTAATTCTTACTTCCTGCTATCAAGTGTTAAGTTGTACAGACTGGAGCCATCACTGCATTGCAAGTGCCTACGGTGGTATCACTATGTTGAAGAAAGCTCTCAACAAATGTACACACATCTCAACTGAGGGTAAGCGGGCAAGGGAAAGCTAGAAAAGACTTGGAATGACTTAGAAATTACCTCAAGCAATTTCAGATTGAAATCAATATAAATGATAGTTTCATGAATAAAATCACTGTATGCCGTCATGGCCAACGTGCAACCTGTATTTGATGTGGAAGAGACGTGCTAAGAAGAAGAAGAAGAAGAAGAAGAAGAAGAAGAAGAAGAAGAAGAACAACAACAACAACAACAACAACAACAACAACAACAACAAAAACAACAACAAAAAGAACAAAGGAGAAGAAAAAGTAAAAGAAAAAAAAAGACAAAAAGAAGGTTGTCTTCTTTTATTGATGTTAAGTCAATTATGCATTGTTTCCCTTTGAGAACAGCCTGTGGTGTTCCATAGAGTCTGAGTGACAACAAGTCTCCCCAGATTTTCAGTATTCTCCGTCTCTTTTTTTAAAATTTGCGTTATCACAACAGTCATTTACCATTGAGTGTTATTATTATTGTAATTATTACTTTTGTTGTTATTATTATTATTATTATTATTACTAGTAGTAGTAGTAGTAGTAGTAGTAGTAGTAACATCATTTAATGCATTGTTTTATAGTAGTAGATAGGAGGTGACGATGGTCAAGTGGTTAACGACATGGCCTGATGACCTGAGGGTTCCAAGTTCGAATCCAGTTCATTCCATAAAAATTACTGCAAATTAGGATGTTGGCTACGTTCACGTGGTCCCCCCCCCCCCGTACGTAGCTAATGTCTTTCTAAAAAGAATTCCGACTAGAAAAACATCGGGGAAACTAATGCCAACAATAGCATTCTTGGATTTACAGGATATGATGATGATAATCGCAAACAAATAGATAATAACTGAACCGATTATTTAATGATATATTAGGATTCTATTTCTATTTCATTCAATGTTTTTGAATGTATTAAGAAAATGGATCTCTCTCTTCCTATACGTAGTAACGTTTAATTATTTTAAGCATTAAAATGATGAAAACAGATCCGATTTGTCCAGTGTTTAAAATCGTTTAAAAATAAAATATGTCGACTCTCAAAATAGATTATTTACTAATCTCATTATCTATGGAAAAAAAGGCAGACATTTATTCTTATTCGCATCTGTAAACAATATATTTTCCATAGATTTTTCAGCATTGTTCAAGACAAAGATCCATTGTTTGCATTTTAGACAAATATGTACGTCATTCAAGAAAGGAAACACGGGAACAAGTAAACAAATCGAATAAATATGTACACACTTAAAGAGAAAAACACGTACACGAGAAATTTAGCAAAAGAGTTACAACATCTTGATTTGTAGTTCTCCTCGTGAGAAACACTGGTCGACCATTTGGGATTAGAGTTATCTCCCTTGGAGATATTTGGTTTTAAGTCTAGAGAATTTGTACTCTTATCTCTCCCACGAAGTGAGAAATTTAGAAACGAGACTGCCTCCTATTGGCACGATTTTAAGACGTCAAGCATATGAGTTGAAAGAGATGCGTCCTCGACGATCAGTCCAACAGTGAGCCGTTGTGATTGTGTTAACCTTGATTCTGTTCTATTCATTATTAAAATAAATTCACTCTCTCTCTCTCTCTCTCTCTCTCTCTCTCTCTCTCTCCCTCCCTCCCTCCCTCAAATCGACAATGGGTGAAAGACTAATGTAATGTCATTTCATATATATATATATATATATATATATATATATATATATATATATATATATATACACGCTCCTACAGCCTACATTATATTTGGTGCGGCTCATACAACATCCACTTACTGCTACTGGTGTTCGCAAAACGGGTACACAAGCATACAGCAAAATAATATGCTACTTTTTTTTAGCATAGTTGATTTCAAATTTTGATTTTCAGCTTTCTTGGTTCCATGTGCTATTCATTTCTACCTTTTATTTTATTTCTGCTGCAGTTTCCATGTGGCTGATTAGCGTTTGTAGTTAATATGGATTAGTTTCTACGTTTAAGGGTTTTATTAATACTAGCAAGACCCGTGGAAATTCCATGGAATGAGAAATGCATTTAATCAAAAAATATGTTTTGATAAAAGCTTATATTTTTCTGGATAGTGCAAAAATTATTTTTTTGGACAGAAAAACAGTAACATGCAGCGAAATATGAGTTTATTAACATTTCTATGAAAATAGCGCCCATTGTATTTTAAAGATAGAGCTGTCCCAAATAAGATATATCAATAAGAACGAGAAAATACTCAGAAAGTAATATTCTGCTACATAGTTCAATACAAATAATAAAATCTCATTGTAAGAGACAATTTTTGATTTACTCCTTCTGTCCAGCCGCTTTTGCCAGACAATGTTTTTCTTTTTATACCCTGTTTCTTTCGAATGTTCTCTTTTCTTTTTTTACGTAATGTGTCACTGACTCCTTTCTCTGGTGAAGAGCTGCTACCCATTAAAATTACTACGAGTTCTTTTCATATACCATCACAACAATGATCATATATTATTATCGTGATATTCGAAAACAAGGCTACATTAAAGGGAGGCCACTCATATTCTTGTCCAGGATTGCCAGATTGGCTTTTTTAAGCCAGATTTTGTGAATTTTGCCTTTATTGAAAAGTTATTTAGCCTTCAAAAGTTGTATTTTCCCTTTTTCAAAGCCTAACGTATGGAATAACTAAGGAAAGAACAAGCAGAATATTTAATCTATATATTAATATGATAGTGTGTGTGTTAATTTCTGTGTCACGCTTACATCCGGTCGTTTAATTCTTATGTACTTCCATTTTTTGTCATAGATAATTTTACCAAGAATTTTTCATAAGTTTTGGTTTCGGTTTCGACTATAACTGATAGCACTTCAGTAATCTATTTTTTTTATAAATAATTTTATCAAGAATTCTTTGTAAGTGTTGGTTTCCGTTTCGATTATGGCTGAAGGAACTCAAGTGTTATATATATATATATATATATATATATATATATATACAAATATTTTTTTCATAAGTTTTTATTTCGGTTACGATTCAAGCTAGTGCACCCAAGTCACATGGATATATTTATTTTATTTTTGAAATTGCAGCTTTATAATATATATAAATCGAGAGAACATTAACTCTATAATAATATATACGAAATCTGCAAGAATTAAAATATCATATTAAAACATACTTTATGACCGGGCTTTGCCGGGCGTCCGTGCTAGCTTAGATAAATACTTTTGCAGTTTTAACAAAAGAGCTACAATAATATCAGAGCGTTTCCATTTACACTGAACATCTACAGATGCCAATATCAATATATTACATATGAATGAGTCTCCTGAGGAATTTCCACAGGTCCAGCTAGTATATTATTATTATAAATATTATTATGTAACAAGCGTGATGTTGTGCGGCAGTAAATGTTGGACCCTAACCCTAGTTCGTCTTTACCAAAAACGGCAGGACAATGATTAGATGAATATGCAACATAATGCCAGACCGAATCAAAAACATTAAGCTTTGTACTTTAACTTGATAGATTGACCGTTCTAAAAATTGATATCCTTATAAGGGCAAACCGTTATTACTGGTTCAGGCATATTGAAAAAGCAAAGGGTATATCAACACTTGCAGAGAATTAAGACTGAACAGCAAATTGAAAGGCAGGCGTCTTAAAATGACATGCAAGTAAACCATCAGGCAAATGGACACAGCCAATTCTGACAATTGGAGATTTAATATAAGAACCAGGCAGCATCGAACTCCTTGCTGAAGAGAATCTAAACAATAAACCTGAGTGAATGAGGAGTACTCACACAAGTTCTCAGTAGTGATTACTAGAGCTAAGACAACAGTATATTCTTTTCCTTGTTTTGACTCTCCGGTATATAGCTATTGATATCTTATATGTTTTTATGTAGAGTGATGTGGTTCTCGGTTAATTGTGTCTAACTGTGTCGGGTTTATACTCGAGAGTAAAAACAATGAAAAGAATATTCTGTTGTCCTAGTGATTACTCACTGTTAATAAGCAGTAGTGTTGTATGAATTAAAATATCATATACGACCAGGCAACGCCGGGCGGCCTGCTAGTGTAAAATAAAAAGAACGCACAAAATATGTCGTAAAACTGCCAAGGGGTTGGCAGAATTCTATTTATGACAGTTTATTCGATTTTGGAATAATTAATTTTGAAATGGGTGAAATTTTAATTTTTTGTCAAATAGTGATATATTTTTACTCAGTTGCTTTTTGCGCTTCGCTTTTTGGCAATCCAACGATCTCATTTTTTTTTTTTTACACGTGTGTAAAAGATGATACGTACAAATACAAACAGCCTTAGCCCATTATTAAAAGAAGAATCAACATCTTTATTTCATATTGTCCTAAATTCCAAAAGTATAAAAATATTAGCTGGAGCAAGGATTTATCTATAGGGTACTTTTCCATCCAATTTCTCAATTTATTTATTCTTTATACCAAACTAACCAAAATGTGTAACGGTTTGCGCATGCGTATAAGATCAGTTTTAGTCGAATCACGCTTAACAAGCTCCGATTTCCTTCAATTTTGACCCCTTTTTTAATTCCTTAATAATTATTTCAATCGCTAAAAAGAAATGACCCAGAAAAAATGCAATCATTTGAGCCAAATAGCGTAATTTCGCGAGCTTTCGTCTCAAAGAATACAGTTTGGGAAAAATGGAGTGAGTTTTATAAATGAGATAAGTAAAAAAAAAAACATACAAAATACAATTTGTATTTTAACCTGCTCGTAAAATCCACTAAAGACTCTGAAATAAAGCTGACCGACTATGTGTGTATTTAATCTATACCCAGTTTTCGTCATTTACATGGATCTAGAATTATGTGGTTCACTTATGCTTTGCCAGAGAAAATCCTTGCCCATAAATTGACCACACGTATTATACTAAAGCATCAGGAGCGAAGGCATTGTTACTTATATGCAACTACACTAGTGCAGAAGTTAAAAATATAGCTCTTGGTGCGATGAAACGAAACATTCGCCACATTAATCGCAATTCAATGGGCTTGTCCGAACGGAGAAATTTGAAAAATTAAAGAAAAAACTTGTCAGCAATGCAGTCCATTTTTACACAAAAAATTGTAGAGAATGAGGCAGTAACACGAGCAAGTTTTCGTGCTTTACGCATGTTGGCTAAGAAAGGTAAGCCATTTACAAATGGCGAAATAATTAAACAAAAATGTTTAACAGCGGTTGCAAGGAAAATGTGTCAAGAAAACGTCGATGCATTCTTTCTGCAAATATTGTTGCTCATAGGATTCAAATTCTTGGAAGAAATATTGTGTCACAGTTGAAAGATAAAGCAAGAGACTTTGAAAGCTTTGCTGTTGCACTCCATGAGACAACCGGATGTCAGACACATTTCAAAAGTTGTTGTTCATTAGAAGAATAGATGTCGAGTTTTGGATTATCGAAGAATTAGTATCTCTGCCCAATGAAAAACAACAGGCCTGGTTATTTTTGCAGGTACAGAAAAAAGAACATCATTGGCCGGGTACAATCTGGAATAGAAGAAACTGAAATGTATAACAACGGTGGCAGAAATAAATGTGGAATAAAGAAAAGCCTTGGTAGAACACACTAATCGAGATGTTGAAGATTTTAGTGCTTGCAAACTCCTCCCGCATCATCCATCAACCAGCGCTACGCGAAAAGCATCTCAACCTGCCTTTTCTCATAGAGCCTATTGTTTCCACTTAACTTTATTCGATTTCATTGACTCAATCATCGCCAATTCTGTGACTTCCTCCTGTAAATGGATGCTGAATTTTCAGGTATATCTTACTACACTTCAAGGGAGATGGTTTAGTTTCAGAAAAGTTCTAGCTCGGTTTGTCGATCTTTGAGCTGTGATGGAATTACTCTTGAATGAGAACCCTCTACTGCTTTTGCTAACAGACAGTGAATGGCTTTGGAAGCTAGATATTACAACATATTTAACTATGCATCTCAATAACTTTAATTTGCGCTTGCGGTGTGAAACTATTCATTTGCGATGTTTATTCCAATGTGAAATTGATTCGTTACTTAATACTCAGCTAGCAAGAAGTCCCTTTGTTCACGTTTAGCCAAGAAGCTGCAACACATTTCCCAAGCTTGTTTGTTCAAGAAGTCGTTCTCGATTCGAAACAACAATTTCTCTGATCTTAATGTAAAAATTGAGAACATTCGAAAATCATTCCAACTGTTATTAAATACTTGCCTCCTGAATTATAGATGGAAATTATGGATTTGCAACCAAATGACTGAAGTGTTGAAATTAATGTTTTAACTCAGCGAAAAAAAATATCCGTTGCTCGTACTAACGCGTACAAAAAATAACTCCGATTGCGTAAAGCAATCTTCTCTTGATTTTTCAACTTCTTCTTCTTCTTCTTCTTCTTCTTCTTCTTCTTCTTCGTCGTCGTCGTCGTCGTCACAAAATCTCGATTACATTCCAACCCTCCCGCAAAAGAAAGAAGAAAAAAAAGCGTCTTTATTGTATTTATTTGCTTCCCCACCAAAGCAAATTAGGCACAAGGCCGTTTAGCTCCCCTAAAAGTAGGTAAAAAGGGGGCACTCTGGTTACCAAAAATAATAATTGTCCCAGTATAGAGGGTTTCCCCTCCATTGACTGGTACAAATTATCTTAAGTGCAGCATCTGCAGAACAGATGGTATTTATTTGCTCCCCCACTGAGCAAATTAGGCACAAGGCCGTTTTTAATGTGAGGTAAAAACCAGCTCCCCTAAAAGGGGTCACTCTGGTTACCAAAAATAATAATTGTCCCAGTATAGAGGGTTTCCCCTCCATTGACTGGTACAAACCATCCTAAGTGCAGCATCTGTCGGAACAGATGGTATTTATTTGCTCCCCCACTGAGCAAATTAGGCACAAGGCCGTTTTTAATGTGAGGTAAAAACCAGCTCCCCTAAAAGGGGTCACTCTGGTTACCAAAAATAATAATTGTCCCAGTATAGAGGGTTTCCCCTCCATTGACTGGTACAAATTATCTTAAGTGTAGCATCTGCCGGAACAGATACTACACTTTGATCCCGGCCCGAAGGCCCGTCTTTATATACATACTTATAATTGCGACAGTACCACGATTTGCATATCTTTCTTCCCTTCTCCTCTTTTCCTTGTATTGGACGGATTCCGGGTTCGAATGACGGTGGTTCTTGTGCACGTCATTTTGTAACCTCGGTGTTGTTCAGTTCAGCTACAATGACATTTTGAAAAACAAATTTATGTAAGGAAACTTAATCGAAATTTACTGAAGTCTTCCATCTGACGAATATGTGTGTCTTAAAAAATTTGTCGCGAATGAATTTTAGTTTTTAGCGCTACGTGTTTGTGTGAGAAAACTTTTTTTCAAGTACACAAAACCATGCTATAGATTATAATCATCTGATGAACATTTGAATGCTTTGCGAATCATTGGAACAACTCATTCTGAAGCGCAGTTGGATAGGATGGCAGTCTTGCAGTTAAGTCCCAGCAAAGTTCGATAACTCTAGAATGGTCATGTCAGTATTTTACGCCGTCGAATCACGAATATTACGTCTTATTAGTTTTAAAATAAAAAATAAAAATTATTAAAGTTTAAAAATAAAAAAAATATGTAATCAATATAAAATATATTATATAATTAATATAAAAAAATATGAAAATTTGTTCCATTCCCAGCTAATGAGTTGTAGAGACGACGTGAGAAAGGACACGCATTTCCACGAATTATTAAAAGCATAAGACAAAAGTACACTTTTTAAGAAATATTTAATTTTCAAAGTTGTT